>NC_068369.1:17238920-17551420 GCF_020536995.1 Dreissena polymorpha | reverse complement strand
AAAAACCTATCCGAAGCTTTATTACAAAAGATTGCTGTTCCCACCTTCTCTTGCATATGCTGATGTGGATTTTAGTCGATAAACAACACCTTAGTTACCATATTGCTTCGGTGACCTTGAAAACGTAAAGAATTGATTTGCATGGATGCAGTCAAAGGCAAATTTTATGACAGACAGACAGACAGACAGACAGACAGACAGTTTATTCAGACTTATACACAAGTACATCGTCTTCATACTTAAGTTTACATATTATTTTCTGTCACGTAACTAGGTATAACAAATAAACATTACATAACATAAATATACATTTAGGAATACAAATACAAATCAACTATCAAAGCGGTAATGAAACTTATGGAACAGTATTATTCAGAATCGTATTTCTTATAACAAGCGCTTCTTTTATATATTTACATACATTGTAAATTACTGATTTGTCACATGAAAGTAATAACTTGTGGAATTTATATACAGATGGGTTTTCATAATAAATACGGCTTATAATTTTTTTCCTTAAATCAGAATAACAGCGGCATATACAAATAAAATGGTACTCATCTTCTAAATCCAAGTCATTGCAACATAAACAATAACGTTCATTACGTGGTATGTTATTTTGGGCGTATCTGCCAGTTTGAATTCTCAAAGGATGTGCAGAGACTCTTAGTCTTTCAAAAAATAATCGCAGACGTCTAGGAAGTAAGTCTAAATATGTTTCATATTCCAAACAGCTTTTAAAAACTTTATACATATCTAATACAGTACTATTATTCATTTTACCGTACCACTCTTGTTTAAAATTGTCAACAAGTCTACATTTAAACTCGCTAATAAAACTATTAACTTGAACAACGTTTGGATTTTCAAATACATAACCAAATCCAAAATTATTTAACATGCTCTTGACATTTGAGACCCAGTTCGTATAACCTTTATTACAATCGTTCAAGGCTTGTTTGTACACATTTTGCATTATGATATTTTCATTTCTCAAAATTTTAAACCAATATTTAATAATTTTAACAAATCTGTTTATATACAATGGATATCTACCTAATTCTCCATAAACAGCAACATTACATGTATTTATTTTCACCTGCAGCAAGCGTTTGCAAAATTTTAAATGTATACGTTCTATATCATCTGACTTCGTGAAACCCCACACTTCTGAGGCATAATTTAATATAGAAACCACAAAAGAGTCAAATAACTGGCAAAATATTTTCGGTTTTATGTCGAATTCATTGCATTTAAACAATAATGTATTCAATGCTTTAAGGGCTTTACCAACCAAATGTTCTTGGTTTAATTTAAAACTTCCAGTATAATTCAACACCGTGCCTAAATAGTTAAAGTTATCAACAACTTCGATATAATTACCATTGTATGACCATTTTTCATTTTCTTTTAATCCCCCTCTTTTCCGAAAAACCATTATTTTAGTTTTTGCAGTGTTAACATTTAGCCCCCAAGCATTGCAGTATACATACAATTTATCTAAATGTGATTGGACCTCAGCAGGTGACTTGCCTAAAATAGCCATGTCATCGGCAAAAAGTAATAAAATCAACACAATATCATCTATACTCAAACCAGAGTTAATGCTATCTTGTAAGTAAAGTTCAAGATCTTCGACAAATAAAGAAAACAAGATCGGCGACATTACCTCCCCTTGCCTCAGTCCAACCGCATAGCTAAAATAATCTGAATAAGATGAACATGATTTAACACGTGACTTAACATTCGCATACATATCCTTCACTATTCTAAGCAATTTACCTTGTATACCAGACTTAAACATTTTCAACCATAATGCATTGCGGTAAATACTATCAAAACATTTTAACATATCGACGTAAATAACATACAAACGTTTATTTTCATTCAAATAATTTTGAACAATTGACATCAGAATAAAAAAAGCATCAACAGTTGAATAACCTTTTCTAAATCCGAACTGCGCATCCGAAATAATAGTGTTTTCATTGCAAAAAGTTTCGATGCGTTTATTTAAAATCGTGGTAAATAATTTTGAGAAACAGCTAACTAAGGTAATCCCTCTATAGTTATTTACATCATTAACTGAACCTTTTTTATGCAAAGGGATTATAACCCCTTCTGTCCATTTATCTGGGAAAAAGCCCGATACAAAAATACCGTTAAACACATTTATGTCAACTGGCGTATTAATAGCGAACCTGTGTGATCCATCTGAAAATGTTAAGCTTACTGTCGCAAAAACTTTCTGGTTTATATCAATGTGTCAAATATTCTTTGTTCTTTATGTAGGAGAGCGAAGCCCTATTTCAAAACAGACGCATTTATACATGTAAAAACTATATAAAATTTCACTTTTATCTAATTAACCATGAACACTAAAATTAAGTAAATTGCAAATTGTTCAAAGCAACACCCGGAAGTATCGTTTAGCTGTATGCCATTGAAAAGCTTTCTAATTAAACCAGTTTTGAGATTCTTACTACAGAGTCAGTTTGTTTATGTTTGCATTGAAATAGATACTCCTATGATTGATTATTGCTTTCTTTCTGAATTCATCATCAACTATATTCATGTCATATAATTCATATAACTATTTTCGTACACAGGATCCATTTTTGAGGCTATTTCTGTCGACCATAGCATTGACCATAACTATAATATTTCTACTTTCTAAATTGAACACTCTCTTATAAGTTAATAGGATACATTAGGAATGCTATACTTCAATTATCATTTTTCTCTGTAATAGGCATTTGGAATATGATCGGTTTTCCAACAGTGGGATTTTTTTGTGTTTTACGGGTCCTTCCTTAAGATACATATAAAGGTCTCCGCGTAAATAAATGCATACAGTAGTAAAAAATATTACAAATTCGCGTAGCAATATTTGTCAACAACATTATGAATAATAATATTATTATTTATAAAGGATTTAGGTAAGAGGGCAATATACTTCGGCAGGCAAATAAAACATGTGAATGTATATTTAAAGTTAATATATACACATGCTTAGAACAGTTTATACGAGTCATTCGATATATATATATATATATATATATATATATATATATATATATATATATATATATATATATATATATATATATATATACGAAAGTTGTTAGAATTTTGAATCATAGCTTCAATTAAAAGCTATTTGGAAATGACTGACAGACATTCAGTTTTGATGTGGTCATGTGTTGTTGTGGTTTTTTTTGGTGTGTTTGTGGGTGGGTGGGGGGGGGGAGCAGAGTACGATGAGTGCATCATTTGTTATCAATAGCAATCGGGCTTCAAATAGTTCTTATTTCTCATTTCATATGACCTAAGCCACGATATTCAGAATTACATCTTTCCCTGAAATATTTTTGCAAACATATGTTATGTTAAAATATTTGAAAATGATGGAAAGTTCAAAATCAGCTCATGGATCAACAAACACATGTTTGAATGGTACCTACATGGTATCTACACAGATCGCTTAAAAACTAATAACCTGAATCTTGGAATTCAACATACGGTTTTCATTATCTATAAGACAGAGGGGATTTTGATTGGGGAATCAAATGGCCTTTTTCGCACTTTGTCTTATTGGTTTAAATATTACTTGCGCGAAATTCAGAAATCTATTTAGTTATAATACATCTTCGTGTATCATAACTAAAAATGTATATGTGTGTTGAGGAAGGAGGCGTTCAATTTGGTACCCCGCTTGTTAGACTGTTTTCTCATTTTGATCTTGGTCTAAATATTAGTTTGACGCACTTACTCGCAAATTTAAATGTCAAATACCTATTGATATTT
Source organism: Dreissena polymorpha (assembly GCF_020536995.1). NCBI lineage: Eukaryota > Metazoa > Mollusca > Bivalvia > Myida > Dreissenidae > Dreissena > Dreissena polymorpha. Next base: position 17,547,613 of record NC_068369.1, on the reverse strand, counting down.
GTAGAAATGCTATACAGATTAGCTTAAGTAGAAAGTCCGTTCGTTTAATTATTCAACCCGTCCCCCCCCCAAAAAAAAAGGAATTAAAAGGAAAAACTGTTTCAATAAACCAAACAACGTATTTGTAAAAACAATTAGTTCTTCATTATGATTGAAGTAACCTAGTTCTATAATTTAATCTAGTTTTGTTATTTAAACAGCTCAAAGCTAAATTGAAGACAAACATCAATGGATCGGAACAACACTCACATCTCATAAAAAAAGTCATTTAGGTAGACCAACACAAATGCAATCTGCTAAATATCTGTAAGAGTTGCTTTAAAAAAGTCCGAAAAAACAAATGCCAGACGGACAAACCGACAGAAATAGAGACGGACTGATGGATAGTCCGACGGCATAAATATCGAACGCACTTACACCACATGTACATGCTTTGTAACCTGTTCTTATAATTTTGACGTGCATCTATGACGAATTCAATATTGACAAGTGTATGTTGCTATTAGTATTAAACTGTCCTTTATTATGATATTTCTACTAGAACTATTCGCTGATGTTAGGTATGCTTATAAATATTCCGGGGTACATGACACCGACATTGGTACAAAACGACTTGAGAATGGATAATATTGGAGTAATGGTATAGTGATGGTACTTTCATGCCATTCAAGTTTATGTATGCATTAAATATATTGCATAAATTAATATGATCGAAAATAATTGAATTAAAATCTACTTTGTTATGAAAATATCAAATTAATTGAAATTCTTCGGAAATAGTTTAAACATATTAAAATAATCGTCATATTATTATGAAGTTGTAAGATGCCTTATTTTCAGACGAGACACGAATTTTGACACTTAACAATACACACATTGCATAGCACATATAACAAAACACACAGTAAATTGCACATTGCACACTGAACAAAGTTCATTGCACAAAGTACGTGGAAAAACGTACATTTCACCAAGTACATTTCACACAGTACATTGAAAAAAGAACATTACGCACAGTGCTTTGCACATAGTCTATTGCACACTGTACATTGCACACAGTACATTGCAAATAGCACGTTGCACACAGTATATTGTACACAGTGCACTGCACACAGTACATTGCACATAGTCCATTACACATAGTTCATTGCACATAGTATATTGCACACAATACAATGCAGTCAATTACCAAAACACGGTAAATTGCAAAAAGTACATTGTACACAGTCGATTAATCGACATTTCGACAGTACATTACACATAGTACATAACACACAGTACATCGCACATATTTCACTGCACTCAGTGAAATGCAAACGGTAAATTGCAAACAGTACATTGCACACAATATATTGAACTAAATACATTGCACACGGTATATTGAACAAAGTACATTGCACACAGTATATTGAACTAAGTACATTGCACACAGTATATTGATCTAAGTACATTTCACACAGTAGTTTACACGCAGTGCATAGTACACAGTACATCAATACATCCATACAGTATACTTCAAATAGTATAATATGTAAAGAAGATTGCTTTCAGTACATCGCACACAGTACATTGTACACAGTATATTGCATTTAGTATATTACGCAAAGTAGATTGCATACCGTTAATTGCACAAAGTACATTTCACATAGTATAGTACACACAGTACAATTCACACAGTATACTCCACACAGTACATTGCAAAACGTATAGTTCACACAGTTCTTTTTTAATCTATCAGAGTGATGTAATAAAGCAATCGGATTCTTGTCACAAACGAAACAATTATTTATTGCCAAAATTATACTTAATTTTTCCTTTCATGAAGCGCAGATTCATATGCATTGTTATTGTTTACACCATCTGTTACAGCGTTATCAATTCTTTAACACAATCGCCAATGAATGAAATACTGGAAGGCGAAATTTTGGGCCAATTCGAAGCAAGTTGTGAATAATGTTTTTTTTAAAGAAAATTTATATCACCGTTGCAGCATGGCCAACCTGGCTGTAAAGATATTTGGATTTCTTACATCCTCGTGTTGTCGAACAGTTCGCCGCGGCCCTTTCATCTGTAGATATATAGCTATAATTGAAAAGTATACGTCTGACAGTTTAACTATATTTGTAACAATTAAGTGGGGTTTCAGAGTAATGAAAATAATGAGATATTATTTTCGTCTATTCTAGTCTTGGAACATTTCAGATAGATCAAATAAGGAATCAAGTTCAGCAACTTCGTAAAGCTTAATTAAACGTCAACAGGTATGTGTGTTTAAAAGTCAAGCGTCTTGTCTGATTTAAAAGTCGAAGGCATTGTGTGTTTTTAAAGTCAACCTTTTCTAAAGTTTAAAAGTCAAAATTATGTTTGTTAATTTTTCCTTCGGTGTCTACGTGAATCTACGTGCATTTATTTGCTGTCTTTGGTGCTGATTGATACTTTGTTGGAGTGTAATCAACAGTCCACGCCTTGCCTTTCTTCACAGAATAATGTTCCAGAAAATATAAATTGACGAAGCCTTTATGTATAAGCACTGACGTAAGGTTATAAAACACACGCGTGAATATATATTAACTTTTAATAAGGTGAGAAAGATTTGTAAACTAAAGCAGGTGTAACACAACAACGTAGGGCGTGTTGCTCGTTAGGTTGCAATGTCACACCAGTTGATCAACACTCGGTACCACACATACTTTCTGACATGTAAGCCTTCACGAACATGAAGCGTGGGCTAATTTTTCAGTAATAGCATGCTCTTGTTTTAAACTTACAAATATATTAACATGCAGACTTCAACAAAAAATAAAGCACATGTAATACAGCGGCGAGAATCACTTAATTTTCCGCAGAATTGTTGTTAACCCAATGGATGAAATAATCAAGATAAACACATACCTTATTATATATAGAAACGCAATAACGTTGATATTTTTTGATAAGTATTTAAAATGGCATGGCTTACACAAAAGGAATGATGATACCGTTTATCTACCATATCTAATGCCAAATAACCGTTTGGTATCTGAAGATCGATTTTACGCGCCGTCGTGAACTAAAAAAGACGTCATTTGATGTAGTAACGTCAAAAAGGCTACCACCTTTAGTACTCTTAAAATGTAACAAATTGTTGTTTTATGGATATGATCAGTGTCATTCAGCAAATGCAGGCATATACCTGTAAAACTAATTGGTCGGGGAAAAGTCACAATTCAGGCTTTTAGAAGCCCTACCCTGACATCACTTGCCTAAAATTTTTGCATGAATAGCCTCCATGCAAGCAGTTCTTTACGAACAAAACCAAAACCCAACCAAGAAACGCAAGCATCCCACTACAATGGTCGGTGGAAGTGAAACTGCGCCAAAGACAAGACCCTCGACCTAGACCGACTGGATGCTCCACAATGACATATTCTGCTGCGGACCCAGAAAGTGCAAAAAGTGACATTAAGACTCTGTTGTCTGCTGTGTGGGTAATTTGTATTCACATGCTTAAATACAAAACGTTTCATCAAAAGTGTTTGTTAAAAAGGTGCAATTAACAAAATGTAAACATTGATCACATCTGGTGGTCCGCTTTAAAGTACTCAGAAGGGGTAATCAGTTTCCTTACTCTCACTGGGTAGTTAGAGGGTAAGAAAGGATGCCAATAAACCACAAACAGTTGGATATTATTCACTAAATTTAATTTCCCGCTATAAGATAATTCCATAAATTTGAAACATATATTTGTTGTTGATAAACTGAAGATCCTGTATTGTAACGTTAGTACTTTAAGTTAAGTAGAATTTTCATCGGTATAGTCTCAATTACTTTAGAATACCCTAAAATATGTCAGCCAATCCAATGCTTTATTTAATGGAACTCATTCAAAACTCGCAGCCTGCATAGTGTAACACAATTCTACACAACTAAAGTACTTTGGTCAATGGATGTTCACTTGGTGTCATACATTTAATAGGAAAACACAAACATGTAAAGAAATATTGAATTGATTCAAATACGATACTTTTGAATTAGCTTGACAATGTACGCTTTAAAATATGTCACTCAGTTATATTTTCGTTATTCTGTATGTGTTGTTTGCACAGATGATGAAACATTAAGAAACGTCAATGTTGGCGTACTTTTCATGTAGGAAACGTTGTTATTAATATTCAATGGACAGATTCGAATATATTGTGTTCAATTATACAGTGGTTACACGTTTAAGGGTTTAAATAGGCACACCTTCAGAGGATGAAGCCCGCGGATCAGTCCTTCCAAAGGTGTGAGAATACACACCATAACATTATAATGACCCAAAAATATATGCTGCAGAACTAATAATATGTTATAAATGTATACGAGTGTGCATGTTTTCCAGCATTGATTTCAACGTTCATACAATATTTATCATGGTGAGTAACATGCGACAAATTATTATCGTATTACATGTAACGAAAAGAGGCCATTTTCAAAACTAATATTGTTTACTTGTGTTGCAATATGAACTGTTGAATCGCGCCCGTTTGATGCTAAGCGTCAATACCTTTAACTAGTACATAAGCGGATATAACAGTCAACTCTCGTCAGTGACGAGTTCTTTCTCACAAATGTCATACCTTTGTATTTCTTTCATCCATTCTGCTTCGGATGCTCCTGAAACAAAATCTAGTTATCATTTATGCGTATCTATGTGCAAAATGATTTGTTATATATTTTGTCAACGTGTTTGACTCTTACATTTTATATCTTAACTCTTTCAGTGCTTAAACCGAATTTTGAAGGCCTTTGCAAACAGTTTGGATCCAGATGAGACGCCACAGAACGTGGCGTCTCATCAGGATCCAAACTGTTTGCTATTCTGATAGTATTCTTTGAAAAAAATCGAAGAAAATGCTTATTTTAGAAATTCAGCAGACGACATTTTAGCAGACGACAACTTTCCCAGCATGCAAAAGGGTTAATGTCAATATGTGTCGTGTCAACGATGAGTATTGTCGCAATCACAGACTTCGCATTCGAATTGCCTACAGAATAAAGTCGTTCCCGTCGAAAATATTGCAATATACCGACCAAAATGCCTATTGCCTGATTGTAAATAATTATATTGTTCAAGTTTGCCATTTTTAGCTGTAAAATACATGTTTTATGCTTACTTGAGTTTGATGAATTTACAAAACACCCCGAAAATGAACACAAGTCAGATTTATACGAGTATTTGAAACATGTTATATAGACATTGTATCGGCGAAATTATATCAGTTCTATGTATAATTAAATAGAGTACATCGGGTATTCGAATAGTAAATGTAAAAAACAAACAACAATATTTAAAACTTTAGATAGATTCCTCATACAGAAAATGAGTAAGCAGCAACCATTCACATTTCAAAGAGACGGAAATCGGCTCTAGTTACTAGTGATTCGCTGAACCCACGATAACTAAATTGCTCTACGTATCTGGTATAAAGTCATGACGAAAGAATATAAATCATGATTTCCGACGATGGTTGCTAGTTCGAAACTTGTATTTGCACGATGAACCAACGTGATGTATTATACATTTCATCGTTACATCCACCTATCAGTTACCCTATTGCACTGTGAACACCCGGTGCCGATTAATGGCGGTATTTAAAAGTTTCCTAGGATCGTATAATGTAGATTATTATCTTTTATGTGTGTCAGCGTTATTTCAAGAGTTAATTAACAAACTGTGTATGCAAACATTTCAATCTTCACAATAGAACACAATAAACGATTGCTTGAATACTGAAGTGGAAAGAAACAGGGCGCGGCCCGATCTTAAGGCGTGTCACAATTTGTTTATTTTGTTGGAAATCGAAAATTGACAGATCCGTATCAAACAAATATACAAACAAAATTCATTAGATTTTGACATGCGACACGCAATTAAAATATACGTGCTTATTTACAAAGGTTGTAGAGCAGGAACAATCGTGCCATTGTGCAGCATTCCACTGACAACAAAATGTTGGCACCAATGTCATAACTTACGTTTATTCAATGTATTCATATTAACGTGTATTTACATTTAAGATTTGAAAAGAAACAAATACCCATTCATGTCGAAGCGTCAAGTGTTAACCTGGATATCAGACTTTCGCTTTTACTCCTTATCATGCCAGTAGCCAGTAAAAATGTATGACATATTAGTGTCGCCTATATTTGTGGTATCGAACAAGCGATAAAAGCAATACGCCGAACTCTAGTACATATGTATCATTACAGCAATAGGGTCTTACTCGTTGTCGATGATACAAGTTTTAGAATGTCTGGTACACATTTGTTTACAATACTTTAGAATATTGTGTATGATTGAGAAATCGTAAAGGTTTATATATATTTGATGGCGAATCGTTTTTAACATAGTCGACTGGTTGTGTGTGCGTCAATGGAAACTTCCCTTCATATATGGAAAGACGATGTTTGTTTGTGCACCCTTATTAGTGAAAATGAAGTAAATCAAATTGCTAAAACTCTGATTTTAACAGATACACGGCGTATATTGGTGTCAAATGGGCGACATCATTTCGCTGTTGCGATCTCGTGTATATCGGGATATAAAAATTGTTCTCAACAGTCAGAACAGCAGTCAATTTATTTTCAAAACGATATGTATTATATCAGCCTTCATTCGCAACTCTACCCCTTCACTTGGCAACACTCAACGAACCAACTAAATACACCAATAACAAATTATAGTACGTACGCGTGAAAATATCATATTCATTAAAGATCGTGAAAAACCAACCTCTTCATTTGTTAATTGTCTATGCAAATTAAAATTGACAGACGGTGTCTGTTCAAAATAAAATCGAACCTACAATTAATGTAAACATAACTTAATCATCTATGAAGACAGATAAATCCAATACTTACTGCGATAAGAGTCTGTCGACAAAGCAAGGAAGATTTTAACAATGGATACAAATAGGGCGTTGTCGCAGAATATTTACTGCATGAAGTGTTCCGTGTCAAGATAACATTATTAATAAGTGGGTAAAGAAAACACTATTTGCAATGGGATAAGAAGGCAAATTGCTAGTTTTTATGAATTAAGCTAAATGCACAATGAATGCTTTATAGTTTACCGTTTATTTGAAGGAAACACAACGAAAATGACACCCAGCTGTCAATACAATTTAAACGTAATATACTTATTCAACAGAATTGCGTGTTTATTTGATGATTTCTTTGATGAAAAATATTTGCAATGAGTGTTGGCAAAGGCTAATTTCATAATTCTCTCTATACACCAGCAGGTGAAATTGAATATTATAATAACGGTATTCCGATTGAACAGCTGCCATTAGCCTATCTGTTAACAAGTGATCGCTGATGGTCGCTATATGGCTCAAAAGAAATCAAATCTCTGTATACGCCAAATAATGATTCTCAAAGCATGAACTACACTCACATTAAAAATGTTTTTCCTTATATAAAAGTTCATAAAATATCGATAATAGTTAGCTGTGTATGATATTAAATCAGTTATGCAATGACGTAAATGATACTAATATACAGATGTGTCGCATTACGCATTGCAGAGAGGTATCAATTAAGCGATTTATTAGTCCACGACACTATGTGTCACAGGCGAAGCTGCTGACAAAGGCTTGCTGCACGTTTGGTGTAAGTTTACAAACGAACAAATGTATGCCTTCAAAAGTGCTTTATGTTAACATCCCTTGACTATTATACAGGCAATTGGTAATTAAATCAAATTTCGCATACTTGTCAATGTCATTGGTTCAAACTTAGAACACATGTTCCTAATTGAATAACCGCGGTGTTGATTTTACCAACCATTGGGCCAATTTCTGGCAACTCAAATGAACAATGCAATCAAGGTCATGAACACGCGTTTTGATTACTAAACATGATACTAGTTCGCAGCAATTTATGAGCTTAACTTATTTCAAATAACGGTTAGCGATATTGCTTCTATTCGTTCACTCATTTCACTGGGGGCTGACGAGGTCAAATCGTAGTCCGTTTCTCTACGACGTCGGGTATAGGTTTTACTACGAAAACATTGTGTAAATACACTACTTAATCAGGCGAGTTTCATCTTTTCTGGTGTTTATGGATTAGAGAACGGAACATCCAGTAATAGTAGGTACTTATTTTCAATAACAAACTAATAACAAATACGCGTAATTGCAACCTTTAAGTTTATTTTAAGCTAAAATCGAAATATTTTGATTTGAAGCAATGTATAAGGTGGTTATTCTGTTAAAATAGCTAATTACGGTTACTTAAATAAAATAAAACTACATGTTACTTTGATTCAGTGTACATAACACATTTTAAAGTGCAAAACAGGTTACGAACATATTTTTTAATTATTCAAATGCTTTTTTTCGAAGGAAATTACAAGTCACTTTATGTATAGGTTTCGCACAGAGTAGGTATTGGTTGCGCAACGAAGTACAAATATAATGTATAGGTTGCTCAACGAAGTTTCTGTATCCATTTCAGGACAAATCACATGCAGTTTGCAGTTACTGCAGACTGCCATTTCCCAGTGCAAAAGATGCCGTGCTTCACTGTGCGCATGAACATCCAAAGGAAAAGGTTGAACCCGGTAAAAGCCGGCAGAGTCCTGGTATACCGTCACTACGCCGGCACTCACCGGGACTATACCGGCATCAGACCCCGGCAGAGCTGCGGCAACGCCCCGGTTTAACCGGGGACAACCGGGACTCCACCGGGAAAGTATTCAAATGTTTCATACCGGTTGTTCCCGGTACAGTCCCGGTTGTTCCCGGTGCCAAGCCGGTCGTTGCCGGTCCTACCCGGTGAATCCCGGTTCATCCCGGAGGTATTAAACATTTTAATACTTTCCCGGTGGAGCCCTGGTGGAGCCCCGGTTGTCCCCGGTCGTCCACGGTTCATCCCGGTGGAGCACCGGTTCATCCCGGTAGGGCCCCGGTTCAACCCGGTAGATGCCTGATCACGCACTGGGGCTCCGCCGGCATCATAGTGAGACTGGGCCTTAACCGCATTGTAACACGAGGTAAATTTACCGGCTGTCATGTACGCAGTAAACAATAACCTGTGACAGAACCCACTGCCACACCTTAACAACAATATATTGGTTATGCAATTGCGGATTTGTGCCATTGGGGTACTACTTTCCACACCTTACGGCTGTTACAGGTGTGGATTTTACAGGTAAAATCATGTATACGAACATGAAATTCATCTCAAAATTAGTTGACGATAACCGATTTTCAAGAAAATCGCTTTGATATATATACAATGTAAAAATCAAATTCCGTATGAGATAAATAATGATCGAAGTTTGGACATGGGATTTACTTTGACATAAGCAGAGTTTTGAGATAAGCGAGTTGGGGATAACGAGAATCGAATGTTATTTGATAAAGAGTACCGTATGCTGAAAATCTATCGTCGGTCTGTATCAAAATGAACGTATAAGGGATTGTCACGAGGTTAAGATGCGTCATTTTTATTGAGACCGACGACATTAGGTTATCGACTCTCAACTGTCATCTTATATTATATGGATTTTCGAGTTTAATCGTTTCATTTGGCCTAGTCGTGAATTTAATTATATCATAATAATGTGCAATACAATGTCGACTGTGCGCTTCGAATCATGTTGTGCCGTTGTTACTACCTCTTCCTCAAAGGAAACATCCAGCCACTCCATGACTCTGTATTAACTTTTTTTTCTTTATTTTGCCTTCGAGAGATAACCAATACGTCTTCTGTGAGAAACGCATACACGCTAAAGCGTTGTCGAAGAGAGGCTTATACGTATACTGTCAGAGACATGATCATGCTTAATAATAATATTTAGCCTTTATTTCTGATAACTGAGTCACCCTACACATTTCTAAACACACCAGTGGCTTAACGATACATAGATCAATATGGAAATTGTAAAATTGTGTCAATTAAACACAGTTGTAAACCTTAATTGCATTTTTAAAAGTGAAACTTGACTTTGCTTTGAAAATCAGCGGTATATTTCATGTTTAACCGCATAAACCAGACACATCTTTGATTATAATTTGATGTAACAAACCTATGAAATGTCATTATGCTTAAATTCAGAGTTTTGTTATTAGAAAAGCATGATCTAACATGTTTAAAACACAATTTTCGACTAATACTTTCTCGATGTCATATGTTTTTAAACAATGTTTTCGTAGTAAAACATATACCCGACGTCGTAGCGAAACGGACTACGCTTTGACCTCGTCAGCCCCCAGTGCATTTGGGTATGTATTGTTCGTACTGATTTACTAAGTTTATGTACCTGCAATTAAAGTTTTTTGTATCATGAGACGCAACAATAACGTCATTGAAATGTTTACAAATAGACATTATAAACAAATGTATAAATCAGATCTGATAGTTCAATGATATCACTTTCATAACAAACCTTTTGTCTTGCTTTCATCTCTACTAAATATTTACACTTCAAATGCAAGTTTAGCCGCACAGCATAATTTGTTATCAGAGAATCGGGCCTATTGATTGATTCTGTTTTAGAATGATTTTTTTATTATGAATATGGAAATGTGAGCATCGAGAGCCTTCCCACGCATATATTATTAAAGCATTGCAATTGCATATTTATTGTGTTTTGGTTTTTCTTTTATATTGTATTTTGTATCACATACCAGTGCTAGCATTTAATAAATATTATAAATATAACGGACAGAATTGTTTTAAGAATAATTTGAAAATTGCAAACTCGACCAGGACGAGCATGGTCGACCCTAAATTACTGCTCCTGTCCATTAATTGCTTAACCAATTTATGCCTAGCGTCTAGAAAAAAGGCATTTGCAAACAGCGTAGACCCAGATGAGACGCCACATGATGCGGCGTCTCATCTGGGTCTGCGCTGTTTGCTTAAAGGAATTTCTGTAAGAAATATTCTAAATATAGAAATAAATATACTAGACATCCCTAATTTTGGAAATAAATTGATCCAATTTAGAAGGATGGGAGAGTCCACTAGGCATAAATGGGTTAATATTGATACCATAGATGTTTGAGATAGGGAAAGTAGTATTACCAGCTTAACATAATTAAGCATAAAAGCGCATATAATTTGAATGTGAATACATAAACAAACAACATATAGTTGTGCAAAACTGCGCTTCATTTTGCCGCTTATCTGAGCAACATAACCTTTGACCTGTATAAATACCAATTAAATTTCCGACCAGAAGGCCCTTCCATATACGTTATAGTACTTCATCGTCTGATGTAAAAAATAAATGCACATTTCTTAGACTGCTGTTATGGTATGGTATCGCTTAGCGTCCGGGAGGAAACGGGTTCGATCCATATTGTGGGAGCGTTCTTTGATCTATCCTCAAAGACACGAAGTACTGGTTCTGCCCATTTTGCATTCCAGGCTATTGTCAGCTTTCTGTGTTATGTTCTTTCTCGTTCATTGATTTACATACCATCTCAATCTCAATGAGGATGTTAATGACAGTCAGCTGTAAGCCTGGAACATCCACTGTAAATAAAAAAAAAAGAAGTAGTATGTTTGAATAAAATCGCTTAACTGCCACATATTTTAACCGAAAAGAACACATCGTACATTACATGAGAACAATACTATGAGTATATGCATATCTAATAACACAATATTGCATATCGAATGTAAATACATGTATTTGGCGGGCATTTCCTGTATTCAGTTATGGTTGGTTATTTTATGACTAAAATGAGAATCTGCCGAGATAAACAAATATAATGAACGTTGATTTTGGAAGTTATTTTCTCAATACCATTAACATGAAGAAATGCCAGTTGTCTATTTATTATGTACTCTATGTTATGTCGATATAAACTAATCCGGCATGACCATATTATTGGGGTGTACCATATACGCTTTCGTATAATACAGAGTTGACTCTATGTTATGAAAATCACATCGAATACCGTCAGCACTCGAGGAACTATTGAAATAAATCATTATTATAAACCTGGGTCCGGTTTAATGAAAGCGACCATGGTCGGGCCTGTATGGTTGTATCAGCGAATAATTGTCGTGCGACGATAACCGGGTTTAACGGAGAGCGACGATCGTCAGTCGACCGCGCGTTGTTCGACATACTGTCGAACGACCGCAGTCTACCACTCACACCACGACTGCTCGTCGATTGGCGCTTTGTCGGCGCCCAAAACCCGTGCCTGGAGACTCCAGACAATCTGCGACGGTACCAAGATTGTCTGGGCAACTGTAGGACAATCCCAGATAGTTTGCGACGGTTTCAGAATGTCTACCAGATCAGCTGGACACCTGCAGGAGACTCCAAGACAATCTGCGACGGTGTCAAAACCATCTGAACACCTGCAGAAGACACACAGAAGTCTCCGACAGTGCCAGGGAGTCTTAAGGACCGACGAGGCACCTGCAGGAGACTCCCAGACACTCTACAATGGTGCCAAGACCGTATTGGCACCTGCAGGAGAATTTCAGACTATGCCAGAAAGTTTCCCAGGCGCACCTGCAAGAGACTCTCAGACAGTCTGCGACGATGCCAAGACCGTCTTGTGACCTGCAGGAGACTCCTAGACGGTTCCAGAGGTCTCCTAGACCGTCGGAGCAACTGCAGGAGATTCAGACAGTCAGCGACGGTGCCAAGAACGTCTGGGCACCTGTAGGAGATTCCCAAACATTCTTCGACGGAGTGAGAGACTGTCTGGCACTGTAACAGACTGTCTTGGAGTCTCCTGAAGTTGCCCAGACGGTCTTGGCACGTTGCAGACTGTATGGGAGTCTCTTGCATGTGCCCCGCCGGTCTGGGAGAATGTGTTGCACCATCGCAGACAGTCTTGGAATCTCCTGCATGTATTCTTACATTCTTGACACCGTCGCTGACTACCTTGGAGTTTCCAGCAGGTGCTCCGACGGTCTGGGATACCGTCTGGAACCGTCTGGGAGTCTCCTGAATGTACCAAGACGGTCTGAGAGACTTCTGGCAACGTCACAGACTCTCTGGGGGTCTCCTGCACGTGCCCAGACGGTATGAGAACCGTCGCAGACTGTCTTTGAGTCTCCTGTAGGTGTCCCGACGATCAGAAAAACTAACTGGCACCGTCGCCGACTGTCTGGAAGCCTCAAGCAGATGAGTCTCCTTTAGGTGCCATGCCGGTTTATGAGACTGTCTGCCTACGTCGCAGACTGTCTGGAAGTCTCCTGAAGTTGCCCAGACGGTTTTGGCACCGTCGTAGATCGTCTTGGAGTCTCCTGCAGGTGACGCGCTGGTCTGAGAGACTTTTTGGCACCGTCGCAGACTGTATGGGTGTCTACTGCATGTGCCCAGACGGTCTTGGCACCGTCGCAAACTGCCTGTGAGTCTCCTGCAGATGCATCACCAGTCTAGTAGACTTTCTGGCACCTTTGCAGACTGTCTCGTGGTCTCCTGCAGTGCCCAGATGGACTTGGCACCGTCGCAGACTGTCTGGGAGTCTCCTGCAGGTACCCCGCCTGTCTGAGAGACTGCCTTGCACAGTCGCAGACTTATAGATGTCTAGTGCATGTACCCTAACGGTATTGGCATCGTCGCAGTCTGTCTGGGCGTCTCCTGCTGGTGCTCCGCCGGTCTGGGAGACTGTCTTGCACCGTCGCATACTGTCTTGGAGTTTCCTGCATGTGCCCAGACGGTCTTGGCATCGTCGCAAACTGTTTCGGAGACTCTTGAAGGTGCTCCGTCGGTCTTGGAGAGTGTCCTGCACCGTCGCATACTGTCTGGGAGTCTCCTGTAGGTGTCAATAAGGTTTTGGCATCGTCTCAGACTGTCTGTGAGTCTCCTGTTGGTACCTTGAACGCGACGATTGGTCAGTCTAGTGCATTCCTCTGTCCCGTAGCTTTTTTAGTTTTTTACATGTGTCAGCTGTCCTTAACGACACCCTACACGCGTTTATGGCTGCCACAATCTCCTGCCACTTTTTCCGCTTGTTTGCCTCGGTCACCAATGGCCCGTGCTTTCCCTCCGGCAGGTTCTTGTTCTCGATAACAAGCTCTCGAATGATATCTATCTCTTTTTCGGACCACGAATGGCACTGCCAAGAATCGTTGCTGTCTTCGTCTTTCATTTTTCGCTTGTATTTTCACCGTCGAATGTTGATGGCGGAAGTGGTAATTTTCCTAAAAATAGCGACCACCACGACCGCAGTCGACTGACCAACGTCGTGCGACCACAGTCGCGGCAACTTGCTCCTTTTTCGCGACGAGTGGTCAGTTGGCGGCCGACTAGCGTCGGTCGACATCACAGTCAACCGACTACAGTCGGGTTTTGAAGTTTTTCATTAAACCGGACCCTGATGTTTTTACTTAGTTCGCCATTGTTAAAATGTGGAATACAATGATACATTCAGCTGATCAGACGTTTGCAGACGAATATTATGTCAGTATTGCACAATCTTCAATCGTGTTGGTTTATTTAATTGAAATCGCATGTATTTATCAAATGAATGACTCATTACCGCTGTGTAATTCTAGACTCGTACTACACTTTTCCTTAATGTAAGAGGAATACGTTACATTAGCCGATCGTTGTAGATAAAATAGTCTCGTTTATTATTATATTCAGTAGCATGTGTGCACCTGTGATCGACAATAAAGCGGCAAGGAGAAGATATAGGGGAAGTGTATGCGTCATGCAAATTACTCTGATACGAATCTTTCTAGCAAGTGACACAGTGCATTACAACTCTTACTTTTTACATGCCGCCGACTTTTACAGCGTATTTGACATTCGAATCATGTTACTGTTAATACGGATCATGCAGTAAAGTAGATAATACACAAGTTTATATTTTAACTATCGATATTAGCAATAATGGGTCTTTTAACACGGTGTGAAGTATTTTCAAAATTTTGGGGCGTGGTAAACTTTAAAAACAATCGCTGTATGTATATTGCCATGCGATAGTTGATTAATATCTCTTTCGCCGTAGTTAATATTACAGAGGATTCGTGGGATCGTGGCAACAAACGAACACACAGCCGACATCGGCTTTAGGAAAAAGCAAATCTTTAAAAGCACGGCTATGTTAATATTCGTAAAGAAACGCTTTTAATATAGACCTTTATCATCGGAAGTACACCCCCTTCATGTTAAATTAATTACACTTTTTATAAGAAATATTTAGAAAATGTTGACGTAAAAAAACACTATATATAAAACCAACCCACCCTAAAGAATTATCCGTGAATTTTCAAAACGTCTTGTCCTTTGCTTCACCTCGAAAGTGGCTCATTTATTAATGCATCGTAAAAGAGAGGAGGCGCCCGTGATCATCGGCCGTGCAGCAGTGCGTCGTAAACATTAAACAAAGCATGGGAAACAACTTAACCCACCGTAACGGATCATGCAGTTGCAGTTATTTCCCAGTAAAATGATTTTTTAAACTTAATTATTTTGTTGATGTCGTCTAATAGATCATTTTTCAAGTTGTGCAATTTGTTTGTATTTGCATGTCCATATGATCACATTTATATACATGTACTTGATTCAATTTTCATTATATCGTGTCATGTTTTACTTGACTTAGTTCCTTGTCATAAAGAACCGGATATTATAATTAGGTTTCTCTCTTGCTGGTACAGCTAAACTTGAAATTAGTACGTGTGTTTCCTTTAAAGCGGGTATGAACGATTTTTATATATGTTAAATTGTAATATATTAATAAAAATATGTAACAAAAACACAACATATGCAAGAAAAATTATACATTGAAGACAAATTTCATAAAATGTAGCAAAGACGAATTATCGCCCCGAGCCGATTGTGACGAAGATATTTCGTACATATTTTCCTTCAATAACCGAAGCATTCGTCTTTTCATTAGGATCAGAGTAAGTGTTCGTGTGTCGTATGAATACATATCGTTGCAGGAAATTAAAATAATCCGTAAAACTAAATTTAGATTCACATCCTACATGCATGATATACATGCTGGCGAATTCGACTGTACATACATTTTTGATTTCAGAATAAAATACCTGGCGTATTTCGCATTTTGTGACACATGTTCTTCTTAACTTTTATTTTTATTTATATTGAAATATTTGTATAATATTTTTTTACACATTTTATATAAATTCATAAATATTTGACAAAACAGTGCATACCCGCTTTAAGTTAATTTTAATTTGATTTTCATGAATTTCAGATACATACAGGAGGCCAATCGTTTATCAATGTTTACTTCGATAGTGGTGGTATGAATATCAGAAAGTAAATTATAAGAAATTCCGAAACCAGTCATTAGAAGATTTAACCCATTTATGCCCAGTGGACTCTCCCATCCTTCTAAATTGGATCAATTTATTTCCAAAATAAGCGGTGTCAAGTATATTTATTTCTATATTTAGAATATTCCATAAAAAAAATTCATTTAAGCAAACAGCGCAGACCCAGATGAGACGCCGCATTATGCGGCGTCTCATCTGGGTCTACGCTGTTTGCAATGTCCTTTTTTCAGGACGCTAGGCAAAAACGATTTAAACTTCAGGTAGTAATTGTCGAAACTTGATGTCTGTCAAAATGACCATTAATAACAATTCTCTTCCGTAACGGCTTTATTATATGCAACTCTGTATTTGCCGCAAATCTTGCGGTTTATTTCATGTAAGTTCGTGACCACATTGTTGATGTTCATCTGTTTAAATAAGTTAATAACTGATTCCATATGCGAAAATTGGCAAGAACCAGTAACAGTTTTCCAGGAACAGGAATCACAATTTCATATTTTATTTTACAATTATGACGCAAATGCTATTCAATATTTGTATGCTATTACCAGATGAAAATCGACAGTATAACAACGATGGTATAAACTAAAGCTTTATACTGTCGCTATTTTTAGATAAGATTTGGGTTTTTCCAAAAGCTGGAGAATCTGTTTTTGTCAACAAAATCGTCAAAAATTGCTATATTTGATAATTATTAATCGAAAGAAAACGGAGGAAAATAGCCTCGCGCTACCATGATTCTTAGCCTCGCATAATAAAATTGATCTTTATCTAAAACTCACATAATATTCTCTATATATCTATTTTCGATTACACAGGAAATGAAATTTAATACTTGCATAATTTATATTCATTTTTACAGGTTCGAAAATATCCATGCCTTTCAGCCCATTTCAGAGGTGTACAATAAATGACATCACAGGCTGTTAAATCTGGGGATAAAAAGGTCGAAAACGAGACTTTGCTTCATCTGAAACGCTCGAGATTTCGGATTTAGTCCGCTAAATTAATCTATATAGTACATGAGATAAACAACCGAGTTTTAATCACGTCGCACCCACGAGTTGTTGTGTTCAATATCATAGCACATTTAATTTCAAGATAATTATAAGTTCGTGCAACCTAACAAATCATGGTTATATTTAAACAAAACGTAGAGTTTAAGATATCCTGTATGGTCTTGTTTGATTGCCAATATCATTTTAAGAAACCAGTATATACACATATAATGACTGTTTAAGTGCGTATGCAAACACATAATATTAAATAATTTCAGAATATTAACTATTTTTTAAGCAGAACGTAGGATGTTTAAAGATGGGAAATAATAAATGCTTTGTTTGGATTACCTCGGCCATTTTCCATGCCATTAGTAAGTAGATATAATTTTCCGATTATACATCATTAAGATACTGAATCAACAATTCAGTTATACTAATACATCATTATTATCATTACATACACAATACCTAGTCAATGTTAGGCAACCCTCATACTAATGGGGATTTGCGGATTCGTTGAGGCGACACAGATAATCATTTTTTAATCTGCAACAAATTGGCATGGACTGGGTCCTTGCACTGTTTATTTAAGTAAACAATATTTTATTTATGTTATTCGGGACAGTATGATGGGAAAGCTAAGGGATTGATTTGTTAAACGTTCTGTTTGTTTTGTTATCAACTGACAAACTGATATCGTGACAGCAAATCAGATTTGGCTCGTCAAGCGGAACATATGTTATATATATGAGAAATTGGTGTGTAGCAAAAAAGACAACCCCTCGCCTACCCCCTCCCCCAAATAAAAACAAAATGAAATAGAAAATGATAATTTCAGAATAACTTACTGACTAACTAACTAACTAACTAACTAACTAACTAACTAACTAACTAACTAACTAACTAACTAATTAAATAACTAAATAAATAAATATATATTTGTTTATTTATGTATTTATTTATTCATTGAGATTAATTTATTTATTTATTCATTTCTTTCTTTCTTTCTTTCTTTCTTTCTTTCTTTCTTTCTTTCTTTCTTTCTTTCTTTCTTTCTTTCTTTCTTTCTTTCTTTCTTTCTTTCTTTCTTTCACTCTTTCTTTCTTTATTCATTTGTGTATTTATTTCCTTATTTATTTATTGATTCTGTAATTATTTGAATAAATATATTTGACTTTCTACATTTACACCATGGCGATGATAAACACATGTACTTAGTTTTTCATAGCTCAACCCATATTGTACCAATCTGGTTTTACGAGTAACAACTATATTAGATAATGATGTTTCACATTTTACTGGATCAAGCAGTAACCTTTGTTTTCTTTTCCCTGTAAATACGTCATGTACAAGTGACCAGGGCCTGAAAATACCAGCAAACCACTCTGACACCAATTTGATGAGGCGACTGAATCTTTTAAATATAACGTTGAGGTAATCTTTGCAATATTATAATAAAAGAAACGCGATTTAAACATTGTCATGTTGATGCTTGTACATGTATACAGAGTTAAACTTCATGGCTTATATCTATACATTATAATAACCAAATGGTCATTACATATACCATTTTGTATATTAAAATTCTTTATTGCATTATATGTATTTTTACCTACAACGCTCGTTTAAGAAAGCTTTTTATTGACGACAGCTAGCATTTCATTTTAATATGAGTTTATTATCTTTATGAGTAAAAAAAAAACTTTTATAAGGCAATACATCAGACTCTTGTGCATAAATTGAGTCATGTTCTGACAAAACTGGGCTTAATGCATGTGCGTAAAGTGTCGTCCCAGATTAGCCTGTGCAGTCCGCACAGGCTAATCAGGGACGACACTTTCCGCTTAAACTAGATTTTCGGTTAAACACCATTTAAGCGGAAAGTGTCGTCCCTGATTAGCCTGTGCGGACTGCATAGGCTAATCTGGGACGACACTTTACGCACATGCATGATGACCAGCTTTCACAGAACAAGACACAATTATATCTCTATATAAGGTATATTATTGCCCCTGTTGTTTTCAGTGACTTTAGTGACAACGTTAACTACACAGCGAAGTACAGACTGGTTGCTGACGGTAAGTTCACGCAAAATATATCACCCATTTTAACGCATTACAGTAACAACCGATAGTCAATATTATTTAGCAAAAATCGTCGTCTGATTTACAGGACTTTCATTTTGTAAAGATATATGATACTATGCTCATGGCGTTAAATCTGTAAATTTCAATTATGTTGTTAAAAGCGTTCCCATAATGCAGAACATTAGAATTTTAAGCAAGCTAAACAGGTTGGTTTAGCAGGTAAATGCGATTGTGTTTTACATGCCAATTTATAAAGGCGTTTACAAAATAGTGTAATCATTTTGGTTGTTACAACGATTGTAAATATCCATAACTTTCAAGCATTATAAGTGTTGTATGCAGATATATGCCACGTCGTAAGTTATGTGGATGAAAACACTTGAAATGCATTGCCCATGACTTAATTTCATGTCACGGCTTCTCACGCAAAGTGTTACACCGAAGCCGCCCAATACGCATTAATACTGTTTTGTTTGTCATGTTTCCAAAGCCAACTTAATACTTATAAAAGATACATAAATATTGCTACATCTTTTTAAATGAAGGGCCACCAGAGGCCCCACGTGACCTCTTCGTCAGTCACGTGACCTACGACGCTGCTTTGCTGTCTTGGACGTCCGGTTACGACATGGGCTCCCGGCAATATTTCTTTGTAATGGAAGGAATCGGCGGAGGAAAATTTATTCAGGTCAGTTGCGGTAATATATAGTCCAGAACTGATGTTGGTATTCTATTATTACTTTGTAACAAATGTTTTTATTTCATTATGTAATAACTTAAATAGGCGGAATCCCTTGTGCGTGGTGTGGTGAATTAGTCTATTGCGCCCTGTTCTAGTATGTGCAGATTGTGGTTGCTGTTCTAATGGTGATTAAACAATATACAAATGCATTTTTTTCTGAACTGAATTTGTGCATCTTGTCTTCTCCCACTTCCAACTTTGCCATTCTGTCTGTTAGACTTGGTATTATTAATTTTGATCTTCTTATTGTTTTTGCATCATGGGACAAGGTGTCAACTTCAGTAGTTCTCAGTAGTAGTTCTGCTGTAGTCTCTATGGGACAAGGTGTCAACTTCAGTAGTTCTCAGTAGTAGTTCTGCTGTAGTCTCTACCTGCCACTGTTTGTCTGGCACGTAAGCTCTACCGCCTTATCCGTTATTTTTATATAATAATAATAATAATAATAATAATAATAATAATAATAATAATAATAATAATAATAATAATAATAATAATAGTTATTATTATTATTATTAAGTAGTAGTACAAGTAATAATGATAGTACTACTACTATTACTACTACTACTACTACTACTACTACTACGACTACTACTTCTACTACTACTACTACTACTACTACTACTACTACTACTACTACTACTAATAATAATAATAATAATTATAATCATAATTATATTATTAATTAATTAAAGTGATATTATGGGCATTATTCACTGTTGAATTGAGCTGAAAAGAATTAACAGGTCAAAAGAGTTAGTTAAAATGTGGTTACTGACCAATTATCTGCAACTCATCTTGCTACCAGTTGTTTATAAAAATATATTTTATATTCGATATTCTTACCTGACCCACCCAGTCCTGTAAGCCGAAATGATCCGTAAAACAAAATTGTGTATTTGTGTCGTAAGAACGAATCTGCACTAAAACTAAATTTAGTATCACATCGTTCATGCATGATCAGTTGTCAAACGAACGAACGGTTGATATTCAAATGCATTATTTTTCTCTTCCCGGGATAATGTTTTAGTATGTTGATGCTGCATTAATAAATACAAGTGTATATGAAGTGAAAACACCAAAAAATAAACAACGGTTGCGATAGACACCTATAAACTGTTAGATGCCCATAATATCACTTTAATAATAATAAACTGTATTATTATTTTATATTATATACTACTTCAACTACTACCACCACTACTGCTACTACTTCTACTACTACTACTACTACTACTTCTACTACTACTACTGCTACTACTACTACTACTACTACTACTACTACTACTACTACTACTACTACTACTACTACTACTACTACTACTACTACTACTACTACTACTACTACTACTACAAATACTACTACTACTACTTCTACCAGCGCCGTAGCCACGCTGAGGCACACCGAAGCAGTTGCCTCGGCTAAAATTTGCAGAGCAATGTTGAGATTACAAGGAAAAAAGGAAAATTTATGTCAAAGAATAAAATCTATTTAAGAAATTGAGACAATTTAATGAATTTTAGGCACTATGGTATTCACAAACAAATAGTATCATTAAGTACAATTGGTTCATGTTGGGGCAGATAATTATTTCAATTTAATAACTTCACTTGATGCCAAAATGGCCCAGCAAATTGATTAATTAGAAAATCCGTATATACTTAACAAAGCGTCGCACTGTACACTTTGATGCTATAATCATGATGGACATCGGAATGTACCGAGCTAGAATCGGGTGTTTTACGGCCAGGTCTGGGTCTATTTTGGACCTAGACACACTTCGGGTGATTGGCGTTTTCGGCTTGACTGGTATTCACCTCTTTATGGCCGGCGTCGAGTTAAATCCGGGGCCGTTTCAGGTTGTAAGAATATTTGTTGACATTTTAATTTTCAAATTATGATATCCCGCGTATTAAACTTTTTTGATATAAAGAAGTTCGAGACTTTTCTTTTTAATAATCAATGTAATTGATGATAGAACTTACAGAAAATGATGACGCAGTGCTAAAACAAAATTTTACACAGGAAAAAAAAATGGCAAGAAATTTTATTAATGTAAGTCAAATATGTGTACTCCTCATGATAATGTGGTTTAAACGGCCTTTAAAACGCACCAGAGACGTTCTAGGTATTAAAAAAAAATCCGGGGAAGCATGCCCCCGGACCCCCCTACAATGACCTAAGATACTGCCTCGGCTAAAATTTGGGTCTGGCTATGCCACTGACTACTACTACTACGACGACGACGACGACGACGGCGACGACTACGACGACGACTACTACGACGACGACAAACTACGACGACGACGGCTACTACTACGAGACTACTACTACGACCACTACTACGACGACTTCTACGACTACGACGGCGACGACGACTTCAACGACTACGACAACAACAACAACGACTACTACTGCTACTACGACTACTACTACGACTACGACGACGACGGCGACGACGACGACGAGACGACGACGACGACGACGACTACGACGACGACGACGACTACTACTACGACGACGACGGCGACTACTACGACGACGGACGACGACGACAACAACAACAACTACTACGACGACTACGACTACTACTAACGACTACGACTACTACTACTACGACGACTACGACTACTACGACGACTTCAACTACTACAACAACAGCAACTACTACGACAACAACTACTACTACGACTACGACGGCTACTACTACTACGACTACGACGACGACTACGACTACGACGACGACGACGACCACGACGACGACGACGGACGACTACGACGGCGACGACGACAACTACTACGACAACAAACAACGACGACGACGGCTACTACGACGACTACGACGACTACGACGACGACGACGGCGACGACGACGACGACGACACGACTACGACGACTACGACGACTACGACGACTACGACGACGACGACGACGACGACTACTACGACGACGACGACGACGGCTACGACGACGACGGCGACTACGACAAACAACAACAACGACTACGGCGACGACGACGACGACGACGACTACGACTACGACTACTACGACGACGACGACGGCGGCTACGACGACTACGACGACGACGACGACTACGACGACGACTACTACGACGACGACTACGACGACGACGACTACGACGACGACGACGGCGACGACGACGACGAGACGACGACGACGGCGACGACGACCAAGACGACGACTACGGCGACTACTACGACGGCGACGACGACGGCAAACGACTACGACAACAACAACAACGACGACGACGGCGACGACGACGACGGCGACGACGACGACGACTACTACTACGACGACGACGACGACTACTACGACTACGACGACGACTACTACTACTACTACTACTACTACTGCTACGACTACTACTTCGACTTCTACGACAACAACACAACAAACTACTACTACTAGTACTACTACTACTACTACTACTACTACTACTACTACTACTACTACTACTTCGGCTACTACTACATCAACTACTACAACAACAACAACAATAACTACTACTACTACTACTACTACTACTACTTCTACTACTACTACTACTACTACTACTACTACTACTCCTTCTACTACTACTACTACTACTACTACTACTACTACTACTACTACTACTACTACTTCTACTACTACTACTTCTACTACTACTTCAACTACTACTACAACAACAACAACTACTACTACTGCTACTACTACTAATATTTTTATTATTATTATCATTATTATTATGTAATAAGTTCAATCCAAAAGCATACTTACGCGTGGTGGAAGCAAATTGTAAAATGTTTACTTATGCAAACTATCCCAGCATTTTCGATTGTTTTATCCAGATGTCTGATCGAATAAACGACACTTCCTCGTCACATGGGATCAACGCTACATTCACCTATCAAATGCAGGGACTTTATAGCGACACATTATACAACATATCCGTGGTCGCATTAAATGACAAAGGCTCCGTGATGGCCCCGCCAGTGTCATTCAGAACAAAGGGCAAGTTTATCCTAAACTGTAGGAACATGTTGTTGTGTACGTAAGATTGATATTGAAATGAAAGAAACAGTAAATGTGTATTAAAATGATTTACCTACCAAACACTAGTACAATATCAATAAACGAATAAACAACTTCAAATATACAGATACATTCAAAATAAACAAGAAAGGGTGGGAAATAACATTGTTTGATCAGTCATAGAAAACAGACACATTATGGTTCAAAAAGTCGGAATATGTACAGATTCTTAGATACACATAATTAAATACACACGGATCCACAGAGATATTAAATGTCAGAAGATAACAAAAATAATTATTATTGCGTGTAGATTCGTCAAATCAAACTCGAACAATTTTATTAAAGTGAATACACGCCACCGGCCCAACAATACACAATATACACAAACTCTTTACAATCACAAAACCTGACATTGTATTGCTATACTCAAAATTTAATTATAATAAATAATACTAATTCTCACTGTTCGGATGTTACATATACAGACCACAAGACGCATACAGATGGACACGAAAATTATTATTACATTTTGGTGGGACTTGTTGGAGCTTTCCTGCCACTGTTTGTTGTTGCATGGATTTTGAAGCGTCGTCGCGATAGAAGATCAAGTGAGACTTGTTCGCTTAACATCCTGTGCAAAATGAAGAACTGAATGTTCAGATACATACACAATGTTCCACATTGATATGTTTGATTTTAAAAATATAAATATATAAACTGATAAAAGACTTTTGCAACAAACAATAATTAATATTTCGTCACATATTCACAAAAAAGATAAATAATCCTTGTTATATTTTATTTGTTTGTATATACTTCAGATGAAAGTGTCCGCCTACTACACAAACAATTAACATCTGAGGGATGAAAACAGTCATCGGCGCTGAAGTTCGAGCCACACATACAAAGGAACAACTTCGTGTCTGTTAATATATGTGACTATGTGGATATGCGCATTTTAAGTGTATTCCGTCTACATTGGCTTTATTGTGATGGACAATCACAATTAATGTTCTAAATACATTTGTAACTTTATAGAACGTAACAACCTGTTTATCGCTATATAAATGTTAGCATCAAAAAGTGCAACGCAACACCGCAGTGTATTGTTAATAATATCCCCGGTGAATCTGAAATGGGCGCATTTGACGTCATAGAAAGAAACTATGACAGACATGATATTTGCAAATCTCAAACGATTTTCCTATTGAAACATATTTTTACTGTTGTGTCAGTTGCAAATATTGATTTGAAGTTAGCAATTAAATTATGGCGTTGTTGATCTCGGTCATGTGACGAAACCGTTAACAGTAAGACGAACGCCGAAATGTGAGTGTACATTGAAGAATTAATTAAACGTTTCAATTAAAGTAATTCATATAAAATAAAGGTAAAAACTGATTGTTAAGTCTCAAACACAAACATAATCATAAGAATGATATAATCATAACTTTTAAATCTAACTGACTTTGGAGTTAAATACCGCGAGTCAAAGGGTGTCTCGACGCCAATGATACCGGCTGTAACAGAAACAGCTCTTACCGACGAAAACATGAATACATACACACACCATACACGTGACATCCATAACACGGAAAATGTTCGGCCGAATAAGTCACCGAGCAACAAGCATGTCAATGTTTTACCTTTAAAGGAGTTTTGCTGTTTAACAAGTTAACATAATGAATGTACAATCACAGGCTTAAGTAAACTTCTAACAATGTTTAGCTAGGTCAAAGGTAAAAAAGATCACCTGTTAGCAACTTCTTTAAGTTCCGTTTATTGTTATACTTAAACAACTGATTAAGATATGTACAAGCTTTAGAGCAGATCCTTTTGCGAATATGTTATTTCTACATTCATCCGCACTTATGTACAACATGAAAAGCTATATTTCGGTTATATTTTACCTCTATACTGTTGGAACAAATTACGCCATCACTCTACACACGTTATGTCGCCTATTGAAAATATACTAAAACCCAGAACTCAATCAAACAAATATAAATGATATTGAAAAACGATTGTATAAAACAAATCAATAAATGACGGAGCCGAGGCTTGGCTCCATGATAGCCCGGGCGAGTCAAAACTGGCCCAATGGAAAGTATCGTTATCAAGCCCCTCCCCGGCTCCGCCATATATTTACGCCTTTATTTTTATACATTTACGAATATATTGGATTATCAAGGCAATTATGCAACGTTTTCACGTATAATGCGATTTTGGCCGCACAAATCTTGACCATAATGCATAATAAGGTAGTGAACTTTCAAAATGTCGTCTTGAAGACTGCGAAAGTTGCTATTAATTTCCTATTAATAATTATCAAGAACAATAAGACTGAAGATGTTAAATGATATAATCATTCGATACATCCTTCAAAGTTCCACTATTATTTTGGTGATCCAGATGTTTTTTCTGCTAATGTATCTCTTATAGAAGATACGTTGGTTGGAATGATGTTGATAACGCATTTTACTTTGATAGGAACGTCTTCTGAGATCCAGTTATTTAGATTATCAGACCTTCTTCAGCTACTGGAAACTCAGATTTAAAAATGAAGATTATTATTTCATAAACCAGAATCAAATAACAGTCCAGCTCTACGCGAAAAATAAGTAAACACAAAACACCAAACCGCTAATAAATTGTTTCATCTTAAATAATCATGTACTATGTTTAAAATAAACATTTAACATTAACGTATATACAATTTAACCGCATAGCATCACGATTAAAAGAAATAATCAATGCAAGAGACACCCATTGCCGAAACAATCTTCTTTGTTTTCTTAACGCTTATTTCATGCTAAGATGTTGTTCTTGCTTTATAATTCAAGATTTCCAAGAATAGAGAAACCAAATGACTAAATAAAAATAACTAATTTAAAGGGACGTACAGGTTGGTTTGTTATGGTTCTCTTTAAAGATTTTATTGTCGGAGGTCTGTTCAATAATATATATCATACTAGCCACATAAAAGCTACTCAGTAACCGATTTCCTACAACTTCCAACGCCCTAAAGGCCATTATGAACATCGTCGTTTGATTGTCGCATAACGACGAACAGCAACACATCATTTACATCTGAGAACTGAGATGAAACCTATTAATGAAAATGATATACGACGTACTAAACTCAAAAGACATCAGAAACATAGGCAATCTCATTTAGATTTACAGTGCACATCTTGCCTTAATATATATTCTTGTAGAGCTGCGGGGATACCGGCCTAATCACTTTTCTGCAATAAGAACACCTGGTCCTGACATACGCGCATTCAATCAGCCGGGAAACACGACCCTGACACCTGACAGAGAATACAGAATTGTTCACCATGATACTGAATTTTTATTACAGCTTTAGTTGGCCGATTGTTCTCGGGCAATA
The DNA here is from genome assembly GCF_020536995.1 of Dreissena polymorpha. NCBI lineage: Eukaryota > Metazoa > Mollusca > Bivalvia > Myida > Dreissenidae > Dreissena > Dreissena polymorpha. The sequence goes on along the minus strand of NC_068369.1, from coordinate 17,520,087 downwards.
CGACCTCTTCGCCTTGCACGCATAACATTTTTATGCAATTGATTTACCTTTAGTTTTGTTCTGCTTGTGAATTATGTGTCAAATGTCAATGACAAGATTAGTCGTTGTTTTTTCTAGGTCGGTTCTATTCTTATGATGAGTATGAAACAGCCAAGGCATACTGGATTGGTCAAATGATATTTGTATACATCAAATGGTCAATGTGATATAATGTTACATGATGCATGATAATATGATATTTGAATAGGTCAAATATTCCATATGATGTAATGAATCATGCTGCATGATTATTTTATATTTGAATACGTCAAATATGCCATATGATGTTATGTATTATGATGCATGTTTTGGGTGATATTCAAATATAAAACTTAATAGTAAATTATTTTATGTAAATGTGTGTTTTATATTTTGTAATTAGTTTGAGTTCCGATGCTTTGACTTCATAAAACTCATCTTTATTTCCGACACATGTTTAGATAAAAAAAGTTGTATTGTGTGAAATAAATTTGATTTAAAACGACAACAAACGATGGTTTTTGTTAAAATGTTTTAAATAATAGTAGTTTTTCTTGCCTTTTTCCACATTCCAACTAATCAACAATACAGATACAAATTTTGTAAAGTTCTCGGTATACCGATCAATTACTGTTGCGGTCTCCTAAACATTAAGGTCCAAAATTGATGTTCTTTTTCCTAAATATTTACAAATACATGTTTAATTAAAAAACCCATATATAAATCGCTCACTTTTGTCTCATTCATGATACAAGAACGCTAAACTTCCTACCCTTGACGTACACCAGTGTCATTCGAAAACACGTATGCGTTTGGTCCAAACAATCATTGTGATTGGGTCTGAAAATCCTGTAATCAATACCTAACAAACCATTAGACGCTTAACATGTCTTGTGAACTTGAGTTATATATCGCAGGATCATCAATGGTGTTACCTTTATGCGAAATATGTCAGTAATACATTCTATTCTTAATATAATACTCTATCGTTGTGCAGAAAGCAAGGGGGAATTGTCAAACGTTATGAAGAGAAACTATCATGTAACAACTAATGAGTAATAACGAATATTATACTTAGAAATTAAACATTTTAGCATCCATGTAAACGTTATTCAAAACACGTGTATATGATCAAGACCCCTTTTCTGCAATAATGTAAAAAGGACAAGTCTGAACATTCCAATCAATTTACTTTCAAATTAGGACAAAATGCGTTGAATACCTTGCCTCTGGAAAGTTCTTTATAATGTACATAGTTTGAAATATGCTACTGTAAATTGTCTTGCAATGAGCTTTTGAAGAACATTCAATTTTGATATTATAAATTTCTGGCAAAAGTATTTTTTTCATAAATATATTGGTTAACTTTGATACGCATTTACTTTCATCATTTGATGTCTTTCTTATAGCGCAATAGGGATTTCAAAACGAACCCGTACATATCAAATATGCTATTGTAGCATTAAGTATACAATAAATTATGAACGTTACTGCAGATTTTAACATCGTTCATCGTTGTCTTAAACGTTGACCCTAATTTCGCAATATAATATCTCTAAATTTCGAGGGTGATCGCTTCTAGCACGTGTGTTCTAAATCGAACATTGCAAAAAAAAATATTAAAGGTTATAACCGAATTATGATATAATCATTTTTAATAACGAAGGGATACGTCTATGTAGTTTACAAACGGTGATACGGGCACAGTTTTTCTCCAGATTTTTAAGTAAGGAAAAGTCTTGATTTCTTCATTGGATATCTGATTGAACTGTATTTTTGTGTTTTTGTTGACAACGATTTTCATTTGGATTACATTCGATTAAATTTTTCACTTAATATTAGGGAAACACACAAACAATAAAACAATCGAGCAAGCGAAAAAGTATCGTTCAGACACCCACCTATACATATATATAAATGTTGTTGCTTACTTACCCTTAACGGGACCATCTTTATGCAGTATAAACTACGGATCTTTTAACGCTAAGGTGCATACGCTCGTATTAAGAAATGGAAAAAAAAAAAACTAGTGTATTTCTTGCTGTTTATTGTTCTTCACATATTTGTGAAGTGTAGTGTATACCTTGGCATAGATGATGAGAACAATACCACATGGGGCAATGGGGTTTCCTTTGTGAATCCCGCTACATGTATTGACCGACGCATGCAATTCTTGTTTTAATGTCAAATCACAAACGTGTCATGCTCCTTTAATAACGATATCTTATCGCCGTTATCATATACGACATAGTGTTGATGTGTTAACCGTTGTTATAAACTTAGCAATGACTATGAATGATATTGGACTTTTAGTATATTTTATGATAACACAATGTCTATAAACCAACCGAATTACAACTAAAATTCAGTTGACAAACGAATTATTGGATGTTCAATATGGATCGGCTATTAACGAAATGTATTGTATTAGTAGGTAAGTTTGAAATTGTTATAGGTTTAAATGTATTCTTTTATTGTATATGTTGTCTAATTGTGACGCTGGCGTACGATTGGCAAACTAACACTAGTATACATTCTTTTATATATAAAATTACATGAAGGTGGCTGTCTTAATGTCGCTGTACGATCATACAAAATAAACAAATAAAGTAATGTATTATAGAAGCCTTTAATTTTCGAGAAAAACACACAAACCAGGTGTCATGTGCACATAATTAAGTAATAATACAATTACAAACATTAAATTTCTCTTGACCAAGCGCAAAGTTCTTCGACTATCTGTTTGTAAACGCTTATAATACGGTTTTTGTAACTTATGGGATAACTTTATTGTAGCTCTCTTAAAATGTTTATTGGATAAAATGTGTGAGTTGGAAGCGTGTTAGCAATAGTCAAGCTATGTACAACAGTGTATGAAATAAGTATTGCTGTTAATAAAAATATTCATAATTCTCCGTAGACGATGTTTTATTGAATCTGCAAACTCAAAATGATCAATCAATGTCTAAAAAGTTCTTCATGAGAGTCGTCTAAGGTAGGCATCCATGAGCTTGTGTCGTTTGCTCCAAAGAAGCAAATAAGCTTCCATGTGACATTTTCGAATGCCAACTGTAAATGTAAAAGTAATTGGCACCGTATCGGTATTTTAGTTAAATATTCCTTATCAAGCTATTGTTTGTCACAAGAAAAATATAACGTCCACTATGTAGCCCAATTTTTCTTCCCATTTCTTGTATTTATAAGACTTATCCCCAGTGCAAAAATAGACAATTCATAGGTCTTTGACGTAAGATTGCTAAGTACAATGCTATAACCCAAAAAGGTATATGTTGAATTTTTTTCAATGCAACATACCTATACTGTATAACATTGATTTCCGAAATCAAAACCCGTAATCTCTTAATATCGTAGTGTGTATGGTATATCATAATGTTGTCAATAATTTTTTGGATTTCTTCACTATGTGAACATTGTTCATACGTAAAATATTTCTTTATTAAGGACTTCAGATCGTTACATCTAATCTTAGCAAGTACACACGTGTAGAAGGCGACAATTTGATCGTACGCTGTAACGCCACGGTCCTACCGGACATCGAAGTGTACTGGGCCAAAAACGACTCAAGGCACCCCTTCAGGCAGAATGGAACCGACCTCCTGATTTTCAACATCGACCGGACGTATTCCGGTCAATACGTCTGCTACGCCTTGAATATGACGGACGCTCCTTACTTCAACGCGACCGGAGCCAACATTACTATTGACGTCATCACAGTGGATGTAGAATGTACGTCCGATAATTCAGTAATTTTACACATTCTTTTAATACCACTTAATGTAACTTTGTGTTTATCAATTTGTTTTTTTTTAAAATAAAAAACACATCATGACAAACGACGTATTACAATCAATATAAATCTACGGTAACAATCATTAATGCCAGGGTAAACTTAACGGTGAAAGCCTAAAATATTGGCTAAAATACTTAAATGCTGACATATGGCTGAAAAGTTGTTGTTTATTAAATGGTAGCTATATGATTACGTTACGTAACTTGTTCTTACATATGTTTGCTAATAACGTAACATGGTACATCTCAATTCGTTGATTGCACCTTGATTTCAGCAAACACTTAATATTTATTCAATGTGAACAGCGATGTTCTGATATATTTTTGTTGTCCGTTACAATTTGGGATTGACCGACTATTTACCGTTTCTAAATTTATACCAAATCTTACAATTGTAATCCAACTAGACCCAGCGGAGATCGACCGATTCAACCTCGGACCGACGATTATCATGGAAAACGCCACGTTCAGCATCGGTTGCAACTTTCAGGCACACCCCGATCCCACGTGGACTATCATGAACCTAAACACTGGCCAGGCAATGATGAGTGCAACCGTGTCTGGTGATGCAACACTGCAGTCACCAAGCGCTCGCTGCGAGGACATGGGGTTGTGGGTTTGTACAGGCTACAACCGGTTAAGTCACGGAAAGAACGTTACACGAGGGGCAAACTTAACCGTGTTGTGTGAGTTCCCTTAATTTGTCTTGCCATGATTTTGCTATTTAGATATACGGTCCCTTTCTCGTTTCGTCGTTTATTTAATTATTAATATTGGTTTAAAGGTTATTTCCAAAACCTTGTTTAGTTTTACCAGAAGCATAGAGTATACGGCTACTGTGCATTGAAGTTATTTACAGCATTGAGACACACATGGTTTAAACCTATTTATTTGACCTCGATTGTATTTAGAGTACTTACTGTTTATACAAAACGTTCCCGAGTCCATAACTGGGCCTAGAACCAGTACTTTGTGTCTTTTGGGGAGATCAAAATAACGCTCCCACGGTTGAGATCGAACCAGTGACCTCCCAGTCGCTAGGCGGACATCATATCAATTGCAACACGGCGCCTGTATACTTCCACGGATTAACTACCAAGCTTGCTTGGACTCAGGTTCAAATACCGTTAAGCCTTCAAGATTTTTCAATCTAGGTTATTATCCCAAACGTAAATAACAAGCATCGTAATGTGAAAAGACCTGATGAAATATATATTAAATACATTCAATAATATTATAGCAAGTCATCAAAACATGAAGTATGCTGATTTAGGACGTACACATCCCGCTGCATGAGATTGCCACATGATATATGCGTAATATCGATTACATTGAAACACTAAGGCCCGGTATGAAATTGCCTCTGAGGGTTGATAATGTTCTGGATTGATTAAAGATGATTAATAAATAAAACATAGTTGCAACCGTATGTCCACTTATTCCTTACTCCAGGTCCTCCAAGGCCGGTATGGGGACAGAGCTTCAGTTTCGAGGGGTCGGTTGGACAACCAGCAACAGTGACCTTAAACTTTACATCCTATCCACGTCCTAAGAGAATATGGTCAAGACCGGACGGTCAACCGATGAGGGTTGCAATCAGCGACTGGCCGGACCGGACGGAACTGGTGTGGGACCACTGGAATCCTGTTAAAGTCAGGTACATTGAGCCTCGATGCAACGTCTTAAACAATCTAATCTTATATTATCGAAAATGCACACGAATGTGCCTACAATATGGATGCGCTACATACGAAGTTTAATTCGATTACTGCCTTAACTATATTCGGATTGTCCGGAGTACGTTTTGTTAGGTGCATATGACCAACTTGTATATATCACCTGTGACCTATACTATTACTTTATCGATTGAAGTGCATTTCAGTTTGAGGACGTATGAAGGCTTGTTTAGGTATTGGTATCGTGTTACAAATTCACATTATTAATAAACCAATTGTGTTATCCTTGAATATAATTACAGTATTGATATATTCATATTATTATACTGTATAGCTCATTTAAAGAATGGAATACATAACCATATATCACGCAAGCTACAAAATACCTTTCTCTTATTGGCTGTTTGACGTCACATGCTTACCCCATATATTCTATATGGTGTCAGTAGACTATATGGGGCAGTAGAATATTTTATATGGGGCAGTTAATATTTTATATTGGGCAGTTAATATTTTCGATACAGTAATACTAGTTATAAAAAAACATTGTTTGTTTATTTGATGAGATGGAAAGTTGTTAGCGTGATATAATCGGTACAGGGTTAGTCACTGACCTGATACGGGATATACGGTTTTGTGGAAAACAATATCGGGGCTCGACCTTCGGTTTTCCACAGAACCGTATATCCCGTATCGGATTTGTAACTAACCCTGTAACTATTAATATCGCCCTTGGTGCAAAATGTACCATGTGACATTGAAGTTAGAAGGCACATAGTACCTTTTTGTTCCGCTGGGGCGATATAGATTGTACAACTATGTTTTGAGAGGTATACGAATTATATATATATTTCTTTTCAGTGACTTTGGGAACTACACCATAATGTTACAGAATGAATATGGGACGTATACGGCAACGATGCAACTTACTGCAAATGGTTGGTGGTGGTATATTACAAAGTTTAAACATTTGTTGAACGTATAACAGACATGTAGGAAGAATGTAAATAATATATCCGTTATTAACGGTTTTACATATCCGTAAACGATGTCGAATAAGAATTTACAATAACCACTGAAGAAAAACACATGTTCCGGTACTTGAACTAGCCTGACAGCCTTTTCGCCTGTTTGTTTATACTTTTAAATTGTAAATCCAAATAACACAACAGGAATGAGGCAATCAAAATCAGATGGAATACATAATGTTGTTATGAAATTCAATAAACATTTGAATGTCTTATTATTGCTCGTTTACGAATGTTTACTTGCATTAACAGCCTTATGCATGCTGATACAAAATCGGCGAGGACAAATTCAAATACTGGAAAATCGTAGATCTACGGAATGTTTTTATTCCATATTATTTACTTGTTAAGGTTTCCCGGAGACCCCTCGTGATGTTCATATCTACAACGTCACAGACCAAAGCGTCACGGTCCGGTGGACGTCAGGTTTCGACATGGGTTCTCAGCAACACTTCATTGTCATGAGACTTTACAATGGAAACACTTTTTCTTCGGTAATAATTCAAGATAACAAAGCCAATCCGAATGTACGACAACGATGCTTTAAGGGGAGATAATTGATTTATGTTTTACTGTGGACTAAAAGTTTTTTTTATTTGTTTTGAAACTGTTTCTATCTATCTGAATGTATCATTTCGTCTATTTACCGTAATTACTCTATGTTTTCGGACACTTAAAAATAATTTTTATTGTTCGTGTCCGAAAACTTATATACGAAAAATATTTACAAAATACAGGTGTCCGAAAACGTAGAGTCGAAATTACGCATGATGCTATATACCCATACACGTATTATGCTAGAAGGTAATATGCAAATATCATGTGACTGTATATGATTATTGCAATGTCGATAAATATTATCATCAGAGAAATCCCCGTCCGATGGTATTTTCTTCAAGGCAAATGACCAAAAACATATACAACACAATCTGATAATGATTAATGCTCGGGTTGCCTACTTGAAATACTTGAAATGGTCAGTGAGAAGCAGCGGGCGATTAAACCTGTTGACGCTATGCATTATACATTTAAAATATTCATCGGAAAATAATTTACGTCGATTATAACGTGATAGAGCACATATGTATTTTAAAAGCTTTAGAATTAAGTTTAAAATAATATCGCGAAAATATAAAAGGAATTAATTTGCAAAAGCTTATAAAATAATTACCGCGAAAAGTGTAATGTTAAAAAGTTTACCGCCCGGACTAATTTTGAATCACCCTGAATAGACCTTGCAATGAATACATTTGTCTGTGGCTCTTTAAGCTTACCAGCTATATCTACGACAACTCGACAACGCATGGAATCAACCAGACTTGGACCCACGTGGTTAACGGACTCAACGAGAACACGTTCTACAACATATCGGTTGTCGCGGAAAATCAACGAGGATACAGGGGATTTTCACAGCCTATAACATTTACAACGCAAGGTGACTAATTAAGCTTTTCTTGTCATGATATCTGCACTATTATCGGAATGCCTCTTTTGAGACGTAATACAAACTCAGTCGACGCGCAAAACGAATAAAGTATTACTGCCAGTTGTATCAATCCCACAGTTAAGTTTACAACATCATGTGTGCACTTACATTTTTACAAGCCCTGAATCTCGCACGTATCATTGAAACTTATCTCAATCTAAAAGATATATTTGACGTTTATTAACAAATACATGTAGCCTCTTGAGGTCGAAATGTTCAAAAGTTATGTAGTTTTAGTATATAGTTTGGTGCGTATGAATTTTTAATATAGGCTGTCATTTTAGAATTTCGCCCTGTTTAAAAGGCGTTTCAATGCTAGCTTAGGCAATTGAATATGTCATATTTTACTATACAATGAAACATGAGGCATTTACAACATTAGATAAGCCGCTAAAATATCACAAAATCTTATTGAACGCATTCATTAACATGGAGCCATATACAACACGTTTACGGTTCTGTCTGATTAGTTAGGAGATGTTTGTAATCTTTTTTTACACATGGTATACAAATTCCTCGCGTATTCGCCCTAAGAATACAATGTTCAAATTCAAATATTTCAGCTTCTCCGAAGAACTTTGACCCGTTGCATCCCGTTTCACCGGGCGTTGTCGTAGGCGTTGTAGTGGGGTCGGTCATCGTGGTCCTTGGTATTTGTGCTGCCTTGGTGTTCCTTCTCAAATGGCGACGAATGCGAACCTCATGTAAGTTAGCCACCTGTAAATGAATACTTATCTGATTGTGTTACACTGTTTTTAAAGCACGTTTTGAATTGAAAACTTAATTGACTAGTATACCATGTATGTGCTTAAAGGCCATGCTGGTCTGTGCAATTTGTGTCCATTGAACACATGGCGAAATTGAATTGATAATATTATTGCTATTTAGGATAAAGAGCTAAAATTACGACGATTATGTCTTAGAGAAAGAACTGTTGTCATATCGTTGGTATAAATCCGGTCTAAGAAAGCAATATTTATTCAATAACTTATTTTTACCCAGAGACTAGATTAACATCGATAAGCCATTATTGACCATTTAACTAGTTTGGTATTAGATAACCGTCAATTTGCTACTGTTACTTTGTAATATCACCTGCTTAATGAACAGGTATCGAATTTTCAGTCGACTGATCTCTGTTTAATTTATAAATATGTCCCATGTCCTGATTAAGCCAATATACGACTAACATCATGTCCATAATGCGATAGTGGCAAGCAAATAAAGCATAGAGGTATTACGGCAAATATGGGCTTTCGTTTAACAGATTCTTGAAATGCTCTCATATGCTAGTCATATCTTGGTCAACTGCATGTTGAGTTTAAAGTATGTGTATGTGGGGTATTCGTGTATAACATACATATTATGAAGGCTTTATGATTTCAATAAAGAGCAAAACCAAGTGTTAAGAATTTACTAATTACATGTATGCACGGACGATATTTTATGTAACGAAATGGACTTCAACTGTGCCTTTAAAATATAAAAGTTATAAGAATACAATTGTTCCAAAGCATGTCGAAACTATGTTTTATTAATAGAAGAATGAGCTGATGTAAAACAATGTTTATTGCAGACGAGAAAGCATGAGAAGACCAACATTTACGGATGATAAGGGAGCAGAGCAACTTAATTTATCGAATAAATGTTGTTTTGTATGAGTATTGCATACATATTTTGTATTTTAAGTATTAATAAATGACATTTGACTGGTATATGTTTTTGTTTTGTTTAATTCAAACGTGGTTGATAACACAACACTTTCAATACGGTTATATGATAATGAAAACGTGTTTATTATAGCTGTGGTAATGAAACGTTTGCTCGGTAGATTTTAAGATATTATGAAGTTGTGCAAAGTTTCGTGTTCCAAACGTTAGGTTGATTAAAAAACAGTGTGTTTATCCACTTCAAACGGCCCGTTGACACCATATATTGAAGCTGCTGTTTTTAACATATGCTGGTCGGATGTTTTTGGATTATAATGGGTTTAGATAACATAATATGTAACCTATGTTGGACGGATGTTGTTCTATTATATTGCCTTTAGATAACATAATATATAGAAGACATAATATATTAACACTCATGAAATCGTGTTTATCATTCACGTATCGTATACAATTTTAGTTATTCATGGATAATAATCTATACTATAATACAATACTTTAAATTATAAGAAGAGTATTATATTAAGAAATCGTTGAAAACAATTATGTGTTTATATGCACTTTTGGTATATTCACACTAGTAAATGAAAAATGTACAAATATAACGAAAGAGGTAATGAAAACGAAACATCCTTATTATACCATATCTCCAAAAGGCAATATATAAAGATAAATTTATGAAACTCTAGCCATGTTTACCTATTCCCTTATATGTCTGCCGGACATACAGGACAGTAACTAAATTGAAAAATTGAATAATAAAGCATTGCTAAAGAAGATATCCATCTAAAACTTTACCATATATAATCACCCAGTAACGCCTACCCGTGTTCCAACATTGATTACAAATGCGCCATACATCGTGACCATAAGTCATGCGGGAAACACGATCCTGACAACTGGCGGACAATGACACATTGTTCATTATGACACGGACTTACCTTCAGTCTGCTTATTATATCACGGCAACCTGAACTGTGTGTCTTGCAAGCATACTTCTAATGAATGGGTGTCTATGTATTTTAATTATGTTTGTCAAGTATGTTTCAAGTGACACATATTTGATGAGTTGTTCTTTGTGCTTGTTTTCTTTTGTATAAACATCTGTCCGTTAACATCCAAATCAATGCGTGACGCATCATAGCAGGTATTGCCAAAGTTGGATTGATCCAATTAACGTAAATATTGTATACCTCTGCTGAACTTCGAGTCATATCGACTAACTTCGTACATTTCCGTTGCCCAGAACGGTGTTCGGGTACGTGCGTAAAACTACGATCAAAATTTCGAAACATTTTCTTTTTATCACAAAATAACAAATACCTCTTTGGTGTACGCGTTTTACTCGACATGTCCGGGGTTTGAAAACGGCGGGAGGAAAATTATTTTTATCAAAGCGGTATTTTGTTTTTATACTTGTTTTAGACAATTCCTCATAGTATGTTGTTGCAAAATTAAACATTTAATGACATTTAAAAACATAAACATAATGAAGAAATCCATTGTTTATTCCCATTTTAAACCTGTACATACTGTACATACATTCAATTCAAACGATGGCGTTTCCTTATAGATAAATGAAAGTATTGTTTTATGGCATTATATTGAATAACTTAATGTAGAATGTATGTGGATTGAAGTGTTTCCCTTGAAAAATAAATCTATGCTTGTTTGCGTGCTTTATAGAACGCCTAGCGCGGATAGATCATAAATGCATTATATAGAAGATAATATACCGCTAGCGAGAGAAACGCGAACAAATGATATGATTATGCTAGTTGATTTAGCATTAATGTCCTAAGTGAATCGTTGGCACGAACTAATAATTACTTATGTCACTTACAGGACCTAACGCTCCTAATTTATAAACCAACATATTATACTGAACTAATGTCTTGCATAATTGACTTCATCTTTGTAAGCAATCGCAATACGGTACGGCTTTCTGGAACAAATTTATTCCGAACGAAAATTTGTGTATCCTTCCGTCAGCTTCCATGAATAAACAATTACAACAAGAAACAATCGACAACGGAAACGCCTATACCGAAGCCAAACAATTCAAAAGTGATATGCACTAGTAGAAGGTAAGGGATAAGGCTGTATTACTTTAACGTAATTCGGAAACAGGATATTTTAACAATATTGCACAGAAACTCAAGTCATCCCATCTTTGCGCACAAGACAGGTGAACGACACTTCTAACATGAATTCATGCTATCTCAAATTATACAAATCCACCTCGTAACGATGATCATACCTATATTCTTGTAGTGGATGACACAAGTAAAGCTAATATGCTAAACCAGTACCTTGCAAGTCCCTGTTCAGTTGATGAAAACAACGATGATCTTCCACTTATGTACAGTACAAACGGTAACACTCTTCAGTCAATTCGTATAACACAAGAAGAGCTCATTGAATCAATTAAATATAATAAGGAAGGAAAAGCGGCCGGTCCTGAAGAAATAGACAATCGACTCTTAAAACAGAAAATGCATAAATTAGGCTTATATTCGTATTAAACGCTTGTTTAAATACTTGCAAGATGTCTTCTTGTTGGAAAATTGCAAATAGGTGTCTAATCTTAAAAAGGGCAATCCATTCTTAGCGTCTTGTTATCGACCAATATCACTGCTAAATAAATAAATAGTCAGACGTTCATTGGCAGGATATAACATAAACACTTTTTTATTTTATTTGTGCATATTCTTATTTTGTTGACCCCAATGAATCTGGATTCGTTGATTCTTCTGTCAGTTAGCTTACATATATTTAGAATAAGTTTTGCAGATCGTATTCGGAGCCTGATCAGACCATATTGAAATTCTCGCCGTCGTTAAGCAATACCTTAATTTAGGACCACTCATATTTCTAGCGTATATAAATGAGACTATCGCTGGCACACAAACACCTTTGTTTGCTTACGATACAAGCCTTTTAACAGTGCCCCAGATAAACTGCGTATCTGTGTCTTTCACCCTATTAAAATGTTTAAAAACGCAAACAAATACAATATCATGCGTATCGAATACGCAACCAATATAACTTTTACGCAAATTAGTCAAATTTGATGCATACGATATAATAACTTCGATCGAAAATGCTTTGCTCATTTGCGGTAATATGTCTTTGAAATTCTTATCGTAACGCGGCGACGCTTTCATTAGGAAGCGCCTTGATGACGGAGCAGAAGAACAGTCAAAGTTATTCAAACGCTCTGCGAACTAGATTTCATTTTTGAATAAAGCGTCTGACCAAAATATTAACGACGACATACATGCGACTTAATCCGACGCTTATTGTGCGTGTATTTGTAACGCGTCTGTACTTTCAGTTTCTATTACGATTGCGACATAAAATGTCTAAGCGGGGTCGCACGACGTTCGCGATTGTTTCGCAAAAATGTCAGTCTATTGCAAACTTTTTTCGAAAAAAAGCAAGGGACAATAAGTGCAGGATCGTTCGTGGTATCAATGTTATTAGAAACTGTTAATGCAGCAGTTGACTTGACATCGAAAAAACATGATGGAAAGTCCGTGACTGAAAACACTTGTCAAAAATGGAAAAATGCATTTCCTTGGTTAACAATTGTTGAAATAGATGGGGAAGTAAACAGACTGAAATGTGCATACTGTACCCAGTTTAATTTAAAAAACGTATGGTCAGCAGAACGAACCCCTAACATACAGCGATCGTCAGTTGAAAGACACAATGAATCCAAAGACCATGTAAGTGCTGCAAAACTGTTTTGAGTAGGAATTTTGATATTAGCATTGAGACTGAGTGTATCGAAACTGAAACCTATGATGGAAATGTCAGTGAGCAAGATGTGTTTTTATTGAGAACTATTTATAGCCTTTCTAAAAATGAAAAACCATCAGAAAGAGTAAATGATATGTTAGAACTGCAAACTTTAAACGAGGTTGACATTAAATACCAGAATTTGAGTTGGACCACCATAAATGACATTAAGCAGTGCATCTCAACTGTGTTGAAGAAATCAATTGTGACTGAAATTAACAACTCTGTGTCCTTTTCTCTTATGTTAGATGAGAGCACTGACATTGCAGTAGAAAAACACTAAGCTATATGCATTCGCTATGTCAAGGACGGAGATCCAATCACTAAAACCATAGGTAACGTAAGCATCCTTGATGGCATTGCACATTCCATTTTTAGCACCACTTACAGTTATCTAATGGAGTCGGGAGTAGATATGTCACGCTGCGTTTCATTGGCGACTGATGGAGCAAGTGTCATGGTGGGGCGAAAAACTGGTGTTGGAGTACAAATACAGTCTAAATATGCACCCTTTGCTATTCAGACGCATTTGCTTTGCGCACAGACTTAACCTTGCCCTTACAGATTCCATTAAAGAGAATGAAGTTCTGCTCAAATTTAGGGACACGTTTAGTGCTCTTTACCATTTCATAAAAGCTTCTTCCTCTCGAACGTCTACACTGAAACAAATACAGCAACTTCTTGATGAACCTGAGTTTGCCATTAAGGAGCCATATTCAATTCGCTGGCTTGGCTTGAAGAACGCAGTACACACAGTGTATATATTTTATGGCTAAGTCTTGGTAACGCTTTCCAAGTTTGCAGATGATAAGAATGCTACTTTTTTTTACTACAAAGTGGCTCTTCTAATAGCTTTCATGCTAGATATTCACAGTGAGTTAGCTTCCCTGGGAGTGCACCTCCAAAAAAAAGACTTGTTGTTCAGTGAAATACAACCTGTTGTTGACAGCACACTTGGACATTTAGAAGCTTCGAAAACATGTGACGGGGAACGATTGGCTTAGATGAGGCAGAATATTGAAATATCAGAGGACAATGCATCATTCAAGGGGGAAGATCTGAAAAACTATGGAAACATATTAACATACAATTAGATAATCTAAAACTCGAATATATATCTAACATTTCAAAGAACATTAAACGTAGGTTTTCAAAGGAAAGCAGCAAAATTCTGGAAAATATGGCACATCTGATTGAACCCATTACCATGCAGTTTTCTTCTGACTCTGAGAGTCTGGAAGCAGTGAAATTCTTGGCCAATATCTATGGAACTGAAAAGACAGCTCAATTAGTACATGGTGACCTGCTTGAGGGTGTTCATGAAACAGAAACTGTGATTTCTCCATAAATAAACAAGGAAGCACTGATGAAAGAATGTCCTGTGTTTTGTGCTATGGTAATGGGATCATTTTCCAAGCTCACAGTCAGTGAAATATATAAGAGGATGATATTGCTTTATCAGAACATCTACCCCAATATTGCAGTTTTGTCGAAGGTTGCCCTCTGTCTCATGGTAACTAGTGTCGAATGTGAAAGAACATTTAGTTTCCAAAATAGAATTAAAAACAAATTTAGAAGTTCACTAAACAAAGAGATATTGGATTTTCTACTGAACATTGTTCTAAATGGACCATCTGTTTGAGACTATGATCCAGTTCCGGCGTGTAAGGTGTGGCTTAGCTCCAAAAACAGTCGAAAGAGGAGGCTTGTACAACCATACAAGCCACGTAAAAGAGCGGCCACAACTACTGGAAGTTCTTCCTAAGGGTGCCTTGAGTGAACAATTTCTAGAACACGTTTATATGTTTGACAGTTTGTAATACAAAGATGTCAGTTAAAATCATTTTTGTTAAGTTTAAAGTTTATATTTTTGACAGTTTTAAGGATTAAAGATATTATGAAACATCAGGTTATTAAAGTTAATTATGATAGTTTACAGTTTTATTCAATCAACATTAGTGTGCAGCTTCAACAAAAGTAAAGCAGCAATGATTGTAAGGTATGCATTTTTATAACTCATTTCACCATATTTCAAAAACGAATTAACCCTATTTTTCAAAATCGATGGGTGAAAACCCTATTACCCAAATAATTATCTGGGGCACTGTTTTAATGGTCGTGAATTCGCCTAATGAAACTGAAGCCGTATTGAAATAAGACGTTGATAAAAGATCCCAGATGGGCTGATGGTGGATATGCTTTAACCCGAAACAATGCTTATATCAATCAAAATTAATAAACCATCTCATCCACCACTTACTATTAAGGGTGTCACGGTACGCTCACCTTACGATACGATACGTATCGCGGTACAGTGTGTACGATACAATACGTATCGCGATACGTATCGTCAGATGGAAACAACATACAAACCATTTAAAACCATTAAGACCTCTACATATGCGTCATACAATATACAAAATACCATATTATGTTATGAAAGTACACTAATTGACAATTAGTTATTATTATTTACAAATCTAAAACTTTGATTAAATATGAAGACGAAATTATGAATATGTTTGAAACTTACGGACTGCTTTAAGTTTCTTTTACTGCGATAGATTATTTAAGGTATCAATTAAACGTGTTTACTAACTAGTCAAACTGGTTTGTGCCAATCTTTGCTTGTGCGGTAACAAAACTCCAAGCGCAATTCTTAGAACCAGTCATATATTGCACCTTGTTTCGTGACGTAGGCGACACAGCACATTTTTGAGTGGTTGAAATTTAATTTAAATGGTTTCAAAGAATTTGCGAAATTCTCAGCGGAATCACAAAATTACAGCTCCTGCTTAGGAAATTCGTAGCGACTAAAGTCTTGATATAAAGCAAATGTTTATACGAAATAAACACCTACCACTTTCTTACTGATAACACAAAATGCTTTCATATTTATTATTAGAAGCTCGCTGGAGATGATTTCAATTAAACTTCCGCCATTTTTGGGGCATTTTACAGTTACTTCCCTTGAAATGCGTCATGGAAAATGACGTACCGTACCGTACGGACTCGGAGGCGTATCGTGAACCGTACCGAGGGGAGACTATTACGATATACCGTCCCACGGAGTACCGTGACACCCTTACTAACTATGCAGAACGCAAATGTACTCATTTGTAAGGTCCATAAACATTGAGGTGTTTCTATTTCCAATAACTCTACGTGGCATGCGCGTAGATCTTTCATAACGGAAAGGCATGGGAACGAGTTCATATAATGCGTCGAT
This sequence comes from Dreissena polymorpha, assembly GCF_020536995.1. Lineage (NCBI taxonomy): Eukaryota > Metazoa > Mollusca > Bivalvia > Myida > Dreissenidae > Dreissena > Dreissena polymorpha. The sequence goes on along the minus strand of NC_068369.1, from coordinate 17,503,366 downwards.
AAAAAATAATTTTTGATTGAAAAACTTAGAGAAAACAAATTTGTCGTTTATAAGACTAATCATTGAGTACTCAGACTATTTTTTTTTAATAATTATGCGCATTTGACAAAGATGAACTTAAAATAATCCAAACCGAAGCCACGCGGAGAACATCGGGCTGCACGCGTTGAGTCTTATGTTTTTAGCAATTACTCATAAAGAAATACGTCAAATCTCCGAACAATTCACGTGATCGTCTCTTAATTTAAATTCGTTTTTATCATCGACTGTATTTGAATGAAATTATCTTTCAGATGACGTCAAAAACTCTGAATCGATCCATTCTTTCAAAAGGCTAATTAACATCGATCAACCAACCGATTTCAAATTCATACCGCCAGAGACGAACACAAATGTTAGCAGAATAGCAAACAGTTTGGATCCTGATGAGACGCCACGTTCCGTGGCGTCTCATCTGGATCCAAACGGTTTCCAAAGGCCTTCAAAATTCGGTTCCAGCGCTGAAAGAGTTAAACACGCGTCTATGAACAAAGCGCAGCCTTTAAATGAACATCTTATCAAAAGCGATATTATTGCATCCACTTATGGTTTATGTGGACTTCATAATACGACCTCACATTACATTTTCGAATACACTCAGTATGTCATATTTTCGGCGAACATATAACACAATATCCTTATATTGCGTCCCTCCATTGAAACTATTATAGAAAGAGGCTACAGTCATGCGTGGTATCTATCCTTCCTCTGCACCAACAAGTCATTAAAAAACGAGTGAGTGGTCGGCCCAAATAGAGAGGGTTAGAGAGCGATACGAGAAGAGATAGAGGCGAGAGAGAGCGCTGAGAGCAGAAGAGCAGGCGAAGAGAGATAGAGAGAGAGTAGATCGCTAGAAAGAAATGACCAGCTAGATGCGATGATAGATAAATCTAGATATCGCGATATAGAGTAGAGCGATCCTCTCGCTCCTCGAGCTCTCTATCGCTCTATTACATCCCCTCCACTCCCTCCCTCCCTCCCTCCCTCCCTCCCTCCCCCATCAACTGCAACTCACTGGTTAGGAAGCAGGTTATCACACAATATGTAAGTTTCGAAGTGTATAAAGTCCCTTCCGCACCTGAGGCATTTTATGTGTGGACTCGGAGTGTGTCCCAGCCCTTCTACTAAATAACTATCTATACTCTCGTAAGTTAGTCGACTTTGAAAAAGCCGAATTTCCCAGCTGTGACATTTTTTATTGATGATTGTCGATTTGGGTGTAGTATTGTGATATGTGGCGAGGCTGCAGTGCTCGGAGAAATCCAGACCCGTTCGATATGGTGACTACCAAGCTCACATGAATCGGGAGCGGATATTCACCCCGGATTGCCGTGGTTAGAAGCGAGTGTAAATGTGTTTTACACACAGGTAAAAACATACATAGTACGGGAGTCAAAACCTTATGGCGGAGAAGGGGTGGAGGTGGGTTGTTAATTTCGACCACATTGGATTCCTCGTTAGTCTAAAAGGATACAAAGGGCCACAATGGCCAACACTGAATTTGATTGGTCAAAAGAGCCCATGTGACCCCACACTGAGGTTATACACAAGTAATTAAATATAAGGCTTGAACCAATATAATGTTCAACAATTAAGAAATCGTACAATGACATAAAATCTTTTATGTGTGCATAAAATATTATTTATGTATTGTCCTCGGTGGTAATGAAAAGGTCATAGACCGGACGAACTCGTATGACTTGAAGGAAAGAACAAACACAATATTGTTGATTGAAAACGGGCATTTATTATAAAATGCCATAAAAAAGATAAAAATAGAACAGATTCTTTCCAGAAAGGCATAATGGGTGGTAAAAACACGCCACAAAGGGGACCGGAACGGGAACCCCGCCGCCCATGAAGTACGGGAGAGGACCGCAATTCCAAAAGGGGGTAGTTGCCCCTGAATGAATATAAATGTAGCCTTACGATTAAGGTCAGGTAATGTGAAAATTAAGGACAAATAAGCATTATAAGCTTTGATTTGTTAAGAGCCCCTAGGCTTAAATCATCCATCTGCTAATTAATAACAAATTATAAAACATAGTGAAGTAAATTAATTGAAAAACAATAGGATTGGTGTTCAACGAGCACTAGAATAAGCATAACTTAATTATATGTGTATGCTCCATAAGAAAAACACTGCCAGAAAAAAGCAGTGTTAATAAGAACTGCTTAACCTAATTGTCAACAAAATTGACTTAGACCTATTTGTAAATAATTGGAGCTGCGACCTTAACCGGTCAGACATAAAACAACCAATATTTGTATAAAGTATAAGCGCTAGTAAAACTGGTGAAAGACTACCTGCAGCCTTTAACTGTCAGGGAAACGTAACTTTTACAGCAAAACAACAAAAGTAAAGTAAGAAGATGCCCACTTAAAGGAGTAAGCAATCATGAAGAAAAAACCATGTATCTGCGGCCTTAAACTGTCATACAACATAGGGGATATATCCAACAAATAATGGCTTTAATAAACAGCCTTGTTAAAAGGTGAAACGTTTGCTTGCAGCCTAAAACTGTCAGGTAAACATAAATTGTACGGCAAAGCAACACACGATAAAATAGGACAACGTACCGGTAAAAGAGTAGGCAATCAATAATATAGTATAATCCCCGATCCGAGCACTAAACCGCCAGACAACATAGGAGATATAAGCAACAGATACTTGCCTTAAACAGCAGCCTTATAAATAGATGAAAAACTACCTGCAGCCTTAAACTGTCAGGTTAACATAAAGTGTAAAGCAAAGCAACGAAAAAAAAAAAAAAAAAAAAAAAAAAAATAAAAAAAAATAAAAAACAAGAGTGCCAAACTGTCACAAGATACGCCCGTTTTAAGGCTTTGGACAACTTTATAACTTTATAATGACCCATATTTGAACTTGACCTACATATCATCTAGACACAACTTCTGACCAAAGTTGATGAAGATCTGATGAAAACTACTTCAATTAGAGAGCGGACACCATGCTAAATGATTGAAATGCACTAATAGACCTCGTGACCTAGTTTTTAACCTTGCATGACCCATATTTGAACTTGACCTACATGTAGATATTGTCTAGACACAACTTCTGACCAAATTTGGTGAAGATCGGATGATAACTACTTCAATTAGAGAGCGGACACCATGCTAAATGCTTGAAATGGTTTAAGTGACCCTGTGACCTAGTTTTTGACCCGGCATGACCCATATTTGAACTTGACCTAAACATTGTTTAGATACAACTTCTGACCAAGTTTGGTGAAGATCGGATGAAAACTACTTCAATTAGAGAGCGGACACCATGCTAAATGCTTGAAATACACTAAGTGACCCTGTGACCTAGTTTTTGACCCGGCATGACCCATATTCGAACTTGACCTAGATATTGTCTAGATACAACTTCTGACCAAGTTTGGTGAAGATCGGATGAATACAATTTGAATTAGAGTCCGGACAAAGTGGCGCCGTTGAAAATGCACTAATTGACCCTATGACCTAGTTTTTGACCCGGCATGACCCATATTCGAACTTGGCCTATATATCAACTAGATGCAACTGCTGACCAAGTTTGGTGAAGATCGGATGAATACAATTTGAAATAGAGTCCGGACAAAGTGGCCCCTTTGAAAATGCACTTATTGACCCTATGACCTAGTTTTTGACCCGGCATGACCCATATTCGAACTTGGCCTAGATATCAACTAGATGCAACTGCTGACCAAGTTTGGTGAAGATCGGATGAATACAATTTGAATTAGAGTCCGGACAAAGTGATGCCTTCCGCCCGCCGCCCGCCGCCAAGGGGTTTCACATAATACGTCCCGTATTTTATACGGGCGTATAAAAACGGTAAAAAGTAGGCAATAATATAGGAAAACAATGGATCTGTGGCCCTAAACCATCATGCATAGGAGATATATACAACAGATATGGCCCTAATTACAGGCCTTTGTTATAGGTGAAAAATTACCTGTATCGATAAGAAAGTAAACAATAATATGTTATACAATGGAGCTGCGGCCTTAAACCAACAAGATGACCAAACAGATGTATACAACAGATTTTGGAATTAAGACTAAGTACAGGTACCTGTTTAGAGGTGAAAATGAATGTGCAGCTTTAAACTATAAGGTTAACCTTAAATGTACAAGAACCTGACGAAGCAAAATATTAAAATGCAGTGGTTAAGTAGTATGATATCATGAACCCAGTGTAAAACAATGTAGGGGCTGCCCTTAACAATCAAACAACATATGAAAAGTATTTAACACATATTGGCCTGAATAAAGGGTATTGGTAAAATTTTAAATACAATCTGCACCCTTTACCTATCAGGTAAACATAGATTGTACAGCAGAACAACAAAAGTAAAAATATGTACCCATACAGGAGTAAGCAATCATATAGTAAAACAATGGAACTGCATCCTTAAACTATCAGACAATGAGATAAAAAAGACAAACATTGCCTTAATAACAGACCTTGGTAATAGGTAAAAGGTTACCTGCGGGGTTAAACTGTTGGTTAAACATAAACAGTTAAGCAAGACAACAAAAGCAAATTAATAATTGTAACACATAAACAGGGAAAGCAATAATGTACCGTGTAGTACAACTATGGAGCTGTGGTTTGGAACCGACAGACAACCAGCATTGGCATGAAGTACATGTACCAGTAAATGAGTAAAAGACCATTAGAACAATAAACTGTCAGTTAACATATGTACATAATATGAAAAACCTTGACAAAAGTAAGATTCGGAATGTACTTGAAAAAGAGCGACCAATCAAAAAGTAATAAACAATTGGGCTGCAGATGTAAACTGGCAGACAGTTAAAGAGACATATACAACAAATACCAATAATCCAGAGGAATATCTGTGGGAATAACCATATGGAACAGCTCGGGTAACAAGCCCGTGATTTAAAACGTAAAAGAACTGGGCTATCGATTATCGCTTATGAGTAAGCAAAGTAAAATATATATGTAATGGCTTTCGAGGACAAAACCTAGGAAACTTATTGATCTTATTTGGTGTGACTTAGTGGAGCATGATTATTTACATAGGGATGTGGCAGATCCCTGTGGGGCGACATTCCCTTTAACTCAGAGATATGAAAAACTAATATGCCCAACAGTAGCTTCAAAATCTTAGACCCAGAAGCATCTTTTGGGAGATGAAGATTATCGGGCAGAAGGCAATTTTATTCGTATAGTAAGCCAACACACAGGTTTATGAACCCCAGGAGTATAATCTGGGTATTAATCAAATGAATTGGTATTTGAACAAGTACCAATGGGAAAGATGTGTTGACACTAGAACTGTTAGAATAACTACCCGTTAAGATTGGCATATACGGTAAAATTGGCACATACCAATCAGAAAAACAGGGAAAATAAGTTAAAAACTTTGGTCATAGGAAATAGAAATAAGTTTAGTTAGAGGGGTAGAGTAAACCCCAACGATGCCTGACTGGGCAGAAATTAAAAGATAAATATATGCATGGCATGTCCAGATATCTGAATCAGACGGAACATGTAAGTACATTCATGACCTGATCTGGTACCCAACTTAGGTAAAATAGCTCCTTCGAAGAGAACTATAGTATCAATATCAGCCTAAACTGAACTAGAAATGGCGCGGCAGAGGCCGACGCGTATCCCCACGCCGCATGTTTGACCCAAGGGCGCCCCAGGGTTGATCATGGGGCCATGCATAGTTGAGATTGACTGTATTGTCATAAGAGAAGTTCAGTATCAATTAGAAGTGAATGGGTGTAAAAATAAAGAAGTTATAGTAAAAGGCAATTTTGGGAGGGTGTGGCCTATGTGGGCGGGGTGCCCCAGGGTTGGTAATGGGGCCATGCATAGTTGAGATTGACCGTATTGTCATAAGAGAGGTTCAGTATCAATTTGAAGTGAATCAGTGTATTAATGAAGAAATTATAGTAAAAGGCAATTTTGGGCGGGTGTGGTCTATGTGGGCGTGGCGCCCCAGGGTTGGCAACGGGGCCATGCATAGTTGAGTTTGACCGTTTTGTCATAAGAGAGGTTCAGTATCAATTTGAAGTGAATCAGTGTAGTAATGAAGAAGTTAATGTAAAATAACCTAAATTTTTTTTATAGTAAATGGATTTTTTTTGGTGGGTGTGGCCTATGTGGGCGGGCGCCCCAGGGTTGGGATTGGGGCCATGCATAGTTGAGATTGACCCTAATGTCATAACAAAAGTTCAGTATCAATTTGAAGTGAATCCGTGTAGAAATGAAAAAATTATAGTAAATGGAAATTTTTGGTGGGTGTGGCCTATGTGGGCGGGGCGCCCCAGGGTTGGGAATGGGGCCATGCATGGTTGAGATTGACCGTATTGTCATAGGTGAGGTCCAGTATCAATTTGAAGTGAATCGGTGTAGAAATAAAGAAGTAAATGTAAAATAACCTAAAAAAATGAGTGATAATTTCTGACGCGGCCCCACCCCAACCCCTATAACTTTTGACCCAGGGGTCAGATCAAAATTCCAAATAGTGCACCGTCGCACATATGCTCATAGCTACCATGTGTGTAAATTTCAAGGTTCTAGTGCTTTTAGTGTAGGAGGAGATAGTGGCCAGGACGGACGGACGGACAGACGGACGGACGGACGGACGGCGGAGATCACCACAATATCCCCACCTTTTTTTCAAAAAGCGTGGGGATAATAACTAAAATCCTGCAGAATATTGAAAAATATAAGCATGGACTGAACTGAATAACTAAAATCATGCATAAATTTAGTTCCTTCGTAGAGAACTATATCCTCAATATCGTCCTGAACGGAATAACTAAAATCAGAAAGAATACTGAAAAATATAAGCAAGGGTTGCATAAAACATAGTTCCTTCGTAGAGAACCATAACATCAATATCAGCCTGAATGGAATACTGAAAATCAGTTTGAATATAGAAAAATATATGCACAGCCTGAATAAATATAGTTCCTTCGTAGAGAACTAAAATCTCAATATCGGCCTGAACGGTCCAACTAAAATCAGGCTGAATATTGTAAAATATAATAAGCAAAGCCTGCATAAACATAGTTCCTTCGTAGAGAACTAAAATATCAATATCGGCCTGAACGGTCCAACTAAAATCAGGCTGAATATTGGAAAATAATAATAAGCAAGGCCTGCACAAACATAGTTCTGCGTAGAGAACTAAAATATCAATATCGGCCTGAACGGTCCAACTAAAATCAGGCTGAATATTGGAAAATAATAATAAGCAAGGCCTGCATAAAAATAGTTCTGCGTAGAGAACTATAACATCCATATCAGCCTGAACGGTATAACTAAAATCAGGCTGAATAATGGAAAATATAAAAGCAAGGCCTGCATTAACATAGTTCCGCGTAGAGAACTATAATATAGTTCTGCGTAGAGAACTATAATAACAATATCAGCCTGAACGGTATAAGCAAAATCAGGCCAAATATTGAAAAATAAATAAGCAAGGCCTGCATAAACATAGTTCTGCGTAGAGAACTATAATAACAATATCAGCCTGAACGGTATAAGCAAAATCAGGCCAAATATTGAAAAATGAATAAGCAAGGCCTTCATAAACATAGTTCCTGCGTAGAGAACTATAACAACAATATCAGCCTGAACGGTATAAGCAAAATCAGGCCGATATATTGAAAAATATAATCAAGGCCTGCATAAAAATAGTTCTTTCGTAGAGAACTATAACATAAATATCAGTCTAAACTGAAAATTTTTTAATCAGGCATATACATACTTACTTCGGAGAGAACTAAACCATTAGTATCAGCCTGAGCTGGTAACTATAATCGGACGTAACATTAAAAATGTATAAGTATGACATATAAAACTAAAAAACTGAAGATCACTAGATAAAACACAATGTTCTGAAGAGTGAAGTCTTCCTGTTTCTAGCCGTAATTGTTCGTACTGGTCCTTCGTGGTTTAATGTAGTGTTCGATAGGAAGGGCTGAAAACGTGCCTTATCGTCCCATTGTAGTACTTGTACAGGAAGTGCCAGCCAGTGGACAGGTCCTCTGTATTGGGGTGTTGAGAGGTAGGCAGGTTTAATGTAGTGTTCAAAGGAAGGGCTGGAAACGTGCCTTATCGCCCCTTTGTAGTACTTGTACAGGAAGTGCCAGCCAGCGGACAGGTCCTTTGTATTGCGGTGTTGAGAGGTAGGCATGGCCTGAAATGATAACTAACAGCGTTCATATATTATAAAACCAGCAGCATACAGAACAGATGATTAAAATTATTTAAACTTGGTATAATCTTGAAAATATAATGACAGATTACAAAAATTACATTAATATTGCGAAAGAGATTATAAATAATTGTCTCCAAAATCCTATTGTAAAATATACTGTGAGTCGAAAACATAATCAAATGTTAAGAAGAGCCGCTTTTTTATAATTCATACAGTATATAACCCACGAGTTCAAGATTGTGAATATGATTCACATTGTTCATGACTTAAGTACATAAAGACACATACCGGTAAATGATAGTATATTAAATAGCGAGCATGGCTTTTAGTGACAATAACACTAGAGTGTGTTTTAGAGATAGATACAAATACATATGTCTTGCTTATAATGAGCACAAATGTTATACGTACACAAATACTTGAAACCTGAAACTTGCTTATTTGATGAAACGCCTGTGTATATAATTATATAAATCAAAATGTGTTTACAAAACATATACCTGTACATAAAATTGATATAAAAAATTAAGATTGATAGATATTACACTTATGAAGCATTAATGAAAGTATAATAATGGAAAATAGTTTGATAAATAAAAATGTAGAAAGAAACTTCAGCAAGTTTTTGGCATCATAAAGACACGATTTTTCATTAACTGAAGGATACGCGAAAGGATATTTCTGTTCTCTGGCTCTGGCTGTGGGATTCTGCAGCTACCGGTCACCTTTACGGACACTCCTTGGGTATAACCTTATGTGAACTATTGTGACTACAAGTCACAAATAGACTGACCAGATGTGACTACAAGACAAAACTTGAAGGTTAAAATTACATTGTGACTATAAGACACACCACACCACATACAAATAAGATATATATATATATGAATATGAAGCTTTTAAGAATATTAAAATTATTTATAGTTTTTAGTAGTTACAGACTTAACAAGGATATGTTAATGAAAATATTACGACCAAATAATTGCCATAAAGAAAACATGAACAACAATAGCACAACAAAACACATCACAAGAATTTTAAAATACACACGTTGACCATATGAGGTATGGTAATATAGACTAAAATGAAAGGGTGTTTCATTGTTTATTTCATAAAAACGTGAAGACATCGGTTAATGTGACAGTGGGAAACCCAGCTAAACTGATAATATAAATGTGTCGTAAATATTCATAAAGTATAAGCCCAGGCTGAACTTTAAATTAAATAAGACAATAATAAATATACAAGATATATAGAGCTGACCCGAATTGATCATCATTCTTAAAAAGGCAGAAAAAATAATAATTTAAACAGCCAGAACTTAAAGTCAGGCACAAATGTTAACACGATATTTGAATACTTAATATCTGAACTGAATCAGTATGACTGATACAGGGCAGCGACAACTATGTAGCTGATCAGCATAAAAAAGTGACTGGCGATATGCGCTAATTACGCTGCGGGCGCCGCCAACTTGGAAACCTTTCACGCTAGACTGCGTATACGTCGGAAAGTTTTCTGCACACGGCACTGATAGTGATAAGTATGTGTACTTGTTCAACTGCCCTTTAAACTTAGTATCACACGGGATAACACCATTGGTGTAAGTCTTCGTACAACGAGAGATAATCCTTCACATAAACGGAATGAAACGGCATCATATCCTATTAAAATAAATCCTTGGAAGTATCGCTTAAGAGCGTAATTGTTAATTTCGACCACATTGGATTCCTCGTTAGTCTAAAAGGATACAAAGGGCCACAATGGCCAACACTGAATTTGATTGGTCAAAAGAGCCCATGTGACCCCACACTGAGGTTATACACAAGTAATTAAATATAAGGCTTGAACCAATATAATGTTCAACAATTAAGAAATCGTACAATGACATAAAATCTTTTATGTGTGCATAAAATATTATATATGCGCTTATATTTCATTTTACCATTGTGTTAATCGGTGCATCTCGTTCTTACCAACTTTCCAACCCGTGAATTTTTTCTAGTTTGCAAGAAAAAAACAACAATATGAAAACGAGTTTCTTCTTTAACATAGCACACAGACGTCTTAATACGAACACAGTCATTTAGATAGCGTATGTGTTATCTTATGTTTGTGGCCGCGTGTGTGATTTATAAATGCTTACCATCTTAAGCAAATGCTATTCAGTCTGAAGTCTTTAACGCCTGTTTGTTTTTAGTAAAATATTTGGACATGTCCTAGCAAGAATAAACAATGTTATATAAAAATGATGCGAATACAATTTAAATCAAGCATAACTAGATCTCGATAGATGTGTTTGATATAAGGCACTTCTCATTTACACTCGCAATAAGTTTGTAATCATATATATGTGTTAAATTTGACTGACCAAGAATCAATAAAACGAAAGAACATTACCATATTCGACTTATTTTATTTGGAGTGATGCATATATAGGGCAGTCAATATAATAACTGTATTCAAACTACGGGTAATTTATAATGTTTATATCTTATGACATAGAGCTACGAATAAAGTATAGTTTTCCAAAATATTTCTTAATTTAGAGCGAAAATCACGGGTCAGGGAACGCAAGTCATATTCAGTTAAAAATTTGATTTGTGCAATACATTTTTTCAATACAGGTTGTGTTTAAACTTGCAGAAATGAATTATTTAGGTATATATATATAACCTTTACTAGACGTACACAACTGGAGATTTTACCATAGGGCAATGTTTTGTTAAACATTAACCCTTAGTTCTGTAATCCTATATGTTCATTTCTCAATGTCAAGGATGATCGGAGCGCTTCTATCACATGTGTACTAGATTGAACATTGCAAAATATTGTGTATTAAAGCTGTGTTAACGTAATGACAGAGAGCAAGAAAGCGAAAAAAAGATAATAAAAAAAGGTTATACAAAATCGGAAGAAAATCAAATGTCGAGATTTAAAAGTAATGTAAAAATATTGATTTTTATTATCAAGTAAAACTGTAACCAATATAGATATTATGCAACCAAAATATGAGTTAAATTGTATTTTATGAAGAAAACATTGAAACAGTTTCACGTGTCGAAACTTTCTGTCTTAAATGAAAAAGAAATCTGAAATAATAAACGGATTTTGGAAAGAAAGGTTAACTTTGTGATATTAATGAGAAGGTTAACATACACCAAAATGATGCGTATATTTATGGTTCTATTTAAATTAATATAAGGCTGCGGAACATATATAGTTGACCTTTGAACTGATGATTGTCATTATTGCTAGTCGGGTTGGGTTTTCTCCGGGTACTACAGCTCCTATTCTTCCCTAGTCGCAATAGTACAGAATTCAACAACAAACTGTTAACACTTATTGTTGTGAAAAGCGGTTAACCCAAAATTGTTCGTCCCATTTTTGAAGAGTTGTGTACACCTTGGGGTAGATGGAGAGCACACTACGACAGGTGGGCATTACTTCGAGTATTCTAACTTCGCCACCCAGCAACAAAAGCAAGTAATCTACAACAAAATAAAAAGCACTGAATAGTCATTGCTATAGTTGCAGCTCACATGTTTCACATGTCGCCAACGTCAGAAAGTATTTCAGTTATTAAGTTATACAGGATGCCGGGACGAATTAAAGGTACTCGAAGAATGCCCCTAAGGCGCGAAAGGACCTCTGAATGTTTGAAAAACAAACACTATGACGTACTACGTGTATTTAACGATGCATGTGATTCTAGTTTTCAATGTCAGGTAACAAGGGTCATGCTCCTTTAATCTCGATATATTATCGTTGTTATCGTAAACAGGAGAGCCTGGAGTTGTTATGAATTAAGAAACCACGATTAATGCTATTTCACTGTAAATTCAATGTATGATAACACAATGTCAATAAATTAACCAACTGACAACTGAAATTGAGTTAACAAACCTGTGATTGGATGTTGAATATGGATCGGTTTTTTACGATATGTCTTGTATTAGCAGGTACGTTTGCATTTGTTATCACTTGTTTTAAATTCATTATCATTATCTATATGCTGTTGAGTAGTGAAACCGACGTACGTTTTGCAGACAAACACATTTGACCAAGTTTTGATGTCTGACTAAAATGTTGCTTAGATGGAAATAAATGAGTAGTAATAAAGTAAGTCGTGTATTGAATATAAGCTTTTAATTTAAAAAAAAAAACAGAAGATGGTATACAAGTAGTGCGAAAATTATATTTTTACCAAAGCACTTATTTAACTATTTTTATAACAATATGGACTAACTTAATAACGCGAACGAATATTTACATGTAAAATATTCATTAAATTACGTAAATTAATAACTGCTCATAATGTAAAGAATTGTGCTGATCCAATGATGGACAATTATTGTAACAGTAGATCTATGCGAAATATTTACAATTGTAGTTTCTTGACACCAATCTACCTTCATAGAGAACTGTGGTGCTCAACAACAAAATTTGTAACGCACTTTGGTCTTGAAATGACGCTATACCCGTTTACCGAAAAACCCTTTTGGAGGAGCCTATATATTGCACAGATATAATGTATTAGGCAAATAACAACATTCAAATAAACACGAAAATGCAATATTCATAATGTATTTTTCTCACTACAAACCATACTTCTAGCATACACTTACAGACCGGATAGCATTTATTATTATGTTTTATTAACTCACAGAAACACTGTTCCTCCACAGTCAGTGAATTAGATTTAACAACCGAGGTGTCACATACAGGGCAAAAAGAATGTATGAAATAACAACTGCACTTGAAAACTTTAGGTGTATAAACTGTTGTAAGCAATAATAATCCAGTGTTCAGTAGACGAAACTGTTTATCAAACTGAACTTTCGAAATATTATTAATATCCAAAATAATGTTATGTGAGTCGTCTATGGTAATTTAATATACATTAAGCTACCTTGAAAATGTGCATTTGCTTCAAACAAGCTAATTCGCTTTCATTTGACATTTTCGGATTCCACTTTGAAAGTTATACTTACTGACACCACTACAGTATTTTACTGAGATATTCTTTCACCAAGCTTTCGTTTGTCATAAGGATAATGTTTTGTTTGGTGAACAAAAAATCCATTTAAAGCACCCACTAAGTAACCCGATTTTCTCCTAATCTATATATTTATACAAATTATTCCCCGTACTTAAAACAGACAATTATTATAAATGTTACAAACATTGTCAATAAGTTATACGTTGAGCTGTTTTTAATCGCAGCGTGCCAAAATAGTGTAGAATTGTTTTCCGAAAACATATACCTAACCCCGACATGCCGCTGAATTTATGAAATATCGTTATGGCGTTAGTTAGATTTTGGATTTCCTATACAATATGTAAAAATTGTTCGCACGCAAAATGTTTCTTTATTAAGGGCTTCAGATCGTTTCATCAAATCTTAGCAAGTACACACGTTTGGAAGGCGACAATTTGATCGTTCGCTGTAATACCACGGCTCAGGCGCACATCGCAGTGTACTGGGCCAAAAACGACTCGAGGCATCCCTACAGGCAGAATGGAACCGACCTCCTGATTTTCAACATCGACCGGACGTATTCCGGCCAATACGTCTGCTACGCCTTGAATATGACGGACGCTCCGTACTTCAACACAACAGGAGCAAACGTCACAATTGACGTCATCACAGTGGACGTAGAATGTAGGTCCTATTATTGTTGTAACTGTCATTAATTTGACTCGTTTTAGGTGTTCCGCGTTATTGTTAAGTGTTCATTTTATGTATCAATATCATTTTTAAAGAAAGCAGTAACACAACCTAACATGAGGCGTATTATAATCACTTTAAATTACATCAACCGTGAATTATAAACAAACGTTAAACTTAAGCTAAAATATTAAAATCCATACATGGTGGCAAAGATGTTGTTTATTCGATGAATACGGTGCGAATCTTCATTAATTTATTGCGTTCTAATAACGTTACATTGTGCATCTCAATTCGTTCATTACACGTTGATTTGAGAAAACCTATTTATTTATTGTGATCGAACAATTTGATTTATGAAAAATATATCAATGACAACTGAGAAATTCTCGACTGTATATAAAAACTTAATTACTACTAACTTCATACAATTGTAATCTCCAAGACCCGGCTGAAATAGACGGATTCTCCCTCGGCCCTACCACTGTCATGGAAAACGCCACGTTCAGCATTGAGTGCAACTTCCAAGCCCATCCCGACCCCACGTGGTCTATCATGAACCTAAACACGGGAAAGTCGATGCTCTTTGCAAACGGGTCTGCTGATGTCACAATGCAGTCGCCAGGCGCTAGCTTCGATGACATTGGATTGTGGGTATGCACCGGCTACAACCGGTTAAGTAACGAAAAGAACGTAACGCGAGGGGCAAATTTAACCGTGTTGTGTAAGTTACCTTGATACGCTTTGCTTGATTTTGCTAATATGATATATTTCCCCTTTACCGCTTTCTTAGTTTATTATATGATTACAAATGAATTGAAAATAATCGTTGATGAGTATTTTTGTTTGTGTTAAAATACAGAATTACGACACACCGTATACAGTTTTACCGTTAGATTTTTTGCTCATAGAACTTGCTCATGAAATAATTGTTCGCACTTTTTTTTAATAAATTAAACAAATTTCCACCATGCACCAACATTACATATTCGTTCAGATGTTTTACGCAAACAATAAAAAGCGAGTTTGGACCTATTTCCTCGTTGCCTGAATCATATAGAACACTATTTACTGTATATTTGAAGTAATGAACAACATCGAGACACATATACTTCATCGCCTTATTAGCTAGCTTTGGGAGCAGGTTCATTGTCCGTTAAGCCTCGAAGATTTTCAATCTGGGTTATATTGGTCCCAAGCGTAAATAAAAGACCATTGTGCTATGACCAGGCGCAATGTAATCCATTAAATAAATTCGGGAGTAAAATAGTAAGATACATGTAGAGGCTGATTTATCATGTCCACTTAATATCTCCAGCTGTATGTGAAAGCTTCTATAAATATGCGGAATATCGCGATTGCAATAAAAAAAGATGGCCAGATGTAAATTGTGTGTAAGGCTTGGTGATTGTTCTAGATTGTTTAGAATGATTCAAAATAACACCGTCTGGCTACTTATTTAAGGTCCTCCAAGGCCGATATGGGGACAGAGATTCAGTTTCGAGGGATCTATTGGACAACCGGCCAAACTGACCTTGAACTTTACATCCTTACCACGTCCAAGAACGATATGGTCAAGATCGGACGGTCAACCGTTTAGGACTGGAATCAGCATCACCGACTGGCCGAACAGGACGGAACTGGAGTGGGACCGCTGGAATACGGTCAAAGTCAGGTACATTGAAAAGCGATTTCACGTTGTAAATAAACGTATCTAATATATTTAACCACCATAAATGCAATGCAATCCGATATTTCTAATAACTTTACTATAATCGGTTCTTTTGAAGTACTTGTTAACGGTGCAATAAAATATCATTGTATCATTCAGCAGTGATATAGAATAGCATTTTAACGATTGAATTGTATTTCAGTACGCAGTCGTATAGATGCAAGTTTATTGATCGGTATCATGTTACAAATTAACCTTAGATCTGATCGATGTTTAAATTCGAAGATTACACATATCGCATGCATCTTCAGTAGTGTGTGACTTTGAGTAATTAGACATTGGATTATGTCCCTTTTCTTGCAAAAATAACACAATAAAACAAATATATTTAGCATAATTAATTTTTCAAATACTCAATTATAATATGTAAAGGTTGGAAAATGTTGACAAATACAAAGTTTGCAACTATATTTGAAAGGTATACACGTTAAGATTTTTTTCGTTTTATGTCAGTGACTTTGGGAACTACACCATAACGTTACAGAATGAGTATGGGACGTATACGGCAACGATGCAACTTACTGCAAATGGTGGGTGATGGTATACTAAATAGTTACAACATTTAACAAAAAAAGTTCGAAATGAATTTATCGTTCCCGCCTTAATGATAAGCAGGCGCTTTGTGAGCATACGCGTTTAATTAGTTGATCTCATCGCATATTGCGGTCTATAAACGATGACACTATTACGAAGATATGCAATGTCTAGTGAGTAAATAAAATATGTACTAGAAATGCTCATACTCAATTAGTAAGAAAAGTTTTAGTACTATTAATCATAAATCAGCGGAGAATGTCATTTTTTATATTATGTAATGTTTAGGTTTCCCGGAAACCCCTCGTGATGTTTATATCTACAACGTCACAGACCAAAGCGCCACCGTCCAATGAACGTCAGGTTTCGACATGGGTTCTCCGCAACACTTTATTGTCATGAGACTATACAATGGAAATACCTTTTCTTTGGTAGTCGTTCATAATAATGAGGTCAACATAAATAATGACAACGTTGCCATAAGAGAAAATGATTTATTAATTAATTTATGTGAAACGAAATAAACAAACGTTTATTTTCATTTGTTTTGAAACTGTTTCTATCTAAACGTATCACTTCTTCATGAACACATTTTGCCATACACGTTTTATGCTGGAGGGTAGGAAAATTGCATGTTTATGTCGAAGAATGAAGAAACTCTGAGACATATTATCATCATAGAAATCCTCTTCCGATAGTCTTTTCTTAAAGCCAGATAATTTTTCATCACAATGCGAACATGATTAAAGCGCGGATTGCCTAATTGAAACGGTCAGTGAAAAGAATTGATTGGAGGTTAAACCCCGTTAATTGATATTCGCGAGATGTATAATGTAGACAAGTTTTCGACCTGGACTAGTTTTGAATCATCTGGTATCGTCTGGTAATGTATATATAACTAATTCGTGTACAACCGCTTTAGCTGACCAGTTATATCTACGACAACTCGACGACACATGGGATAAACCAAACCTGGACCCACGTGGTTGACGGGCTGAAAGAGAACACGTTCTACAACATATCTGTGGTCGCGGAAAATGAACGAGGATTCCAGGGATTTTCACAGCCGATAACATTTACCACGCAAGGTGAGTATTAAGCTTTTCTTGTTATGACACCTGCTCTATTGTCTGTATGCCTGATTTAAGACATAATACATCTCAGTCTTCGCGCAAAACGCACACTGATTTATGTCAGTTATTATCAGAGCCAAATATATTTTTACTATTCCATTTGTGGAATTACATATTTACACTGCCTGAATTTTACGCGTATTATTAAAACGTGTCCCATCTGAAAGATTAATTATAATTCAATAAGAAGCCTCTTCAGATCGATATAAGTGGCAACATCAACGCTTGTTCATATGGTTTGTGGTTGAGCCAGTTTTATAAATGCTGCAATTTTTAGCTCCACTGGCCAAAGGCCAGCGGGGCTTATGTCATGGCCCTGTGTCCGTCGTGTGTGCGTCCGAGCGTGCGTCCGTGCGTGCGTGCGTTAACTTTTTCTTTAAACATCTTCTTCTCCTAAACTACTGTTCCAAATCTGATGAAATTTCTCAGGAATGTTCTTGTGGTGAACCTCTTTCAAATTTGTTCAAATCATGCCCCTGGGGTCAAATTTGACCCTGTCCCGGGGATTCAAAAAATTGAAAATTTGCTTATATAAGGCCTATTTTGTGCAAACTTTATAAATCTTCTTGTCCATAACCATTAGGCCTAGGGCTACCAAATTTGGTATGTATTGACATCTTATAGTCCTCTACTAAGTTTGTTCAAATTATGCCCCTGGGGTCAAATTTGACCCTGCCCCGGGGGGGGGGGGGTCAAAAAATTGAAAATTTGCTTATATATGGCCTATTTTGTGCAAACTTTAAAAATCTTCTTGTCCATAACCATTGGGCCAAGGGCTACCAAATTTGCTATGTAGTGACATCTTATAGTCCTCTACCAAGTTTGTTCAAATTATGCCCCTGGGGTCAAATTTGACCCTGCCCCGGGGGGGGGGGGGTCAAAAAATTGAAAATTTGCTTATATATGGCCTATTTTGTGCAAACTTTAAAAGCTTCTTGTCCATAACCATTGGGCAAAGGGCTACCAAAATTGGTATGTAGTGACATCTTATAGTCCTCTACCAAGTTTGTTCAAATTATGCCCCTGGGGTCAAATTTGACCCTGCCCCGGGGGTCGAAAAAATTGAAAATGTGCTTATATAAGGCCTATTTTGTGCAAACTTTAAAAATCTTCTTGTCCGTAACCATTGGGCCTAGGGCTACCAAATTTGCTATGTAGTGACATCTTATAGTCCTCTACCAAGTTTGTTCAAATTATGCCCCTGGGGTCAAATTTGACCCTGCCCCTGGGGGTCAAAACATTGAAAATTTGCTAATATAAGGCCTATTTTGTGCAAACTTTAAAAATCTTCTTGTCCATAACCGTATGGCATAGGGCTACCAAATTTGGTATGTAGTGACATCTTATTGTCCTCTACCAAGTTTGTTCAAATTATGCCCCTGGGGTCAAATTTGACCCTGCCCCGGGGGGTTAAAAAATTGAAAATTTGCTTATGTAAGGCCTATTTTCTGCAAACTTTAAAAATCTTCTTGTCCATTACCATTGGGTCTAGGGCTACCAAATTTGCCATGTAGTGACATCTTATAGTCCTCTACCAAGTTTGTTCAAATTATGCCCCTGGGGTTAAATTTGACCCTGCCCCGGGGGGTTAAACAATTGAAAATTTGCTGATATAAGGCCTATTTTGTGCAAACTTTAAAAATCTTCTTGTCAATAACCAATTGGCCTAGGGCTACCAAATTTGGTATATAGTGACATCTTATAGTCATCTACCAAGTTTATTCAAATTATGCCCCTGGGGTCAAATTTGACCCGGGCCCGGGGGTTTAAAAAATTGAAAATTTGCTTATATAAGGCCTATTTTGTGAAAACTTAAAAAAAACTTCTTGTCCATAACCATTGGGCCTAGGGCTACCAAATTTTGTATGTAGTGACATCTTATAGTCCTATATCAAGTTTGTTCAAATTATGTCCCTGGGGTCAAATTTGACCCTGCCCCGGGGGGTCAAAAAATTGAACATTTGCTTATATCCTATTTTGTGAAAACTTTAAAAATCTTCTTGTCTATAACCATTGGGCCAATGGCTACCAAATTTGGTATGTAGTGACATCTTATAGTTCTCTACCAAGTTTGTTCAAATTATGCCCCTGGGGTCAAATTTGACCCTGCCCCGGGTGGTCAAAAAATTGAAAATTTGCTTATATAAGGCCTATTTTTTGCAAACTTTAAAAATCTTCTTGTCCATAACCGTATGGCATAGGGCTACCAAATTTGGTATGTAGTGACATCTTATTGTCCTCTACCAAGTTTGTTCAAATTATGCCCCTGGGGTCAAATTTGACCCTGCCCCGGGGGGTTAAAAAATTGAAAATTTGCTTATGTAAGGCCTATTTTCTGCAAACTTTAAAAATCTTCTTGTCCATTACCATTGGGTCTAGGGCTACCAAATTTGCCATGTAGTGACATCTTATAGTCCTCTACCAAGTTTGTTCAAATTATGCCCCTGGGGTTAAATTTGACCCTGCCCCGGGGGGTTAAACAATTGAAAATTTGCTGATATAAGGCCTATTTTGTGCAAACTTTAAAAATCTTCTTGTCAATAACCAATTGGCCTAGGGCTACCAAATTTGGTATATAGTGACATCTTATAGTCATCTACCAAGTTTATTCAAATTATGCCCCTGGGGTCAAATTTGACCCGGGCCCGGGGGTTTAAAAAATTGAAAATTTGCTTATATAAGGCCTATTTTGTGAAAACTTTAAAAAAACTTCTTGTCCATAACCATTGGGCCTAGGGCTACCAAATTTTGTATGTAGTGACATCTTAAAGTCCTATATCAAGTTTGTTCAAATTATGTCCCTGGGGTCAAATTTGACCCTTCCCCGGGGGGTCAAAAAATTGAACATTTGCTTATATCCTATTTTGTGAAAACTTTAAAAATCTTCTTGTCTATAACCATTGGGCCAATGGCTACCAAATTTGGTATGTAGTGACATCTTATAGTTCTCTACCAAGTTTGTTCAAATTATGCCCCTGGGGTCAAATTTGACCCTGCCCCGGGTGGTCAAAAAATTGAAAATTTGCTTATATATGGCCTATTTTGTGAAAACTTTAAAAATCTTCTCGTCCATTACTATTGGGCCTAGGGCTACCAAATTTGGTATGTAGTGGCATCTAATAGTCCTCTACCAAGTTTGTTCAAATTATTCCCCTGGGGTCAAATTTGACCCTGCCCTGGGGGGTCAAAAAATCAAAAATTTGCTTATATAAGGCCTATTTTGTGCAACCTTTAAAAATCTTCTTGTCCATAACCGTATGGCATAGGGCTACCAAATTTGGTATGTACTGACATCTTATAGTTCTCTACCAAGTTTGTTCAAATTAAGCCCCTGGGATCAAATTTGACCGTTCCCCAGGGGTCACAAAATTGAACATATGCTTATATCGGGCCCATTTTGTGCAAACTATAAAAATCTTCTTGTCCATAACCATTGGGCCTATTTCTACCAAATTCGGTAGGTAGTGACATCTAATAGTTCTCTACTTAGTTTGTTCAAATTATGCCCCTAGGAACAAATTTGACCTTGTCCCAGGGATCACAAAAATGAACATATGCTTAAATAAGGCCTTTTTTGTGCAAACTTAAACAATCTTCTTGTTCTTAATTATAGAGCTTAGGGCTACTAAATTTGGTATGTAGCGATTTCTTATAGTCCTCTACCAAATTTGTTCAAATTATTCCCCTGGGCTCAAATTTGACCCGGCCCCGGGGGTCACAAAACTGAACATTTGACGTTTACCAGTGGAGATTACTGCGGCTGTTTGGCTGTGACCAACAACAACATCAACATCTTGTAAACATGAGATAAAACCCTGTCATTTAGTGCCATTTTAGGTCAGATGGTGACTGCTTACAAAGGCATTGAAGTAAGAACATGTGTTATGAATGTTTTTCTTATAATCTGAAAAAACTCGGGTTTTATTTAAATATGTCGAAAGTGACCATATATCCGGATGAAAATATTTTGGATGACATCTTAATTTCATGTCTTTTTTATAGTGTTAAAACCAGTTTAATAATATATTATTGATTTTAAAAACACAGCTTCCATGAACATAATTATTTCAAGGAAAGTCAATATATGATACTGCACGGTAAACTCAAACTTTGTATCGAAGAGAAGGTGTTGAAATTAATGAAGTGCAATGTCTTAACTATCGTATATGCTGCTTTTTAATAACTAATGATTCATTGTTCCATTTGTGAATCGTGACTGATCATGAATTGTTGAAATGATTGTCAATTGCTCAACAATCCATATATATTTCTGACCATTTTATAATTTTCTTAATATTAGTTATGAATTGATCTTAGAAGACAAATGTATTACTTAATTAAATACATTTATAAATATAAAGAAATAATCTTTAGATTATCATAATATTCTCAGGCTTGTTGGTCTTAGAGATGTGTGGGTTGATGAGCAATTACTCCTTTTATCACAATTATTTCTACCCTACCTGATCATTTCCTTCATATTCCATTTTAATTCAATTGAGGTCTGCAACCTCTTTCAAATTGGGAAAGTCCAAAATGTGTTGTTTGGTAAAGGGTTAAGGAATTTTGATTCCTATGGGTCTTGTGAATCTGTTTCAAATCAAATGTGTAGATTTGATCTTCAGCATCTAAAAATATGTGAAATAGAAAGAACGACAATATATTTTGGAGAGATAAATGTACCTACGTTATAAGCAAAGGACCTGTGCAACAATTCCCAGGCTTTTTTGTCTGTTTAGTTAACACGGTAGTAACTTTTTCCATATATAAAAATGCTCATCCTTCCAACTTTAAGCGCCCAGTGGGACGAGGGATAGAAAGAGAAAGTCACAATTTGCTTGAGTACATTTCAACCCATGCGCATTACACGTTTTTTTCGCAAAGAAAAAACAGTGGAGCGATGCAGGGCCATTATGGCCCTCTTGTTTAATTTCGTTCTGTTTCAAAAGCACTGTAATGCTAGTTTGGAATATGCACGTCAGACCAAATTGCATAATGCAAAATAAGTTGTTTTAGAACATTTAACAGCCATTATAAAGAATGACAGTAGACAGTTCTTTAACGTTTGCTTATTTATCAGTTTTTTGTAATGATTGTGATCGTTTGTAATACGTGATACACGCGCTGTTATATTGCGTATAATACAACTTTTTAACCAGGTTTTCCGAAGGAAAAAACTGGTTATTAGATTGGCGAATGCGGGCGGGCTGGCTGGCTGGCGGGCTGGCGGGCTGGCTGGCTGGCGGGCTGGCGGGCTGGTGGAATAAGCTTGTCCGGGCCATAACTATGTCGTTCATTGTCAGATTTTAAAATCATTTGGCACATTTGTTCACCATCATTGGACGGTGTGTCGCGTGAAATAATTACGTCGATATCTCCAAGGTCAAGGTCACACTTTGAGTTCAAAGGTCAAAAATGGCCATAAATGAGCTTGTCCGAGCCATAACTATGTCGTTCATCGTCAGATTTTAAAATCATTTGGCACATTTGTTCACCATCATTGGACGGTGTGTCGCGCGAAATAATTACGTCGATATCTCCAAGGTCAAGGTCACACTTTGAGTTCAAAGGTCAAAAATGGCCATAAATGAGCTTGTCCTGGCCATAACTATGTCATTCATTGTGAGATTTTAAAATCATTTGGCACATTTGTTCACCATCATGGGACGGTGTGTCCCACGAAAGAATCACGTCAATATCTCCAATGTCAAGGTCGCCACGACTAAAAATAGATTTAAAAAAAAAAAAACTTACAAAGGGGGTTAATTTTTTTTGGTCATTTCAAAAGTTCAGTTTGAGTTTTCTCCCTTTATCAGATTTTTTTTTCACAATGAAAACCTGGTTTTGTGACAATTTTGTCCCTTGTTAAGTACTTATATTTCAGCTTCTCCCAAGAACTTTGACACTTTGCATCCCGTTTCACCGGGCGTTGTCGTAGGTGTTGTACTGGGGTCGGTCATCGTGGTCGTTGGTATTTCTGCGGCCTAGGTGTTCCTTCTCAAATGGCGACGAATGCGTACCTCATGTAAGTGAGCCACCCATGATGAATGCTAAGCAGAATGTGTTACCCTGTTCTTATCTTAGCACGTTTCTAATTGCATACTTATTTGATGCGTATACCCTGTATTTGTTAGATGTATAATAGGCTTTAATATTCTGGGTTATTTTTGTAATTGGACAGACGACGAGATTAAATTAACAGTGTCACTGCTATTTAGAATAAAGAGCTTAAATGACATTTGTGTCTTACTGAAAGCCCTGTTAAGGTCATTAGTCGATATTCGGTCTGAAAAAGCGATATCTATTCATAAAGATGTTTTACTTAACAAATGGATGAACATAAATCAACCATTCTGTACAATTATATTCGATTAGTTATTTTGAGCAAATTGATGTCCATCCATGTGCTGATATTGTTTGGCTTAATGTGCATGCCTGGTCATACAAAATACGAATGTTTACGTTATAACTGTATGACAAATCTGGGCGTTCAGCAAACGGACAATGGCCGATGCGCGTTTTGATTAGAATGTACCTATGATTAGGTATGAGTTCTACGGACATAATCAATAGTGTTAACAGATAGGGATGTCTTACAAGAAATGTCTGTCGAAGAGCTTGAAAGGCTCGTCACCTTGGTCAACCGAATGTTGATTTTAATGTTGTATTATGTAGGGTATATATGCATGTCAGACATAAATAATATGAATTGTCTTAGTTATTAATTTAGTATCTAAACCAAGTGGTGTGAATTAACCAATAATGCACGGACGATACATGTGTACTCATATAGACTTCAAAAACGCATTAAAATATATATGAAGAAGTTTATTTGTCAAAACATGTTGAAAAGTGCTTTTTACCCATCGAGTTAGTAGCTGTTGTAAAGAAAACTTTATTTATTGCAGGCGAGAAAGCATG
Organism: Dreissena polymorpha; assembly: GCF_020536995.1. Taxonomy (NCBI): domain Eukaryota; kingdom Metazoa; phylum Mollusca; class Bivalvia; order Myida; family Dreissenidae; genus Dreissena; species Dreissena polymorpha. The sequence continues at coordinate 17,479,118 of NC_068369.1, read as the reverse complement.
AGCAGATCTACATTTGAATCAATACGGGTGAAGTGAAACTTTATTTATGGATAAAATGTTATTTTGTGTAAACATTACATAGATATTAAATGTGTGTACTATGAATAAAATCTATTTAAATGGTAGAGGATTTTGTTTTGTTGAAGTTTATCTGATATAACTCCAATCTTTATCGCATTATATTATAATAAAAGGGGTGTTGTTATTGAATTGAAAAAAATAGTTTAGTAAAGCAGTAGTGAGATAAATAACTCGTTGCCTAGAATTATTTTACACATGCATTATAATAGTTCCAACTTGGATAAGATTAAATCCTTGAGCTCATCTAAATCAAATTGCTTAATGACATTCTAAATTTAAAGTTATTTTGAAAATTATCTGAAATCATGTCTTGGTTTGTTATTTGTATTTGCATTAGGGAATAACTCAATTTATAGTGGGTAGGTTAACATTTATACAGTCCATAGTTATCATAAACGGACCGAATAAAATTTAATTAAATTGTGGACTTCTGGTAATACGTTTTATAAATGAACTCAAATGTAATACTATTATCATACGATTATAATAAAAAATCAGTGAAGCAAATTGCATGATTTTTCGCTTACGACTGTTTTGTTAACCAATTTTGTAGCGCGATTATATTCCTTATTTGCTGTGTACATCAATTCGAGTGAATACTGTTCCACGTCGAAATATAGCTACTTACTAAGTGATTAACTAAAAATAATGCTTGTCAATCTGTTAAGATTTGATCATTGTATGACTTAAATTTCAGTGAATGATATTACCATTTGTATAGAAAGTAAATGAGTTTTTACTGGATTCGTTATAAAGCTTTCAAATTTTGAACATTTCTTCATTCGTACCGGGTGCTAAAATTCGTATAGGCGATGAGCATTAAAATAAAACATTTTAAAGACAAACAATAAATACAAACACAGAGGACTTTGTTAACGGTTTACAAATGCAGTGCAAATATAGTAAATATAAAGTTTTAATATTCTTTTCTTATTACAGTGCGCGAATATATGTATCGTGTAAAACACCAAGCAAACATTTAACAACACGTGTAAACGATTGACAAGAAAACTGAATAAAAGCGCTGAAGGCACTGAAGTTGTTCGCTTTTGCATAATCTTAGACGCAACTCAGTTTTCAAAATTATGTTATAGCTTTTTATATTGCAAGTTTGAAAGGAACACAGCCCATTCAAATTTATAAAGAGTGTGTCTTACAGCACAGTCGAGATGTGTGTGTGTACTGTTTAACCTCATATTTATGTTATAGAGATAACTTAGACAAAATAACAACAATATGTCTCTTTTTTTCGCAATTGGTTGCTGCACTGGCAACCATCTTTAGAATTTTGGTTGCCTTGCTAAAGAATAACAAGCCTAGAATCATGTACATACTGTGCCATGTGCATCTACTACTTTATCTTTTTCTTTAAATTATTAAGTAACACTTCTGCCGACATGACAGACTTTAAATGCATCATGTCTTGTTGTGAGCCGGAATTTAACCATTTCCTAGGCCTAATTTATCCACAGTCGCCAATAAGTATTCTTTGTTTAATTGGATTGAGTTGTTCAAGCTTTGAAAAAGCTAGCTGCCAAGCTTTTTAGCTCAACTGTAACCAACTTTTGAAATTGAGTTCCCTGGGCTTAAATCGACTGGCCCCAGGCAAACAGGCAACCGCTAAACCTGTAAGTTATTCATGATGTCACAGTGTATTTATCTCATTCAATTTGCAAGTCTGAAGACATTACATGGACCTTTTCACGTTTTGGTAAATTGACAAAATTAAACGATTTAATAATTTGGACAGTTTTGTTGTTGTCGTTATATTTTTTTATTCTACGAGGATTGCTTATATAAAGTATAAAAAACATCTCTAATTGTATGAGCACGGATGGCCGAGTGGTCTAAACGATAGACTTTTATCCCAGGGGTCAGTGGTTTGAGCCCAGTTGAGGGTAACTTGTTTTGTTTCTTTAATTTTATTCTTGTTTGGTTTAATGGAGCTCTTAAGATCCAATGTTTACATTTATCAATATTAAGCATTTAATAACAAACTGTGAAAAGGTTCCTTTTAGATGTTTACTGAAAATGCCACAAGGTAAAACTTTAGCACTCATTGGTTGTTTATTTGATTTTAAAAGTTATTTTGCCTTGTCTGCGAGGTTACTTTGAAGTTTTGATCACCTTTATCTTCTTTTTTTTGAAATCATTAATAGAAAAGATAATTTAAGCTTCATTTTGGGAAAACATGGCTTAATGCATATGCATTATCTGTTATCCCAGTACCAGAGAATCTCTTTAAACGAAAAACACCATCGTTTTTCAGAAAGTGTCGTCCTTGATAAGCTTGTGTGCATTGTACAGGCTAATCAGTGTGCACAGGCTAATCTAGGACACCACATATTTGACATGCATTAAGCCCTGTTTTCTCTGAAAGCAACCAATATGTACAGATTTCAATGACAAACTGGCAAATGTCATCGCCCAAGCTGTATAACACTTGATTACACACACACACTCACTGTCTGCAGTGTACCAGTGGTGAAGTATAAACAGGCAGATGCGGTGGTTATCGTTCTTAGCGTAGTTAAGAGCAGACCGACTTGCAAGCGAACAACTAAAAATTATATTACGAAGTGTGCATATCATTTGAGTTTAAGCAACATCTATCAGACTCAGTCATACTACTCGATTGGAAATACAAATAAAAGAGTATAGATTTGACCCTTAATGCACCGCTATGTAAACGTCTGATCGAAAATGTATATATAACTTCTAGGTGATGTTCACATCTTTGTCAATGTTGTTTACTCTGAATCATAAATTAATGTAAGATTATAACTTTATACATTTTAACCTGAGAACATGTATTTACAAAGCCAATAGTTTACGCTGCCTTTCAAAGGGTGTCATTTATCGATATGATAAAAGGCTATTATATTCAAATAGAGGTTTAACATTTTATATTGTTTTACTTCGTACTCTTTACGGAAATAATGTCATTGATAAATAGTTATAATTGACATGTTATGTTTGAAGAGTGATTTTGCAATAACTTAATTGGTTTCACGCGCTGTGTTAAATTGGATCGCCAATTACACATTTTTTTGAAGAACACAACATTATAGGTAGTCGATAAAATATATTTTATAATATCGTTTATTGAAGAAGAAAATACAACTCTGCCATTTTATTAACAATAAAAAATGTTTGTTAAATGATGTTTTATTAAACACTATTAATAATAGATTATTAAACACTATTAATAATAAATTTACAATTGAAAATAAATGTTGCGCAATAAAAAGTTTGGCGGATGCTTTGATCGAAATGATGCTATGTAAAATCAGCAGTAATCTTGTTCAAATATGTTGAATGGTTTATCTGCCGCGTCAGTAAATTCTCGATGCCTTATAGCAGTTTTGTAATATTTACGTGCATTGTTTAACACCTCAATTGCCTTTTTCTTGGATTTCCGTTAAAACCGTACATGGTTTATGCTTATTCGTTCTTATTTTCGATTCATTTGTTATTTGTGTGTCATGGACCATTGCTTTCAAACGTTCTTTTAGCTTCCTTTAAATCGAATGAATTAAGCGATTAACCATAATAAACATATCAATAGAAATCTACAATATAACTATGGCAGTTTCATTCGATTTTTGGGAGCTTTTGTCCTCTTGTTTGTTGCGGCCTGGTTATTCTATCGTCGACAGGATATATGATTACATAAGAGTTAATGTATACTGCGACATATGGATGAATAAATTATGAAGAATAAATTATATGAAATAACTTATTTGTATGAGTTCACGTCGGAAGGTTGTAGTATCTACAGTAATGAATACATAATTTATACTATTATTAATAATATCATATGAATTAAAGAGGTGATGAAAAACAAACGACATAATATACGATATCCCCATTTGAAAATGCAATTTATACAAGACATATATGTGAAACTTCCGATTTTTATACACCTCCGCATATATATTATACACAGTTTATTGGACGGTTACTAAACAAATCATGATCTTTTGCTTAAGACTATATATTTATTTTAAAGTATTGAAATATAATCATACAACAACGCCTACCCATGTTCCACCAGTGACTACACTCGTGTGTTACATCGGCGCCATCAATCATACAGGCAACTAATGACACATTGTTCTTTTTGACACGAAATTGCTATTACAGCTTTAATCAGCTGATATTTCCACGGCAACTCGACCCCGGTGTTTTGTGCGCATACTCCTTCATAATGGGTGACTCTGTATTTTTATAATGTTGGTCAATTATGTTTCAAATTACACTTATTCAATTGCTTTATGTATTGTATTATTTTATATAGATGATGGTCCGTAAACATCCAAGACATCCTGGGTTGTATACAATCAATCCAACGTTTAATATAATATTTTATTGTTTTGTACATGCTTTTAAAAAGTGATTTTATTGCATTGATCCATTTCATGTAAAGATTTGGTATAAATAAATAATTACCTCTGTATTGTAACCTTTAAGCTTACGCTTTTGAATCGAAAACTCCCGTGTTCGATTCACGGAGGAGGCAAACTTTATTTTTCGAAGTTGTATTCTGCTGCTATACGTGTTATAGAAAATTCCATATAGAATGTTGTTGCAAATAAAAAAAACATAAAATAACAATATCAAAATTAAAAAGGATTAAGAAATCCGTATATTTCCAAATATCCGTACTTCTCTGTATGAAGTTTAAGTAAACATGTATGTAATTATATAGTCTCTTATAAATCATATTATGATTGGTCGCAAACATGTAACTGTGCTTTTATATGTATTTTAATTGTATATGTATTGCGAATGAGACTCTAATAAAACATTGAATTGAATTGTCTTGAATTTCGCTGTTTTAGTGAATACTGTCTTGCTGACCTGTGTAGGTAACATGTAAAAACATTGTTTGTTACGATACGATTTGATTATGAACTTTCCATTATTTTCATAATTTGACAACAGTTTGCACAATTAAACTTTTCTGAAAACTATGATATTCTGAAATAGCAATACGTAGGTAAGCAACATGAATTGATCAGATTGAACTAGTTCAGTACCGATTGCTTTTGTTTTCAAATGATGTCCTACATGTACATCTTGTAAGCAGTTTATGATAGCTATATATGAATACAATATGATTAATAAATTTATGCAACATCATAAATTCTTATTTTCAGCATCATCATGGCCTATTCATTTGTTGAAACGTAAGAACCATTGCAAGTGACGCTGGAACTTAAAATTTGCGCGGTATACAGCTAAGATATCTTTTGTTTGTGATCAAGTATACATGCAATTGCTGAAACTTGCCTTTCCCATCTGCGGCTATATTTGTTTGAAAAACTATTTATTTTAAATGATTTACGACAATCGATTCACAAACACGTCTGTGTTTTATTAAAAACCAAACAGATGTCATCGGTTTTCAAAAACCGCTATAATTATCAAATAATTAAAACACACTGAACATGTTTGAGCAAGATATGGCAGGACCACAAAAGGTGAAAAATAAAAGAAAACACTTAAAGTTATCAACACTTAAAATTATCCACGACATAGATGCAAATAATATATTCAATACGAAACCTTCCTTTGAATTGGAAGCCTCCAACTAGATCTATATGAAGTATAACTGTAATTTACCTTTAAAATAAAAATCACAACAAAAGACTAATGCATATTATCTCCATCTGACAAAGCTCATATTACACCAACATTTGTTTAGAATTTTGATTAGCTTAAAGTTATGCTTTATCGAAGCAGTCTTAGACGGATTTTGATATTTGTATTCAATGCGGGGAATCACGTGATCAGATTTGAAAAAAAAATGGCCGCCGATGCCTCGATTCGATGGAGAAATTGAGTCTTCAATTCTGACGGTTCAGGAAATCGCGAAATATTCCATGAGTTATCTCCACACTCAGACCAACCAGCGGCAAACGGTTGATACTCGCTGAAACCGCTTCCGGTTGGCCCTATGATAGTCGTTATCCGAATAAAAACAAGTAAGTAATAAGGTAGATGTACCTGTTTGAAGACTCAATTTCTCTATCGAATCGAGGCATCGGCGGCCATTTTTTCACAAAACTGACCACGTTATTCCCCGCATTGATATTTCCATATGCGGCGAGAACATTGACTGCTAATAGAATTGATAAAATGTTCGTGTTTTAGGGAATGCAAACTGACCAAAATAGGTTATTCACGTTTAAAGATGTATTTTATGATAAGACTTATTAACAGAGAGAACTTATGTGTTTAGTAAGCCTACAAAGACAACAATCAATAATGATAATTTCAATGCCGCGATGAGTTGAGAAGCAAATTATAACGCAACGTGTTTATTGCGAAGTTAATAAAATCATTCGGTGAATGCGTTACTACTGAATTAATAAACTAGACCCACGTAAGTTGAGTAGAATTTTGATATATCCACAATTTCCGGATGTTTATTTTAATTGAAAGAGTGTCCATTTCGTGAATTATTTTGGTGTTGGGAAAAAACGGAGTGCCGGATGAATCCAGACATGTTCGTTAAGATGACAACATACAAAGCTTTCTACATCGAGGGCGGCTATTGACCCTGTGTTGGCGTGGTGAAAAGCGAATGCACCTACAAAACGCAATTCTTTGCGATCATATATCATAGTATTATTGTGTAAACGTGGTATTTTACGGTGTAACTTATTCCCCAACCGATGCAGTAATTCTAAAATTTCTTAAAAATTGCGCAGACACCTTGATGTATATCCGAATAAATTCAGTTTGCGGCTGTGTCATTTTATGCTTGTGGTTTAGTCGAGTTATTTATAAAGACTAACCTTCTTACACAGATGGTATTAAATCTATAATGTTAAAATCCTTTGAGTGAAATATGATGATATGCAAATAATATTGCTTTCAAAAATTGTTTATAGAATGAGGCATATATTTTGTAATTAGCATAACAATACATGTATATGATATTATTATTTTTTAATTTACTTTCGCTATTAGTTTTTAACCATATTGATATGTGACATTTGCCTTCCAATACAAGAATCAGTTATATAAAAGGAAATTTCAATAATATCATTAACTTATTTTCAATGACAGCTAATTCACGCTTTGTATTAATGATTATTATTGAGTAAATCTCAAATGGATTCATTTTTAGTTTTTGAGAAGTTTTCCTTGTATTTTGAGCGAAAATCAGTCGCCAAAATGTGATCAGTGTAACAATTATCAGACGTTACACAACTGGAGAGTTTAATACCGGGCCCTTATTTTTAGACGTTTACCCAAGATGCGCAATCATGTATCCTTTATCTTAGTCTCGCATTGTCAAGGCTGATCGCTCCTGTCACGTATGTTCTAGATATATTGTATTAAAGGTGTGCTACCGCCATGGCAGAAAACAAGTAAGCACGATTTTGTTTTATTTGATAATGAAGCAGTGATGAGGTATACAAAAATAGGAAGGATTGATAAATATAAATATTTTCCAAAACATATGATAAAAACCACATTTGAAGGAGCAAACAAGTACATGTTTTTCAATTTCACATGTACGTATTTACTGGCTACATGACACAATTGCTGTCATACTTTTATATTCGAATTTGGAAATATGTAGAGAAAAAAACACAAAGCAATACCAAAATAGTTGTACATCTTGTTGTTTGTTCTCAAGAGCTACAAAACAAGTATCGTTGACTTTTGGGCTGATGAGTACAATTATGACAGGCAGCATGGGGTTTTCTCCAGATACAAAAGCTCTATTTTTCCCCAACCGCATCAATCAAGAATTCAACAACAAAACAACCAGTAACCGCTTATTTTTGTTTAGTGTGATTAATTTGATTTAAATTACGTCCCATCTCAACATAAAGAAAATCAGACACATAAAATAAGATACATTCCGTAATCTAACATTATCCGACCGCGGCATTAAAGGGGAAGTCAATCAGATTGACGAAAAAACAAAGTTCTAAAATACCGTCATTAAATTCTTTATATTGATAAATTTTAAACATTGGATCTAAAAATCTCCAGAAAAAAAGAAAAAAAGAAAAAAAAAGGAAAAAAGTAACCCTGAACAGAGATTGAACTACTGACCCCTGGTGTCCTGAAGTAAAAAGAGTAAAAAGTCTTTCAGTTAGACCACTCGACCAACCATGTCCATACAACGAGCATTGTATTTTATGCTGTATATAAGCAATTCTCGTAGTTTCACAAAATATAACGACAACAACAGAACTCTCCAAATTACCTGGTAGACATACTCAGTAAAATTGTATTACCGAATCTACTGAAAATATGAAAACTTAACAACATTTTTCAAGTAATGCAATATACTAGTCGTGATATTTTTAATCAATTTAAGCTAATACGGTATTTTATAACTTTTCTTGTTTTCGTGATATATAGCAATCTGTTTGACCGCCCCTTTAAAAGCAAATTAACCATCAAAGGCAACGAAAAGTTCGTTAACTGTTTCGAAAAATAAAGTTAATACATAACAAAATCAATGTCAAATATAGCATTAGCCAAAATTTCAACGATAACATTAATTTAACAAGGTACAATATGCTCTGTTTGTTTTTATGCGAGACAATTTGTTCATGTACTAAGATAGTGTTTGTGTGTCGTATGAATAGATACCGTTGCGGGAAATTAAAATGGAATACATTGTGCAACAAAAAATAATAAACACGTTATACGTTGTTTTATCTATGTTAACAAACCACATCTAGCGTTGAAATTGTGACTATTCCTATAAGGAACACTGCTTGTTTATCGGTTTCACTTTGTTTTACGAAATAATTTGTGAAATATTCATTGATTTTGAGTATTTCTGTTACTTGTAAGGTTCTCACATAGTTTGAAACACACTCGGCTAAGTATATTAACCGACGCACGGTAATATCTTGATCAAACGAAGTAACAGGGTGTCATACATCTTTAATACTGATATCGTATCGCCATTGCTAAAAGCAAAAGAGTTTGGATATGTTACCTGTAATAAATTTAGAAATGACGATTGTTGTCACTCCGCTTAAATAAAAGCTGATGATAACAAAATATCTGTGATATAACCGACTAATAGATTGTATTAAGTTAACCAAACGTGTATTTAAAAGTAAAATATGGATCGGTTAACTACTATATGTGTTTTTATAATAGGTAAGAGTGTTTTCGTTGTTCATACTCAGAGACCGCATTAGTGAACGCTGATATTAAAAAAAAAATAAATTAAAATATGTCTGAATGTTTATACGAAATATTGACTGCGTGGAAAGAGCAGTTTATTCATATGTCTACTGTCATATAGCCCAATCGGTGCTAAAAGGTACCATTTGTCTTCTGATTTCAAGGACACATGGTACCTTTTTGCACCAATGGGGCGAATTATTATCAGGTTAGATGACTTTGCTATGTTTACATGTTCTTGGTATTGCTTAACATCAAGGCCACAAAATACACGGTACTGAATTTTGTTTGTGGTGTAAAATTTTTCACTGTTTTAAAGCATTCAAATAGACATAATTTTTATAGAAGTTTCTTACCATCTAACAACTTAGATGCATAATCCGCAAACTGAGATATTTTATACGTTATGACATAAGTAAATATTTATTTAATTATATATTTAAATTAGAACTGAATATTGACTGCGGACATTTCACAATAAATATTATATTGACTCCACGGATTCATTTTTCTACTACCTATTAAAAAAGTATCGAAAGTCGACTTATTGAAACTGTTATGTGTGTTTTCCGGAAAAAAAAATCATTTTTAAGATTAAACACGGTCCAAACTTAAATAGTTTTAATGCTGGTTAAATGCAACCTAACTATAACGTATGCCGTAGAATCAAATAACATAACTAATCCAAGAAATTTGCGCTGTTCAGAATGAATCATTATATCGTACTATAGATGTATGCCGTCTCATTTAAAAGCGAAAATTATAACTACGCACATTTATTTCAGGCTTTAAGATCGTATCATCAAATCTCAGCAAATACACGCGTTTAGAAGGCGACAATTTGATCGTACGCTGTAACGCCACGGTACTACCGCACATCGACGTATACTGGGCCAAAATAGACTCGAGGCAACCCTATCGGCAGAAGGGAACCGACCTCCTGATTTTCAACATCGACCGGACGTATTCCGGTCAATACGTCTGCTACGCCTTGAATATGACGGACGCTCCTTACTTCAACGCGACTGGGACCAACGTCACCATTGACGTCATCACAGTGGACGTAGAATGTATGTTCATATTATCATTTGTTTCTTATTTTCAAACGTCAAAGGTATGCCATGCTATTGCTTTTTTCTATCAATATCATTTTAAACACATAAAAACCGGTCACAAAGCATAGCATGTGGCATATTGTGACCACGGTAAAGCTACATTATCTTGTATTAATACATATAAACATAACAGTTATAAATTAAAACATGTCCACAACTAAAATCAGATACTTAAAAGATTCATGGTATTAGAAATGTATGTTCAACATTTTGATTTTGTTTTATTTCTCTGCCTACTTAAAGTATATAACGTGTAACGTTGCACAAGATAAATTTTAATTATCTGCTGTGGAAAAAAGATGTATTAATGAAGTTATTTCAAGGTAGCGCACCCGTAATGGGCACCTTTCCAAATATAATCTAATGTATTATTTTCTTAATCAGCATCATTTCACTGAACTAGACGCAAATTTTTAAGTAGGCTTTTCATCCTTTAAAAAAATATACTGATTTTTTCAAAACCACCCACACGCTCGGCTTTTTTCCAGTTTATTTGCACCCCTGGGGTATATGAACGTTCCATAATTCATCTAGATTTCCACATATAGGCATGCAATTGGTGTGTACAGATGCAGTAAATGTGTTTAAAGTTTAAACAAGATGAAATAAGTTTTCTTTTACAGACTTTTTTTTTATAACTTGTTATCTATGGAAGAGCGCCATAAAATGTAAGTGGTTTCAGCCAAGTGGAAATTGTGTTGGTTAACAACAAAGTGTCATAAAATTCGAAATACATTTGTTTCTTTAAGTAATATTATGAAATTAGTTTTTATAGATACACTATATACAGCAAAAATACCAAGAAATATACTGATTTACCGTTTACTTTTTTAAATAACAATACAAATGCAACATGCATGATTCGCATTTTCAGCAGTAAATCACCCAATTTAGCAATAACGTTTTTAAAAATTGAAGAATGTGCATAAAAATTGCAACATATTTTACAATAAACAAAGCTTAAATGCAATATTAAATCAAATTACGTTAGAAAAGAAATACAACGCGTCGCAAAAAGTATGCGTTGTCGACAGAATTCGAACCTGCGCGGGAACATCCCAACAGATTTCTAGTATATCGCCTTAACCACTAGGCCACTCGGCCACGACAACTTCAGTACCTGCTTAAATTAGATACCCATAAATAAACAAGTAAAAAGGCTCTTCGATCTTTGAAAAAATCGCGGGAAATAATTACGGGAGCGCTACCTTAATTTCGCGATTAAATACCGCAATGCTTACATGGTTGCACAGTTGTTTTTTACTGGTAGATATATAATAACGTTACGTATCTTTTGCAAAAGTCATGCTTATTCATAACATTTTTGTGTATTTTTTAATCAATGTATTGCAACTCGATTTAAGCAAAAACGTTATTAAAATCTGGATATTAACGTTTTGATTAATATACATGTATGTCTTTTTTTCCATTTTAGTGTTATTTATAATAAGATAATACAATGTTTATCCGCCTTGATTAAGTGGAAATCGGCCAATATTACATCGCGCAGACGGCTGCCATGACAAAACGCGACATTCACCATTTTAAGTAATGTGATGCATACATAATCTTAAAATGCTAGCCTTGGAACCAGGAGACCTCGGTTTACATCTCCATTTATTTTTGAGGATTTGTTTAACCCGATTATGGTGGTCCAAAACGTAAATAACACGCGATTCAATGCTTAAGGTAATCCGTGAAGAAGTTCAATAACTGAAATAATGTTGGTAGGTTAATGAATGAGGAACACTTATTAAAAAAAAACTACATGTAATCTTTTCAGCTGATTGATTTCGTTGAAACCAGAAGGCCAAGGACTTAATCGCATTTGTGGCGCGCACATTGTTCAAGATGGCTTTTATATCATTAAATTATAAACATGGGAATATGCATTAGGTTTATTGCTCCTTTGTATCTATGTTAGATCCACCAAGGCCGGTATGGGGACAGCTTTTCAGTTTCGAGGGGTCCGTGGGTGAACCGGCCAAGCTGACCTTTAACTTTTCTTCCAATCCACGTCCCAAGACAATATGGTCAAGACCGAACGGTCAACAAATAAGGGCAGCGATCAACGACTGGCAAGACAGGACCGAACTGGAATGGGATGGCTTGAATCCGGTCAAAGTCAGGTACGTTTATTGTCCATCGACGCAACGTCATAAGATTCTTATATCAGGGTGCAGGATCACGTGGCTTTTTGGGGTTCCCCCTTTTAACATTAATGGTTGTTAACAAGAATGTAAGTGGTTCTTTATTTAAAATAAAAACAATTAACATTTTTACTTACAAATTTCAACTAGTGCATAAAATACAGAATTTATTTAATAAGCCTGTGTATTGTTCAAAATTCGATTTGTACTTCACGGTTATGAATCACGCAACGTGAAATGTTGCCACCGATTTCAGACGCACTCAAGGATTTATTCGTGTACCTTAAGATATCGACACAAACTGCATTACACACGAAAACTGTATTTTATTCACTTAAGATTGTATTTCAATAACTTGAGAAATTTGCAAAAATAAAGTTCTTAACGGTGTGATTACATTTTGTCCGGCCCGTGCGTTAACCCCTGAAACCCAGTTGATTCTGCACCCTGATATAGTAGAGGATGCGCACAGTATCCTACCATTCTGGCTGAGGTATACACAGAAGAATAATGGGAATTAGTATTCATATGCATGCCTTTTAAATATGGTTTGTTCGAGGAGCAGCTTTTCCTGATGTCTTATCAAATAATTTCATTTTCAGCAAGTACATAATTAACATCTCATCAATTAAAATATGTATTAAACCTTACATTAGTTAACACATTTTCCGGTATTGGTGCAATTTGAAAGTTTCATACTATATAGTTTCGAATACGATGCTTATCGGGGTTTAGGCCTAATGCAGATTAATTTACTTTAGGTCATTTAGGGCTTTATTGTAACTTAATGTCGCGCAAATATCAGCTAATTTGAAAGGAAAACTGGGTTATCCTTTTATATGATAAGTAAAAATCTTCATACTTCATAATTCATTTATGTACGGCAAACACAAACAAACATCTGTACAGTGAACATATGGTGTGTTAATGTATAAACAGTTTTTTTTTCAGCGATTTTGGGAACTACTCTGTTACGTTACAAAATGAGTATGGAACATATACGGCAACGATGCAACTTACTGCAGATGGTAGGGAGCTGAATATATTTTACATATTTTCAACATGCGGACAGAGACGTGTTATGACCCGTAGAATGTTTTAAATCTTATACATGGCGGTAACACATCTATCGGACAATTTACACGTGTTTGTTTACTTTCTTTCCGTAATATAAATACAACGGTATCAAGTATTTAGGCAACACACAAAATGGTACAATATAAAAATTAGTAGAATTTCATCAAGTGTACTATATAAGTGCATGGACATGTATAACTTTACATTATTACATAATTAATCCACCGTGTCTCAATCATGTTTCGACGCAATTTAACGCCGTAAAGGCAATTCGATCCTTAACGTTAGCAAACGCGTTAAACCCCCATCACTCAGAGCTGGTATTCTTACTACGTGCTGACTGCGACCCAGAACGCGGAAGATCTCTGAGGTATTTGTCGTGGGAACCCATGAGAGCGGCGTTTAATCGTCAAGGACGCCTATGTTGGCGATCTTACGGTAAAAACTTTGGGCATGTTCAAAGAAAACCCCGAAACGGCGCTCTCTTTCGTTGTCTTAGCTAGAACGCCGTATGACACACAAGCAGAGCAATGCGCACGCAAAGGTTGCATTATTGTCGTAGAGACACGTCAGCACCGTAGTATTAACAGCGTGACGTCGACGATGATCGATTTGACCGACTATCCAAACACCGGAACGAACGAAGGGTACAAACTCGCTAGTTTAGTGCAGTTGCAATCTTGTAATATAACATCTTATCGTTGTAAACTGCGTGTTTTTGACGAAATTTTAGTATTTATAACGTCGTTTTTGTATCGTTATGAATGTGTCGTAGTTTTTTTTTAAACATGACAAGTCAATTTCAGTGTTCAAGGAGATTTATTTCTTTTGATTTAGTTCTACCACAACGTTTTCCAATGTCGGTAAAATATTCTGAACTACAAGTTACATGCGGCGCAACGGCGGAGGCCGCCCCGCGATTCAAGAAGTTGTGTGTCCGCTTTGCCCAGTAGTGTGCGTGATACTGTGGGAACGTTTTTTTTAGATGTCCCCCCATAGACACCCAGTACTGGTTCTAGTCCTTGGAAACGGACTCGAGAGTGTTTCAAATAAGCCTTAGGCTTTCTATGCAGTCGAGCTAATATAAATGCGTTTTAACTATACGCTTGTGAGCCACGTGTTGCCAAACTTTGAACAATCCACAGAAAATTAAAACGTGTATAACTGTTTGATACGGTGTTTTTTTATTGTTTCATTTTTACCTGATGTCTACTCATTGAGAAGGATGTTCTTGTATTGAGATAATATTAATTTACACACGACTTAAAGTTGAAATATTGTAAAATCATCAGTCTTCAAACAGGGCTCGTTCAAATTACTATTATCTTTCGTGTTAAGGTTTCCCGGAAGCTCCTCGCGATGTTCATATCTACAACGTCACAGACAACAGCGTCACGGTCCGATGGACGTCAGGTTTCGACATGGGCTCACATCAACGCTTCCTTGTCTTGAAACTTTACAATGGAAACTCCTTTTCTACGGTAATCTTCTACTGTTAAATGTCGTTTATTCAGACACATATTTATTTCAAATCATTGTTTGATTTATTTATGAAAACAACAAATATTCGAAATGTAATTTGTGTTTAGCCCATTTGTGTTTACTTATAATTATACACAACAATGAGGGGTTCAGTGAGTGGAAGATGAGCACACTCATAAACAAGATCAAACAGATATCGCAACAATATTTCCGATGTTAACATGCTTATTAAGTACCTTATATCTGCGAAATTTGTAATATTGGACCGAATGGCTCTGTATTGTCTGGTGTTTAACAAATTTGTTTGAACCTTTAAGCTGACTGATTTTATCAACGACAACTCCACGACACACGGCATCAACCAAACGTGGACATATGTGGTTGACGGACTCACCAAGAACACGTTCTACAACATATCGGTCGTCGCGATAAACGAACAAAAACGCATGTCGAGATTTTCAATGCCGCCGACAACTTTCACAACTAGCGGTGGGTATTTTACCCTTCGTTTATTTGTCACTTTTGAATCGATGTTTTCAACCTAACCAATCTAGTCAATATGTTACATCTCAACCATTTAACTTAGAGTAAATGACGTGTAGTTGAGTTTGACACATTGCAATGTGATCGATGTAATCTACGTTATCAATCTAATCTGAGTTGTCGCGACAACTCTATGGGTTTGATAGTTCGATTAAGTGTTCTCCCTTTTGCAAGATAACTTCTAATTACTACTAAATAAACAGTGTAATTGTAAATTTAAGTGGATAGTTTAACAAGTGGTTGAGTAGACGATAGCGATGGTTTAAATCGTCTTGATTCGAACTATAAAAGTGCGATCTTTGTGGGAATGTCTATAGTATTTTTTATGATAATTTCCTTATTTTGGAATAGGATTGTTTAAGTGAATAATTGGTATTCTATGGAGAATTATTTTAGTACACAAAGGTTTAACGGGCTAAACGTAGTCGTGTACATTAAACATTACAATCAGTACATTATTAAATGCAAAATAGGGTATACAAATCCAAACAAAGAATGGTTGAAGGCACCCATGACAATGTAATTGCTGTAGAGTAAGCTTGACATAATACGCACAATGTTGGCTAATCGAAGAGTTCACTTACACTGCGATAAATTGCAGCGCACCATACACACAATGACAGTACAGGCACATATTACGCTGTACTTGTTTGCGAGCTTGGTCATACATAATACACACTATTTTAGAAGGTTTAAACCATGAATGTTCAAAACTAATATGCGTTGCAGGTTCTCCCAACACCTTTGATCTTCTGCATCCCGTTTCAACGGGCATTGTCGTAGGTGTTGCACTGGGGTCGGTCATCTTAATCCTTGGAATTTCTGCTGTCTTGCTGTTCCTTCTCAAATGGAGACGAATGCGTACCTCTTGTAAGTTAGCTATCAGTGATGAATACTAAGCTGAGTGTATTACAATGTTCTTATATAAGCACGGTTTCAATATAAATTATTTTTGGAATGGATTTGAATTTTGTAATTCATTTATATGTTACAAAATAGACTCCGCGGTTCTGTATTTCATTTCGTCAAAGGAACGAATGCCAAGAAATAACTAAAGTCATTTAACTTAAAGAAACTATATACTTATCAAATGGGTGTTTTAATTAACAGTTTTATTCCTTATAAATTCTAAATGCTTGATATATACGTTGCTAGTAATATTTATTTAATTTGTAACTAACGTTATCCGGCTGTTAGTTTTGAGCAACCAGACAACGTTTGCAACTTAAGAGTTTAAAGGCTGCTTAACTGACGTCTTTATTGTTCTGCAGAAACACCGTCAATAAGTTGGCAGGGATTTGATCTAGGACTAAGATATTAACCCTTCGCATGCTGGGTAATTTGTCTTCTGCTAAAATGTCGTCTGCTGAATTTCTAAAATAAGCATTTTCTTCATTTTTTTTCAAAGAATACTATCAGAATAGCAAACAGTTTGGATCCAGATGAGACGCAACGTTCTATGGCGTCTCATCTGGATCCAAACTGTTTGCAAAGGCCTTTAAAATTCGGCTCCAGCGCTTTAAGGGTTAAATTAATTCATAAGCGAATTGTCACTTTACGAGTTCATACAAATATATCAAGCTATGTGTGTTTTTATTGATGATTTGGAATACCCTTTTACGTGAAAAATTCGTCATATAGTTTGAAAATGTATTCAAATGAATATATCATGTCACTCAAAGAGCTTTTTATAGAGATCTGTATAAAGTGTTAGTAAAATATCAGCGTAACGTTTACTGTTTGTTGGTGTTTATATTTGTTTGTGTTTATCTGTAATACATGTGAAATTTAGTATATTTCCATTTATTATACTGCACATTTTGAGACAATGATTAAAAACATGCATTTTACAAATTAAAGGAAATACGTCTAAATGATTGGCAAACCATTTGAAAACATTGTTTCATTGCCTTTTCATACGCAGAATGACTACCTAAGTTTTCAACGTCTTGCGAAAATTGGTCATATGAAATAAGCAGCCAGCGTACATCCAGACCAGTCTGTGCATTCGCAAAGTCTGAGTTACCCTGTCCGCTGTAAGGTCACGGGAGTTTGAGGTCTCTTTAAACGCATTTATGCCTAGTGGACTCTCCCATCCTTCTAAATTGGATTAATTTATTTCCAAAATTAGGGATGTCTAGTATATTTATTTCTTTATTTACAATATTTCTTACAGACATTCCTTTAAGCAAACAGCGCAGACCCTGATCTGGGTCTACGCTGTTTGCCAATGCCTTTTTTTCTAGACGCTAAGCATAAATGGATTAATTAGCGGAGATCAATACTGGTCGTCAGAGTGTACGGAGACAGAGGCATATCTGGAGATTCACTTCTCGGAAATGTCATAAGACCCATTTTCGCACGACGCGTTTCTAATATAAACATTTTATTTTAACAGATGAGAAGGCATAAGGGACCTGCGTCCATATTTTTCAACACAACTGGTTCAGTGCAACTTTATTCATCGAATACATTTGGATGTTTTGAATAAAACTAAATTGTATTGTTTTTACGGTCGAAGTTGTGTTTTGTTTTAAATGTATTCGACAAAAAGAAGTGCTCATTTAACGTTATTTCAAAAAATGCTGCAGCGCACGATCTTGATTTATTTAGTGCGTACAGATTACACAGACAACTGCGAAAATCAGCAATGAGGTAAATGCACATGTTAAAGGGACTTTTCACGTTTTTGTAAATTGATAAAATTATAATTGAAACAAAATGTTTCAGATTCGCAAATGTTCGTTGTAGTTATGATATGTGTGCTATAAAATATCCACAATAAGCATCTTTTGAAGATTTAAAAACTTGAACATTATAAAGCGTTGCAACGCGAAACGATTGAATAATTTTGAGAGTTCTGTTGTCCTCGTTATATTTTGTGACGCTACGAAGATTGCTTATAAAGTACAAAAATACAACAATTATAGTTTGAGCACGGATGGCCGAGTGGTCTAAGCGATAGACTTTTTCACTCCATGGGTCAGTGGTTTGAGCCCATCTTACTTTTTTATTCTTTTTTTTACTAGAGTTTTTTTTATCCAATATTTACAATTATCAATATAAAGCATTTGATGACAAACTTCAATACATGCCAAAATCTGTGTCCGGTAAACAATTTTATCATAGGGGCGTAATTTTGAAAGAATGGTTTATAGGAAACATAAGCAGATCCTCTCATGCGCGATTATAAGAGTGTAGTTCAGAAATTAAATCTTTTTTTATTGATGACAACATTATTCATGACTAAATGGTCGTTTATATAAATATATTATTGTCTAATGGTAATTTGAAATATACGTGATTTTGCACACCAATATATACAATGTCGTTGTAAAGCGTTTCTATTTACTGAACAATAAAATGAAAAAATATTTATACGTGCATATAATGAACAACACGTCAATCGACATAATATTTTTGAAAGCTAGAATAACAAATGTTAACTCGCACATTGTCGCACATTTTATTTCAGGAAGCTTTAAAACTTACAGACGCTGGTACAGCGCGTGACGAAAACCAGCAAGTTGTGGATTTTGTCCTTGAATGTAAAATTACATTTTAATTACATGTGACACAGTTTAAATGAAGACAATACAAACATAGCCACTAATGTGCTGACGAAGAACTAAGTACCGCGACTAAAATGCCTGTTGCATGTACTGATGCTACGAGTTTGTCAACTCTTGTAATTTCAATTATAACCTTCTATAATATCAAGATATGTGTTTTTTCTAAGTTTTTATTGGTGATTTGGAATGCCCCTATACGTGTAAAATTCGTCATATAGTTTAAAAATGTATTCAATTGAATATATCATTTCACTCACTAAGCTTTTAAGAGAGATCGATATAAAGTGTTAGCAACATATATAAATATATATCATTTTATTGACTTAGTTGAAACGTCAAAATATTTAGTGGCATTATTTACATATATGCACAAGTTTAATATAATATCGTCGACGATTGTAATGCGACATAAATATATAAAAATAAATAAACATAACAACAAATGAACACGTGCAGTGAGAACGTGTACCAGTGGTAAATATATGTTCGTAATTACGTATAACTGTACGTGGGCAGTTTTGTATCCAAAGCGACAAAACGATTCCCAACACAGTGACAAAATTCAAACACACCGAAACGTAATAGAAAAGAAAACTTTCAGTGTAAACTAATACATTCTAAGTAACTTTAATTGTATCTGTACATTTATAGTTTTTCGAAACACCTTGAAAACGCTTCACAACATATCGAAACTATTCACACTAAATATACACTGAATAGGAACCCGAAAACGATATTGTTTGGTGTGATTGCGCTGTCAATCAAGATGGCGATATGCACCCCCATGTGGCTAGTTTTTCCACCGACTGGGAATGTATTGAGGAATTTCACATCTGGATGAAATCCACGTCTGTGATCAAAGTCGTTCATTCTGAAATATGTGTCATATCATTATTTAGTACTTATAGCAGCTTGTCATAACTTGCGTAATTACACAATAAAATGTGTACAACATCGTTGACATCCTTTGTGTTGATATGTAGGCTCATACATTCAAAGCGGGGTTCATACATATAATTAATATAATGTATATTAACTCGTTCATTTTGCTTTCTTTTTATCAATGATTTAATGAGATAACAATTCGGTTTTATTTTTAATGACAAGCTATTTTAGCTATTGCTACAAGGAGTTGAATGTTTGCGTTTACAAAATCTGTATTCACCATGTATCGCGAAATCGTTGTTAAATAGAACTGTCAGTTGAACGTGAAAAGTAACATCATTAATATTATAATAAAGCTATAATTAACGTTTTCACGACAAAACATCTGTTTAAATAATGTTATGTTGAGAAAAGAACATATTTTAAACACATCACTTAATATAACCATGAACGCTAACATGATAAAGTTTAGAACAGTGGCGTAATACTCGAGACCCCCCAGTTCCTTTTGACGACCCGGACTTAATGTGAACATATGTTACTATGCTGATCTATGTAAAACAGTTCGCACTACCAAACATGTGTTTCACATTTGTTCCCATATCAATCATTGATTTTTTTTAGGATCAGCCTAAGATGTTACATAACACATATTACACCGATATATGTATGTATGTATTTCTTTTGACCTTGCAGTCAAGGATAACTCCTGAAAGTACAAGCACGTATTTCCAATGGGGTCCTTTGTTTTTTGCTGAAGAGACAGCAAGCAGAAGAGACAGTATTGAGATACAAGGAATCCGGGTGCGATACCCTAGCTCTTTGCGAATAGATCACTTGGTTCTTTTACGTGCTCAGTGTTTAGCACCGATTCACGCGAGAATTACCTGGGTTTCATACCAGTACATCTCTAGTTGGGTAGGAAACACTTGAAGCATTTCTGAAATTTCTAGTACCCCGGCCAGGAATTGAACCGGAGACCTCTGGAATGGTAGACCAGTAGTGTGTCACCACTCGACTACCGCACCACCGATGGACATTTTCTTGCTAGATAATACCTTATTTGAACTGAAGTCTGTATTAAAATGTGGCATTTCGGGATTGGCCAGCTTTTAACCCATAAGTATAATTGGAAGATTGTTTGTGGAGGATCACTTTCTGATATTACATACTTAATATTAAATCTCTCTGTTTCAGAGATTTAAAAGTTATTTTGCAATATTTCCATATCAAAAATGACGCCCGGTAGAGAAAATATGGATCTAAGGGGCATAATGTGAACAAACTTTGCAGATGGGTTCTTGGTGATATTATATACAAAAACATAACAGCCATGGCTTTTGTATTTTCAGACAATATGATCTATATTACAAGTTAAAGTTTAACTAATTATCCATGGGGCTACTATTGACCCTCAGGACAAGATTTGAACATGTATGGACCAATGTATATATTTGTATAATGTCATTATCTGGAAATAAAATATGTATAAAGTAAGATTTGAACAAACGTTGTAGAGATTCTACACATGATGCTTTATGCCAAATATTGTGGCAATCGGTTCGACGCATAACCCCAAGAAACTATGTTTTTCATGAGAACCTAGGTTCTCATTCTGAGAACCTAGGTTCTCGCTTGAAGATTGGACATGGCTTCCACAAACCAAGTTTTTATTCGATATCCTAGGTTTTCACCAAAACCAAAGTTATCATAAAATGTGCATCAAACGGCGATAGCCTATGTTCATATTTGAAAAAGAATGATAACCTAGGTTCTCATGAAAACCCTAGCTTCTTGGGATTATGCGTCGAATCGCTTGCCATAATCCGTAGTTTTTATTAAGGAACCATAGTTCTCATGAGAACCTAGGTTCCCAGAATTACACTGTGAAAACCATAGTTCTCATGACGAGAACTTGAATTCTCATCTTTAATACTAAATCCGTGGTTTTCATTTGGGAACCATAGTTCTCATGAGAACCTAGGTTCCTTGAATTACGCGTAGGACGGCGTAAACTTGCTCGTTTAGAATATGGCAAGCGTTTCGACGACTAATCCCAAGAAACTAGATTTTTCATGAGAACCTAGGTTCTCATTTGAAAACCTTAGTTTACGCTCGAGAACCCATGTTCTCGGCGAGACGACACACATACACACATATAACTTAGGTTCTCACGGGAACCTGAGATATCATTTCAGAACCCCGGTTTTCAGCGCGGTCTGACGCATAATCCCATGAAACTAGGTTTTTCACGAGAACCTAGGTTCTCATTCTGAGAACCAAAGTTCTCGTTTGATATCCAAGGTTTTCACAAGAACCTAGGTTCTCGACAGCTTTTCGCGTCGTTCTCTCGGATATCCTAAGTTTTCATGAGAGCACAAAATTTCATTTGGGATCATAAGTTCTGGTAAGAACCTAAGTTCTCATGAAAAACCTAGTTTCTTGGGATAATGCGTCGAACCGCTTGCCATTAAAATATAAAAGACGTGGACTTTCGGTTTCAGATAAGATTTTTACAGATTTTCGGTATATACGTTTATGTAAGTATATGCTACATATAAAGGCATAGTGTTTTGCAACGACAAACAAGAGCATTAAAAAAATTGTTCCTAAATATGTCTTTGTAACATGTGTTACCCCAGGGCCTAGGCCAGTGTTGGCCCAAAGGCATAATTTGAACAATATATGTAGATGACCATGATCCGATTATGCATACCCAGTACTAAATCTCTGAGCTATGAGGGGTTGCAGGAGAATATTCTTAGGTGTTAAGTGATGTATTACCTCTGACCAAATTAATCAATGACCCCAAATTATTTCAACAAATTTTAACCCAAAAACATTCCTGTAAAGTTTCGTCAATTCTGCCCGGTTCAGGAGGAGTATCCTTTGAAGAATCATTTAAAGCCACACAACTTTTTTGGCATATTAAATTAAAGTGTAAATAAAAAAAAATATTTATCTATGCCAATAAGAATATATCATTGTGACTACAAGGTAGAAATCCGGTTATTTGCGCTTTAAAACTTAAAAATAATCGCGTTTGTCGAAATGGACGTATACGTCTAAAAAATCCTACTTTCGGCCTGAAAAGCGGTACCGTTTGAAGAATAATAAATTACATGCTAACTAGGCTTTAGATTCAATATTATTTTATCCATGCCAATTATAATACATCTGGTTGGTTACAAGGTAGAAATCTGTCTTTTTGCGCTTTAAAACTTAAAAATAATCGCGTTTTTCGAAATGGACGTACTTATTCGTATAGAAATCCTACTTTCGGTTTTAAAATATAAAAAAAAATTACTTGCTAACTAGGCTATAGATTTAATGATAATTTTGCACACTTTCAAATTGCATCTATATGTATTGATTAACATTTATTTCATTTCATGGTGTGTGGCTTTAAGGACAAACTTACGCATGCATGAATGTGTGTATGTACGGACGACGGACATCACGGGATCACAGTAGCTCACAATTAGCATGGTGTGCTAAGATGAGCTAAACAGATTAAAGCTAGAGCTCCATATCAATTATAAAGATTCACGTAACACATTCGTTGTTGTTTTGTTTAAAGGGTGGAAAGCATATCGACCATGCCTTTTATACTCGACATAATAAATAACTCGATATTTTGATAAACAAATACTATTAATAACACAACTTACTATTGGAGGATACATATTGTCCCATGAAAAGTTTGAAGACCGTACCGAACGATATAACCGATCTGTAAAAACATCAAAGATCTTGTTTTAAAGCCTCTATAACGCTCAAAATCAACGTAAAGTTCGCAAAGTATTTCGTAAAATAATGCTAACACCTAAACAATCAGTGTTTCTTATAGGAATAGACACAATTTCAACGCTAGATGTGGTATGATTACATAGATTTTTGTAGATACAAAATGCTCGTTTTTATTTATTTGTGACACTATTACTTCTATTTTAATTTCCCGCGAATATATCTATGCACACGACACACGAACACTAAAATGGAACATGTACCACGTTAGCGTTCATATATCGTATGAAATGATATCGTTGCGGGAAATTAAAATGGAATAAATATGCAAAGCAATAATAAAAACGAGCATTCTGTATCTACAGACATCTATTTTACCAGACCACAACTGGATTTGAAAACTTCGGCAATTGCCTTAAGAAACACTGATTTTTAATTGGTTAACTTTATTTTACGAAATATTTTACGAAATTTTCGTTGATTTTGAGCGTTATAGAGGCTTGAAATATATCGAATACGTATAAATTACGTCTACTTTATAGCAAATGTATCAGGACCCATAGACAGTTTTTAATCCGCTATTTTGTTACTTACAGTCAATGTTAGGCATGTGTATGTCATTGTACAATTTATATATGTGTATACTGTATTAACCCTTTACTAGTTATAATACTCATAGGCAGTCATCCTTTCTCGTTTATATTAAAGCATTGCTAATCTGCAATGTTATATGCCTAAACAGTTTCTAAATTATTTAATAATAATGAATTGCAAGAGCATTTGTTAAACATGTTTACGCTAAAACGGTTATATATATTCTATGTATAGGCGCCAGCTTTTCAAAAACTTACCTGTTGATTACTGATAATATTAGTTAAATTTCTAACGGATAAAGATTTTTCACCCTCAAATGACTCATCTTTGTTAAAAACAAAAAGTTTCGCAGAATGAAGCATGCATGCGTAGCTAATAATTAAAGAAAACATGTCTTAAAGCGTTTAATCATTGTTGATTCATTAAACAGCTACACATTGGGTTCTCATGTGCACAATTTACTCACCCTCGAATCCTATTGAAACTTCTACATCAGACGGAGCGTTATTTCTTCCTATTTCGGACATACTGTCCCACCCATGTTCACTACCATATATTGGGCCCCGACGACTCATCGGATTGTACCTGATCGGAATGATGGTCGGTAGGAATGGTCCCATAACGGGTCTAAAAGTAATAGACAAATAAACTTATCCATTGTAAGTATATCAGAAAACAGTATCTTCCTCCTACTTTTGGCACACAGATTATTTGAAATTGAAAACTAGTTTTTTGATTCACGGGCACGTTTAGTAACCAAGCGTCCATGGTTACAAATATAGGTGAACAAGTTACCCCACAATACTATGAAAAAGTCAATATGTTCACTGTTTTACTTTAAAAATTACAAAAGCAATAACAAGAACGTTTTTCATATTTAAGATGATAATGTGCACTGGATTTAAACATTTGTTGTTAAATAATTATTGTTTGTGATTGTCCATCAATATTCTTTCAACGTTCACGCCTTTTTACAATTATTGTACATACGCGGTTAGTTCACATTTTCCATGGAAAGGTAGCACTATCAGGGTTTGTCCGATGTATAGTGCTTGCCGTGTTTTTTTGGTCAAATATGCATATACTTAATTTAATTTCAGGCAACAAAACATGAATACAGCATCCGTACTTGTATGAGGTGTATGAGCTAATTGTATCATCATCCTCCGCCATTTTTCTTTTATTTCTGCACATCCGGTACGTGAGAAGACCCAATACAAGGGCGGCGATGAGGAACATAGGGATTCCAACACCGAGGCCCACCAACAGGGCGAAGTCGTCTGTGAAATCATTTGACAAATTATAAAAATAGTACATAGTAAATAGTACTGGATAGTTTATAGAAATGTAATATGTGCAAATATGTGTATGCATTTCTTATTCACTATTACTGTACAGATGCTGAATTCGACAGAGCTAGATCACAAGCCTTGGGTCGGTTTATACAAAAGTAACTACCTGACCTTATTCATTTTATTAAATAACAAAGTACTTTGTCTTAAACCGTTTGCTTTTGGTTCATAAGCACATCGCTAGAACGTACTAACATTGGACGATATACTTAAGAATAGATACTCTTAGTCTCATCAATCGGAGTCATCTGCGAAATCATGCGTGACGTTATACATCTCAGGCATCGTTAGCAAAAGGAAAAGAAATGATATATTATCTATATTATATTAATTATAATATCTTGAATAAAAAATATACAACTTCCATTTGAATGTTGTCAACCAATGACAGCACACATAACATGTAAACTCTACGAAAACCGAAAAAGGTTGGATACAACTTATTTCAGCACAAAGGACTTACAAACCATTTGCATCGTGCGATGCCTTGTTTGTCGGGTTATTTTATGTATTTCAAGACGATACAACAGAAGATAAAAACATAAGCCCACATATTTTCATATGAAAGCGGTTCAACCCTCCATCTAAATTAATGAGCGGGACATCGTTGAGTTAGGTATGAACTTTTCATTTAGATTTTTGAAATTCAATTGTGAAATATGCAATTGGTTTAAAGTGTTTGTTTTAACTCTTATGACTTATCCCGAGCTAATTAATTGTTAATCGTTATTTATATCTTACCTTGTTTTGTCAAAGGTCTGAAATAGAAAATAAATATGCTATTATATAAATAATTACCGGCATTGTCAACTTTGATCAATATTTTGACACCATTATCACACAGAACATTGAAAGCAATTATGTTTTTAGAAAAAGCGTTTCTGAAAAAGGTACACATGTGGCTATCTTGATTGGGTATGGCAAGCGGTTCGACGCATAATACCAAGAAATGAGGGTTTTCATGAGAACCTAGGTTCTCATTCTGAGAACCTAGGTTCTTACCAGAACCTTGGTTTTTTAATAAGAACTTAGATTATCGTCGTTTGATGCACATTTTATGATAACTTGGGTTCTGGTGAAAACCTAAGATATCAAACAAAACCTTGGGTTCTGGAAGCCATGTGCAATCTCCAAGCGAGAACCTAGGTTCTTAAAATGAGAACTTAGGTTCTCAGAATGAGAACCTAGGTTGTCATAAAAAAACGAGTTTCTTGTAATAATGCGTCGAACCGCTTGTCATAGTGACTTACTCATACCAGCTTTCTGTACATCTTAACACTTAAATCACGTTCGATCGTTTAAAGAGTATGGGAGATGCACACTACTAAGCGGACACGAACATGGTGGTTCAAACATTAAACCTTCAAGTGTGACTTGAGCCGCTGTGACTCAATGACCTAAACTCATTTATGCCTAGTGGACTCTCCCATCTTTTTCAATTGAATCAATATATTTCCAAAATAAGGGATGTCTAGTATATTAATTTCTATATTTAGAATATTTCTTACAGAAATTCCTTTAAGCAAACAGCGCAGACCCTGATGAGACGCCGCATCATGCGGCGTCTCATCTGGGTCTACGCTGTTTGCCAAGGCCTTTTTTTCTAGACATTATGCATAAATGACCTTAACGCTTGAGTGAAGCATCATACATCTCCTTTAAAATGGATAGGAAATATCGAGAGGATTAGCAAATAATACCGACCGATTGATAGAATGTATACAATTAATCTTATGTCTGTCAGAATCCTTAATCATCTATTTTGATTCTATGTAATTTTGTATTCACAAATAGTGTTCAAACAGTCACCTACGTCGCATTGTTGCTTTTGCAGGACAGTGTTCGCGTCATCTACTTATACAGTCGACGGTATAGCAACTACTAGTACATAATTGCCAGGCCATAATACTTACTCACAAATCGGCTTCTCATCTACATATTTGCACTTTGTCTGAGTGGGACATAACCCTTGGATTGACTCGTAAATGGCGCAAGACATCTCCGCCTGCGTTTGGTTTAAAACGACTGCAAAACAGAAAAGTCAGTTACTCATGTGTGGTATACTAATCTTGGCTCGGTGCATTTACTATCGCAACCTATGTTGTCGAACGTACATTGACATACATTTCGTAAAACTCGTAGTTTTGGAAATTCACGTGCAGTTTATTGATCAGGTTATTTATAAATCTCCATAACCGTTCACAAATATATAAAAACATTTGTAATGACTTTTTTTATCAATTATGAAATGTATACTATGTATAACTAAATCATAATTATGGTATGTGAAAATGTGCGTTACATCACACGAAAACATGCAGTTTCGTTTTTAAATCTTTAAAATTTGCATTTCAAAAATGAAATTCCATGTTGTATTTGATACTTAGTCAGATGAAACATTATCATATTGAGCTCATATCTGTCACTGTTGCTATTAAACGATTTATAAAGAAATGATACCTTAAACCGTAAGCCTCTAAACCCGCAATAGCAATATTGTAAGTTATCGTTGATTTTATATATAAGTTCAGACAATAAGTTGATGGTCACTGAACAAAGACATATTTACGCCCACTATCTCAGTCAATTTAAATGTATGCCTTCAATACAAATTAAGCTGAGATACAAATTATGTATTGTTAATTCAAAATTACAACTCCGGAGTTGTGTTTAAATTTTCCTCTGTCGTGCATATCATGCAATATGTTTCATTATTCTATACCACATAAATTCATCCAATCGGCATTCTTCATATTTACCACGTGACCGTCCAATATATTCCGGTATTGGATCCAAAAAGTCTGTACCAGTATTTTTTCCATATTGGACAGTTGAGTACAAGTGCACTAAGCAATTGTTTTATAACTATAAAAGCCGTTACCGAGAAAAAATATCCGAATGTACTATAATCGACTCACAAGGGCGCTTGTCTTGAAAATAGCATAGATGCAATTAAAGCATTTTAAAATCAAAATTAAAATGAAACAAAGAACTGAAGAAAGGGATATATAATAAAAAGCTTATTAGACGTTTAAACTGTACAATACGTGATATATTTGGACTCGCACACAGTTTGAAGTCATATTGGACTCGCATAACGGCTCGTCCAATATAACGTCAAACTGTGTGCTCGTCCAAATATATCTCCGTATTGTACAGTGAAACGTCTAATAACCTATAAAAACTTAGAACGTATTTCATTGTGTGCCTTGATACGAAACAGTTGGAGAAACATCTATAAGATTTACTAAATAAGCCGGATATGTTAAGGGAAGCAACTTTCGAAGACTTAAAAATCCGCGTAAGCATACTACTTATCTGTTAAACGTTCGCGTGTTAATAATTCATACAGCGATTTGGTAACCATGCAAATGCTGATTAATTTTTTTTAAGTTTAAATTTCATAAGTATTATATATTAAAGGACCTTAACCTGTCTATGCAAGGGTATGCCACTTGTTCGGAACATTTTTTATAATCATTATAATAAAGACAAGTAATGGATAGCCATACTATATAAATTTTACAATATTGAAATATTTTAAGTGTTACATTATATAATTTAATGCGATCGCTTCATTAAAATATGAAGTCATTTATCATGCTGCAATGTCATGGAAATGTACAACATCAGTGCAATACAGCACATAAAACCACCGCATTATACAATTGAAACTGTACCGTTTATTGTACTAGAAATATAACTGAAACTTTCTAACGGTTAACTTTTCACACGTGTTTCTAACGAAATCATGTGTACTGCATACTAATTACCCATTCGTGTCAACTAACACATGGACTGACCTTGTTGTCCAGACTCCAGTGTGGCTGCGTTAACCTTTGCGCTTTTGTTCAGCACGGTGATTGGTTCGCCCTTGATTAGAGCCGCCATGGAACTGGCAAATGATGCTTTGGCCGCGTCCGTGTTTCCGATGAAAAACGTGATGTTTGCCACTCCATTGGGGCTACATGCATATTTATGGAATAATATGAACTTTTGGAAAGGTTTTGATTCTGACAACTTTACATTCGTGTAGGTTTTTTTTCAATTTTAGTATATGAATTCAGTCAAGTGTCCCCAAAGCGCGGCTCAAATGAATTAAAAATAACAACAATTTATTTTATGCTTTTCGGAGGTTATAGAGAAATATCAGTGAATTAAAACTGATAATTTCACTGTTTCAAACAGTGAAAATTAGCAGTGAAAATTATCGATAATTTTCATTGTTTACTGTGAAATGACGTCATTTTTTTGGACGAAATGACGTCATTATTCCAACAAAATTCTTTAGTAAAACTCTTAAACAATGTATATAAACTGTGAAAAAAAGCATAAAATAAAACAAAAATTTGTTGGATTTGGTGGAATATCGATTTTCATCTCTCGTGATCATAGAAAAATATATTTGCCCCAAATCGTGGCTGCGCAACTCGTGAAAATATTATTTTCAATGATCACTCGTGAATTAAAATCGATAACCACCGAATCCAACAAATATCCTCTTTATCAAACTTGTTGTGGTATTTTTCTTGTAAACATTATTGACATTTGAAAACTGTAAAGTCCTTAAAACAATTTCATTAACGTGTACTTTAATGAAATTAAACTTCTAAACAGAAATCAAATCATGAATACGAGAAACGCAATTGGCTGGACGACAGGAAAGCGTCAATGAAAGTTTAACATCATTTTTTTTTAAACAATAGCAGTTGTTCATCGTGGCAGAAATAATTCAAGTAAGCAACCTACGCTTTTTTGTAAACAAAACAAATGCTTACAAAATGCGTTTTCGGGTAGCAGTTTTGTGTGACTTTCGTTAACGTAATAAGTTAATTCAATGTTACATTATTTTAAAATACGTTACCTGATCGAATGTACTGTAACTGATTCGTAATAAGATCCCATCTCAGTTTTGAAATGGTCATCGAGCTAAAAAG
This sequence comes from Dreissena polymorpha, assembly GCF_020536995.1. Taxonomy (NCBI): domain Eukaryota; kingdom Metazoa; phylum Mollusca; class Bivalvia; order Myida; family Dreissenidae; genus Dreissena; species Dreissena polymorpha. The sequence goes on along the minus strand of NC_068369.1, from coordinate 17,448,406 downwards.
CAACATATTACATTTAAATACTTAAACATTTTGTTCCCTATCTTAAGATAGAATATGGATTGTGTATTGACCATATAGACGTTAAAAATAATTGCAATCATAGCCTAATTCAACTTTGATGCAAGTACCAGGCCAAGTATAATCAGAACGAAACATATAGGAAACAAATGAGTCACTTTGTATTGGTCGTGCGCACAATACAATATTAGATAATCAAAGCTAAATATCATAAAAAGAATAATCCGTTCCGAAAGATATTATTTGCATTCCGACGATGGTGAACCTGTCAATATAAATGCTATGTGTAAAATCTACAGCAATGAATTGCATTAAATACCTCAGCTCCTAGTGCGTCCATGAATCTTTTGAGATCTTGCGCGTCCCTGGGTAGATTGTCAATGGAAAATGTGATACTGCTAAACGATCCCCTTAACTGGTCTGTAAAACGAACGCATTTGTTCTAATTGTTGTAAGTGTATTTTACTGAAATCGTCAAGAACAATAACTCAAATACGATGATTATATGACATAAAGTAAAAATAACAAACTGGATGTTCAATACATATACATCGTATACATCATTGATTAATTAACCACCACCACCACCACAAAAATCCATTTCATACAGTGGCCTAAGCAATTAAATATATTTATCTTTATATGTATCCGCTGATAATAAAATATTATAACAGATTTTTTAATTTAATGCGAAAGTAATTAATAAAATATGAGCAATGACAACCGCCTCAGCTTTCTGACATAGTCTTACCCTTTGGTCTGCATTTTGGCCATTCGTGACTCCAGCCACCTGGTACGCACGTGATGTTATATTGACCGATGAGATCGTGCGTAGGGTTGCACGAAATTTGAGCAGTGCATGACTGAAATAAGCATGAGTTGGCCACCTTTCCGTTGGAAATGACTGCCACCGCCTCACAATCTATGTTTAAAAATAATAAATAAAATCAGAATATTACATCATCTTACAAAGTGGCATAGACATTTAGGACAATTGTGATATTTAGCGAATACGCATATTAAAAGAAGGCCTTTCTTACGTGTAATACGACAACTATATACATCTATTTATCTTTTTATATGTCTTGCTTACTTGATACATGTTTCTACTCTACTACAAGAGTAAATGTTCATTTTATGTGATGCAAAAACTAATTATAAAAATATCGTTAGAAAGAAAAAGCACGCAGACTATAATACACGTATGTCAGAATTGGCAAATTTACGCCAAAGTAGGCCCAGAGAATTTTGGAAACATTTTCAATCTAAATCTGCAAAAACATCTTCCAAAATAACTCTCGATGAGTTTAAAAAGTATTTTGAAAATCTAAGCACAGACATTTCAAATGATAAGAATTATGATGCTGAAAATTTTAATAGTTGTAATGATTTTGATAATCCTAATCATGTTTACCCTGAGCTCGATGATCAAATTTCAGTTGAAGAGATCATTAATGCTGTTAAGTCATTGAAGCGGAACAAATCTTGCGGTAGTGATAACCTTTTGAACGAGTATTTTATTGAAAGTGTTGATATATTACCCTTGCATATATGTGACTTATTTAATTGCATATTGAACTCAGGGTATTATCCTGAAAAATGGACCGAGGGAATAATTGTCCCTCTGCACAAAAAAGGTTCAAAAGAAGATGTCAATAATTATAGAGGGATTACTTTGGTTAGCTGTTTATCTAAGCTCTTTACAACCGTTTTAAACAATCGTATTGAAAATATCTGTTGTGAAAATAACACTATTTCGGACGCCCAATTCGGATTTCGGAAAGGGCGGTCTACGACTGATGCAATATTTATTCTCCATTCCCTTGTTAAAAATTATTTATTTGAAAATAAGAGATTATATATTATTTTTTGTGGACATGATGAAATGTTTTGATACTATATATAGAAATGCATTATGGTTAAAAATGTATAAATGTGGCATACAGGGTAAAATTCTTAGGATTGTTCGGGATATGTATAAAAAAGTGAAATCTTGTGTTAAGTCATTGTCTTCATATTCTGACTATTTTTCATATGCAGTGGGGCTTCGTCAGGGGGAGGTTATGTCCCCTTTATTATTTTCTTTGTTTGTAGAAGATCTCGAGTTGTTTTTACAAAATGATGTACAATCCGGATTGCATATTGATGACATTGTCTTGATTTTACTGTTATTTGCTGACGACATGGCCATTGTAGGTAAATCGCCAGACGAAATTCAAAATCATTTAGATAATCTACATTATTATTGCAATGTTTGGGGATTTAAAGTAAATACAGAGAAAACAAAGATTATGGTATTTAGGAAAAGAGGCGGATTATTGCCCAACGAAAAGTGGACCTACAATGGACATGTCATTCAAGTAGTGAACGATTTTAATTATCTAGGAGTTGTTTTTAATTATACTGTGAGTTTCACATTGAACAAGGAACACCTAACGGGTAAAGCATTAAAAGCAATGAATATCTTATTATCTAAATGTCATGACTATGATTTAAAGCCCAAAATACTTTGTCAACTATTTGACGCTTTTGTTGGTTTCATTTTAAACTATGCCTCGGAAGTTTGGGGCTATACTAAATCTAAGGAATTAGAAAGAATTCATTTGAAATTTTGTAAACGATTATTAAAGGTTAAACTTAACACGTGTAATTCATGTGTTTATGGTGAGCTGGGTAGATATCCCATGTATATAAATAGATATGTACGTGTCATTAAATATTGGTTTAATATACGTAGATCAAAAAATATCATTATTAAAACTGTATATAACTTGACCGTTTCAGATTACCACAAAGGCTGTCATAATTGGATATTTAATGTTAAAAAGATGCTTGATGACTATGGTTTCAGTTATGTATTTGATGATGTAACTAATATTAATATTGATATTAATACATTTGTAGAGGAATTTAAACGCAGAGTATATGATCACTTTACACAGGACTGGTATGGGACATTAAACAACAGTTCAATGCTAGATGTTTACCGAAGTTTTAAAATCAACTTTGAATATGAGTCCTACCTAGACATTATCCCAAGAAGTTTGAGATACCTTTTTACTAGACTTAGATTGTCAGCCCACCCATAACATATTCAAACCGGTCGTTATGCGAGACAAATCATTTCTAGAAACCTTCGATATTGCATTTGTTGCGATTCGACCGATATTGAAGATGAATTTCACTTTATTTGTATTTGCCCGACGTTTGGAAACATTAGAAAAAAATACATTAAAGCATGTTATTATATAAGACCATCTATGTATAAATATTGAAGTTTACTGCAAACGAATAATAAAACAGAACTAATTAATATATGCCTTTATGTAAAAGAATCACTTAAAGTACGAACATCTATTCTAAATGCAAGAATACTCTAATTGTTCATCCTCTTTTTTCATTTTTCCTTTTTTCTTTTTTTTTCTTTCTTTTCTGTTGTTGTTATATTTAATTTGTAATCACGCCACTGTATTTGCTTAGTAAATGATTTGTAAATTTGTATAAAACCTTGTTCCTATCACAATTGACAAACTGTACTGTTATCATTATGTGTTGTTGACGATGTACTTTGTACAAGTCGAAATAAACTGTCTGTCTGTCTGTCTGTCTGTCTGTCTGTCTGTCTGTCTGTCTGTCTGTCTGTCTGTCTGTCTGTCTGTCTGTCTGTCTGTCTGTCTGTCTGTCTGTCTGTCTGTCTGTCTGTCTGTCTGTCTGTCTGTCTGTCTGTCTGTCTGTCTGTCTGTCTGTCTGTCTGTCTGTCTGTCTGTCTGTCTGTCTGTCTGTCTGTCTGTCTGTCTGTCTGTCTGTCTGTCTGTCTGTCTGTCTGTCTGTCTGTCTGTCATAAAGTGAACAAATATCTTACTGTAACAAAGAATTACATTTCTGTTTTGCAACGAGAATAAACCGTATTTAAACACAATAAATATATATGAGCTATAAACAAAAGTCTAAAATAAAACGACCAGGTAGAGTTTTAATTATATATTGTTCAGCTCTTCGCGCTCAAATATAAATGTACACAATAAAAGATAAAAAATACATAAATAACATTGACTACGGTTGTTTCCATGGTTTAAATAAATAAGTGTATTCCAGATAATCATGCTAAAAACAATACAATTTAAGAAAACGAGTTTCTTGCTGTTAGATTAGCCTCAGTAATGATGAATTGCGAGATTCAACTAGACTTATTATCCTTATATATTTTTTTGAATGTCAGTTTTCCTAGTTTACCGAAAAAAAGAACCAGTCCAAAATAACATCTCCAAATAATCAATTGGATTGCATAGTTGAAAACTCGAAAAGACGTACATTCTTCGTTACCTCACTTAATGAACTAATAACGATATACATTTAAATATATAAATACACCGCACAAATGGTCATGGACAGAAAAATTCACAGTATCGGACTTGACTTAAATTTAATCGGTACACAAATAAATGCAAATTTTGTTGAAGATTCGATAAAAAATGAATGGGTCATGAAGTGGCGATATTTGAGTGTTTTACAAAAAAAAAGGCCAATATCTAGAAGAGTGTGATTAGTCTGATGACCCAAACTTTTTCTCTATTTCATACCACAATACATGAACAAAAGTTTTATGATGATTCGACAAAGCGTGTAAGTTATACTCCTGAACTGTAAATATCCAATTTTGGCTAAGAAAAGAGAAATCACTTAAAAAAGCCTGATGCAAATTGACTGATTATCAAACATGGCCTCCATTTCATAAAAAGAAAAGATTCCAAAACTTTTAGTGAAAATTCAATAATTTATATGTATACGTCTTAGAAAGCGGAAAATATTAATTTGCCGGATTTGTGTTATACCTCATATATGACTTAATCAAGGAAGAGAAATGCAGTTGAAATGATGACATGGCGAGCGCATATTAAATAGACATTTACATACATAAATAAGTGTACACACATATTACTTGCCTCTAGTACAATTTGGCAAAGGCGACCATGACCCATTTCCGTGGCATAAAGCGCTCGATGGACCGATTAAAGAATAGTTCTGGTTGCACGAAAATGTAACGTTACTTCCTATAGTTATAGGACCGTTAAATTGCCCATTCGAAAGTATAGGGGTACTGCAACCAGGCACTATTTAATAGAAAATATCATGCATTTACAGTTTTGTTCCTTTTAATACCTTTCTATGAAAACAGATAAATAATTAGCATAAAATAACAACAAAATAGCAAATAGAGGCTGATGTATATTGTACAATACATGTATTACAATTTTCTATTATTGAAACTATTATAAGAGATTTTGAGCTTAATGTTTACTCGTATATTTATTAATCCGTTGCATGAACTGAAACGTGGCTTATAACCGATCTCACACAAGTATCTATAAAATAATTACCTGAAGTGGATGATGATGCAACAGCAGAAGAGCTTGACGGTTGTATCGTTGATGTTGATAAAACGCTTGAAGAGGTAGCAATAATCGTCGACGTAGGTATTGAAGTAAACGTTATTGTACTGGAGGCAGATTCAGTGAATGTCATGGTGAAAGATGTCTGTATTGAAGAAGTGGGAGATGACGTTAATATACTGGTGTCAGTACCTGTGGCTGTACTGGTGAGAGTAGCAGTGGCTGTACTGGTGAGAAAAGTTGTGGCTTTACTGATAACAGTATCTGTGGCTGTACTGGTGTCAGTAGGCGTGGTTGTAATGGTGTCAGTAGATATGGCTGTACTGGTGCCAGTAGATGCGGCTGTAATGGTGTCAATAGATGTGGTTGTACTGGTGCCAGTAGCTGTGACTGAACTTGTGTCAGTAGATGTGGCTGTAATGGTGCCAGTTGATGCGGCTGAAATGGTGTCAGTAGATGTTGTTGTAATGGTGCCAGTAGCTGTCGCTGAGCTGGTACCAGTAGACGTGGCTGTACTTGTGTCAGTAGATGTGGCTGTAATTGTGTCAGTAGATGTGGCTGTACTGGTGTCAGTAGATGCGACTGTAATGGTGTCAGTAGATGTGGTTGTACTGGTGCCAGTAGCTGTGACTGTACTTGTGTCAGTAGATGTGGATGTAATGGTGTCAGTAGATGTGGCTGTACTGGTGTCAGTAGATGTGGCTGTAATGGTACCAGTAGATGTGGCTGTAATGGTGCCAGTTGATGCGGCTGTAATGGTGTCAGTAGATGTTGTTGTAATGGTGCCAGTAGCTGTGCCTGAGCTGGTACCAGTAGACGTGGCTGTACTTGTGTCAGTAGATGTGGCTGTACTTGTGTCAGTAGATGTGGCTGTACTGGTGTCAGTAGATGCGGCTGTAATGGTGTCAGTAGCTGTAGCTGTACTGGTGTCAGTAGATGTAGCTTTACTGGTGTCAGTAGATGTGGCCGTAATTGTGGCAGTGGATGAGGCAGTAATAGTGTCAGAAGATAAGGATGTAATTGTGTCAGAAGATGTGATGGTAATGGTGTCAGAAGATGTGGGTGTAATGCTGTCAGAAGATGTGGCCGTAATTGTGTCAGAAGATGTGACTGTAATGGTATCAGAAGATGTGGGTGTAATGCTGTCAGAAGATGTGGCGGTAATTGTGTCAGAAGATGTTACTGTTATGGTATCAGAAGATGTGGCCGTAATTGTGTCAGAAGATGTGACTGTTATGGTATTAGAATATGTGGCCGTAATTGTGTCAGAAGATGTGACTGTAATGTTATCAGAAGATGTGGGTGTAATGCTGTCTGAAGATGTGGCCGTAATTGTGTCGGAAGATGTGACTGTAATGGTATCAGAAGGTGTGGCCGTATTTGTGTCAGAAGGAGTGACTGGTATGGTGTCAGAAGATGTGGGTGTAATGCTGTCAGAAGATGTGGCGGTTATTGTGTCAGAAGAAGTGACTGTAATGGTATCAGAAGATGTGGTCGTAATTGTGTCAGAAGATGTGAATGTAATGGTATCAGAAGATGTGGGTGTAATGCTGTCAGACGATGTGGCCGTAATTTTGTCAGAAGATGTGACTGTAATGGTATCAGAAGATGTGGCCGTAATTGTGTCAGAAGATGTGGCCGTTATTGTGTCAGAAGATGTGACTGTAATGGTATCAGAAGGTGTTGCCGTAATTGTATCAGAAGAAGTGACTGTAATGGTATTAGAAGATGTGGGTGTAATGCTGTCAGAAGATGTGGCCGTAATTGTGTCAGAAGATGTGACTGTTATAGAATCAGAAGATGTGGCCGTAATTGTGTCAGAAGATGTGACGGTAATGGTATCAGAAGATGTTGGTAGAATGCTGTCAGAAGATGTGGCCGTAATTGTGTCAGAAGATGTGACTGTAATGGCATCAGAAGATGTGGCCGTAATTGTGTCAGAAGATGTGACTGTAATGGTATCAGAAGATGTGGCCGTTATTGTGTAGGAAGATGTGGCCGTAATTGTGTCAGAAGATGTGACTGTAATGGTATCAGAAGATGTAGACGTAATTGTGTCAGAAGATGTGACTGTAATGGTATCAGAAGATGTGGGTGTAATGCTGTCAGAAGAAGTGGCTGTAATTGTGTCAGAAGATGTGGCTGTAATTGTTTCAGAAGATGTGGCTGTAATGGTATCAGAAGATGTGACCGTAACTGTGTCAGAAGATGAGACTGTTATGGTATCAAAAGATGTGGCCGTAATAATATCAGAAGAAGTGACTGTAATGGTATCAGAAGATGTGGCCGTAATTGTGTCAGAAGATGTGACTGTAATGGTATCAGAAGATGTTGGTGTAATGCTGTCTGAAGATGTGGCCGTAATTGCGTCAGAAGATGTGACTGTAATGGTGTCAGAAGATGTGGCCGTAATTGTGTCAGAAGATGTGACTGTAATGGTATCAGAAGATGTGGGTGTAATGCTGTCAGAAGAAGTGGCCGTAATTGTGTCAGAAGATGTGACTGTAATGGTATCAGAAGATGTGGGTGTTATGCTGTCAGAAGAAGTGGCCGTAATTGTGTCAGAAGATGTGACTGAAATGGTTTCAGAAGATGTGGCCGTAGTCGTGTCAGAAGATGTGGCCGTAATTGTGTCAGAAGATGTGACTGTAATGGTATCAGAAGATGTGGCCGTAATTGTGTCAGAAGAAGTGACTGAAAAGGTATCAGAAGATGTGGGTGTAATGCTGTCAGAAGATGTGGACGTAATTATATCAGAAGATGTAACTGTAATGTTATCAGAAGATGTGGCCGTAATTGTGTCAGAAGATGTGGCCGTAATTGTGTCAGAAAATGTGGCCGTAATTGTGTCAGAAGATGTAACCGTAATGGTATCAGAAGATGTGGGTGAAATGCTGTCAGGAGATGTGGCCGTAATTGTGTCAGAAGATGTAACTGTCATTGTATCAGAAGATGTAGGTGTAATACTGTCCGAGCATGTGTCCGTAATTGTGTCAGAAGATGTGACTGTAATGGAATCAAATGATGTGGCCGTAATTGTGTCAGAAGATGTGACTGTAATGGTATCAGAAGATGTGGGTGTAATGCTGTCAGAAGATGTGGCCGTAATTGTGTCAGAAGATGTGACTGTAATGGTATCAGAAGATGTTGGTGTAATGCTCTCTGCAGATGTGGACGTAATTGCGTCAGAAGATGTGACTGTACTGGTGTCAGAAGATGTGGCCGTAATTGTGTCAGAAGATGTGACTGTAATTGTGTCAGAAAATGTGGCCGTAATTGTGTCAGAAGATGTTACCGTAATGGTATCAGAAGATGTGGGTGAACTGCTGTCAGAAGAGGTGGCCGTAATTGTGTCAGAAGATGTAACTGTCATTGTATCAGAAGATGTAGGTGTAATACTGTCCGAGGATGTGGCCGTAATTGTGTCAGAAGATGTGACTGTAATGGAATCAAATGATGTGGCCGTAATTGTGTCAGAAGATGTGACTGTAATGGTATCAGAAGATGTGGGTGTAATGCTGTCAGAAGATATGGCCGTAATTGTGTCAGAAGATGTGACTGTAATGGTATCAGAAGATGTTGGTGTTATGCTCTCTGCAGATGTGGACGTAATTGCGTCAAAAGATGTGACTGTAATGGTGTCAGAAGATGTGGCCGTACTTGTGTCAGAAGATGTGACTGTAATGGTATCAGAAGATGTGGGTGTAACGCTGTCAGAAGATGTGGCCGTAATTGTGTCAGAAGATGTGGGTGTAATGCTGTCAGAAGATGTGGCCGTAATTGTGTCAGAAGATGTGACTGTAATGGTATCAGAAGATGTGGCCGTTATTGTGTCGGAAGATGTGTACGTAATTGTGTCAGAAGATGTGATTGTTATGGTATCAGAAGATGTGGCCGTAATTGTGTCAGACGATGTGACTGTAATGGTATCAGAAGATATGGCCGTAATTGTGTCAGAAGATGTGACTGTAATGACATCAGAAGATGTGTCCGTTATTGTGTCAGAGGATGTGACTGTAATGGTATCAGAATATGTTAGTGTAATGCTGTCAGAAGATGTGGCCGTAATTATGTCAGAAGATGTGACTGTACTGGTATCAGAAGATGTGGCCGTTATTGTGTCAGAAGATGTGGCCGTAATTGTGTCAGAAGATGTGACTGTAATGGTATCAGAAGATGTGGGTGCAATGCTGTCAGAAGATGTGGCTGTAATTGTGTCAGAAGAGGTGGCTGAAATGGTATCAGAAGATGTGGCCGAAACTGTGTCAGAAGATGAGACTGTTATGGTATCAGAAGATGTGGCCGTAATAATATCAGAAGATGTGACTGTAATGGTCTCAGATGATGTGGCCGTAATTGTGTCAGAAGATGTGACTGTAATGGTATCAGAAGATGTGGGTGTAATGCTGTCAGAAGATGTGGCCGTAATTGTGTCGGAAGATGTGACTGTAATGGTATCAGAAGATGTGGGTGTAATGCTGTCAGAGGATGTGGCCGTAATTGTGTCAGAAGATGTGACTGTAATGGTATCAGAAGATGTTGTCGTAATTGTATCAGAAGATGTGACTGTAATGGTATCAGAAGATGTGGGTGTAATGCTGTCAGAAGATATGGTCGTAATTGTGTCGGAAGATGTGACTGTAATGGTATCAGAAGATGTGGGTGTAATGCTGTCAGAGGATGTGGCCGTAATTGTGTCAGAAGATGTGACTGTCATGGTATCAGAATATGTGGCCGTTATTGTGTCAGAAGATGTGACTGTAATGGTATCAGAAGATGTGGGTGTAATGCTGTCAGAAGATGTGGCCTTAATTGTGTCGGAAGATGTGACTGTAATGGTATCAGAAGATGTGGGTGTAATGCTGTCAGAGGATGTGGCCGTAATTGTGTCAGAAGATGTGACTGTAATGGTATCAGAAGATGTTGCCGTAATTGTATCGGAAGATGTGACTGTAATGGTATCAGCAGATGTGGGTGTAATGCTGTCAGAGGATGTGGCCGTAATTGTGTCAGAAGATGTGACTGTCATGGTATCAGAAGATGTGGCCGTAATTGTGTCAGAAGATGTGACTGTAATGGTATCGGAAGATGTGGGTGTAATGCTGTCAGAAGATGTGGCCGTAATTGTGTCGGAAGATGTGACTGTAATGGTATCAGAAGATGTGGGTGTAATGCTGTCAGAGGATGTGGCCGTAATTTTGTCAGAAGATGTGACTGTCATGGTATCAGAAGATGTGGCCGTAATTGTGTCAGAAGATGTGACTGTAATGGTATCAGAAGATGTGGGTGTAATGCTGTCAGAGGATGTGGCCGTAATTGTGTCAGAAGATGTGACTGTAATGGTATCAGAAGATGTTGCCGTAATTGTATCAGAAGATGTGACTGTAATGGTATCAGAAGATGTGGGTGTAATGCTGTCAGAGGAAATGGCCGTAATTGTGTCAGAAGATGTGACTGTCATGGTATCAGAAGATGTGGCCGTAATTGTGTCAGAAGATGTGACTGTAATGGTATCAGAAGATGTGGGTGTAATGCTGTCAGAGGATGTGGCCGTAATTGTGTCAGAAGATGTGACTGTAATGGTATCAGAAGATGTGGGTGTAATGCTGTCAGAGGATGTGGCCGTAATTGTGTCAGATGATGTGACTGTCATGGTATCAGAAGATGTGGCCGTAATTGTGTCAGAAGATGTGACTGTAATGGTATCAGAAGATGTGGGTGTAATGCTGTCAGAAAATGTGGCCGTAATTGTGTCGGAAGATGTGACTGTAATGGTATCAGAAGATGTGGGTGTAATGCTGTCAGAGGATGTGGCCGTAATTGTGTCAGAAGATGTGACTGTAATGGTATCAGAAGATGTGACTGTAATGGTATCAGAAGATGTGGGTGTAATGCTGTCAGAAGATGTGGCCGTAATTGTGTCGGAAGATGTGACTGTAATGGTATCAGAAGATGTGGGTGTAATGCTGTCAGAGGATGTGGCCGTAATTGTGTCAGAAGATGTGACTGTAATGGTATCAGAAGATGTTGCCGTAATTGTATCAGAAGATGTGACTGTAATGGTATCAGAAGATGTGGGTGTAATGCTGTCAGAGGATGTGGCCGTAATTGTGTCAGAAGAAGTGACTGTCATGGTATCAGAAGATGTGGCCGTAATTGTGTCAGAAGATGTGACTCTAATGGTATCAGAAGATGTGGGTGTAATGCTGTCAGAAGATGTGGCCGTAATTGTGTCGGAAGATGTGACTGTAATGGTATCAGAAGATGTGGGTGTAATGCTGCCAGAGGATGTGGCCGTAATTGTGTCAGAAGATGTGACTGTAATGGTATCAGAAGATGTTGCCGTAATTGTATCAGAAGATGTGACTATAATGGTATCAGAAGATGTGGGTGTAATGCTGTCAGAGAATGTGGCCGTAATTGTGTCAGAAGATGTGACTGTAATGGTATAAGAAGATGTTGCCGTAATTGTATCAGAAGATGTGACTGTAATGGTATCAGAAGATGTGGGTGTAATGCTGTCAGAGGATGTGGCCGTAATTGTGTCAGAAGATGTGACTGTCATGGTATCAGAAGATGTGGCCGTAATTGTGTCAGAAGATGTGACTGTAATGGTATCAGAAGATGTGGGTGTAATGCTGTCAGAAGATGTGGCCGTAATTGTGTCGGAAGATGTGACTGTAATGGTATCAGAAGATGTGGGTGTAATGCTGTCAGAGGATGTGGCCGTAATTGTGTCAGAAGATGTGACTGTAATGGTATCAGAAGATGTTGCCGTAATTGTATCAGAAGATGTGACTGTAATGGTATCAGAAGATGTGGGTGTAATGCTGTCAGAGGATGTGGCCGTAATTGTGTCAGAAGATGTGACTGTCATGGTATCAGAAGATGTGGCCGTAATTGTGTCAGAAGATGTGACTGTAATGGTATCAGAAGATGTGGGTGTAATGCTGTCAGAAGATGTGGCCGTAATTGTGTCGGAAGATGTGACTGTAATGGTATCAGAAGATGTGGGTGTAATGCTGTCAGAGGATGTGGCCGTAATTGTGTCAGAAGATGTGACTGTCATGGTATCAGAAGATGTGGCCGTAATTGTGTCAGAAGATGTGACTGTAATGGTATCAGAAGATGTGGGTGTAATGCTGTCAGAAGATGTGGCCGTAATTGTGTCGGAAGATGTGACTGTAATAGTATCAGAAGATGTGGGTGTAATGCTGTCAGAGGATGTGGCCGTAATTGTGTCAGAAGATGTGACTGTAATGGTATCAGAAGATGTTGCCGTAATTGTATCAGAAGATGTGACTGTAATGGTATCAGAAGATGTGGGTGTAATGCTGTCAGAAGATGTGGCTGTAATTGTGTCAGAAGATGTGACTGTAATGGTATCAGAAGATGTGGGTGTAATGCTGTCAGAAGATGTGGCCGTAATTGTGTCGGAAGATGTGACTGTAATGGTATCAGAAGATGTGGGTGTAATGCTGTCAGAGGATGTGGCCGTAATTGTGTCAGAAGATGTGACTGTAATGGTATCAGAAGATGTTGCCGTAATTGTATCAGAAGATGTGACTGTAATGGTATCAGAAGATGTGGGTGTAATGCTGTCAGAGGATGTGGCCGTATATGTGTCAGAAGATGTGACTCTCATGGTATCAGAAGATGTGGCCGTAATTGTGTCAGAAGATGTGACTGTAATGGTATCAGAAGATGTGGGTGTAATGCTGTCAGAAGATGTGGCCGTTATTGTGTCGGAAGATGTGACTGTAATGATATCAGAAGATGTGGGTGTAATGCTGTCAGAGGATGTGGCCGTAATTGTGTCAGAAGATGTGACTGTAATGGTATCAGAAGATGTTGCCGTAATTGTATCAGAAGATGTGACTGTAATGGTATCAGAAGATGTGGGTGTAATGCTGTCAGAGGATGTGGCCGTAATTGTGTCAGAAGATGTGACTGTCATGGTATCAGCAGATGTGGCCGTAATTGTGTCAGAAGATGTGACTGTAATGGTATCAGAAGATGTGGGTGTAATGCTGTCAGAGGATGTGGCCGTAATTGTGTCAGAAGATGTGACTGTAATGGTATCAGAAGATGTTGCCGTAATTGTATCAGAAGATGTGACTGTAATGGTATCAGAAGATATGGGTGTAATGCTGTCAGAGGATGTGGCCGTAATTGTGTCAGAAGATGTGACTGTCATGGTATCAGAAGATGTTGCCGTAATTGTATCAGAAGATGTGACTGTAATGGTATCAGAAGATGTGGGTGTAATGCTGTCAGAGGATGTGGCCGTAATTGTGTCAGAAGATGTGACTGTCATGGTATCAGAAGATGTGGCCGTAATTGTGTCAGAAGATGTGACTGTAATAGTATCAGAAGATGTGGGTGTAATGCTGTCAGAAGATGTGGCCGTAATTGTGTCGGAAGATGTGACTGTAATGGTATCAGAAGATTTTGCCGTAATTGTATCAGAATATGTGACTGTTATGGTATCAGAAGATGTGGGTGTAATGCTGTCAGAGGATGTGGCCGTAATTGTGTCAGAAGATGTGACTGTCATGGTATCAGAAGATGTGGCCGTAATTGTGTCAGAAGATGTGACTGTAATGGTATCAGAAGATGTGGGTGTAATGCTGTCAGAGGATGTGGCCGTAATTGTGTCAGAAGATGTGACTGTAATGGTATCAGAAGATGTTGCCGTAATTGTATCAGAAGATGTGACTGTAATGGTATCAGAAGATGTGGCCGTAATTGTGTCAGAAGATGTGACTGTAATAGTATCAGAAGATGTGGGTGTAATGCTGTCAGAAGATGTGGCCGTAATTGTGTCGGAAGATGTGACTGTAATGGTATCAGAAGATGTGGGTGTAATGCTGTCAGAGGATGTGGCCGTAATTGTGTCAGAAGATGTGACTGTAATGGTATCAGAAGATGTTGCCGTAATTGTGTCAGAAGATGTGACTGTCATGGTATCAGAAGATGTGGCCGTAATTGTGTCAGAAGATGTGACTGTAATAGTATCAGAAGATGTGACTGTAATGGTATCAGAAGATGTGGATGTAATGCTGTCAGAGGATGTGGCCGTAATTGTGTCAGAAGATGTGACTGTCATGGTATCAGAAGATGTGGCCGTAATTGTGTCAGAAGATGTGACTGTAATGGTATCAGAAGATGTGGGTGTAATGCTGTCAGAAGATGTGGCCGTAATTGTATCAGAAGATGTGACTGTAATGGTATCAGAAGATGTGGATGTAATGCTGTCAGAGGATGTGGCCGTAATTGTGTCAGAAGATGTGACTGTCATGGTATCAGAAGATGTGGCCGTAATTGTGTCAGAAGATGTGACTGTAATGGTATCAGAAGATGTGGGTGTAATGCTGTCAGAAGATGTGGCCGTAATTGTATCAGAAGATGTGACTGTAATGGTTTCAGAAGATGTGGGTGTAATGCTGTCAGAGGATGTGGCCGTAATTGTGTCAGAAGATGTGACTGTCATGGTATCAGAAGATGTGGCCGTAATTGTGTCAGAAGATGTGACTGTAATGGTATCAGAAGATGTGGGTGTAATGCTGTCAGAAGATGTGGCCGTAATTGTGTCGGAAGATGTGACTGTAATGGTATCAGAAGATGTGGGTGTAATGCTGTCAGAGGATGTGGCCGTAATTGTGTCAGAAGATGTTTCTGTAATGGTATCAGAAGATGTTGCCGTAATTGTATCAGAAGATGTGACTGTAATGGTATCAGAAGATGTGGATGTAATGCTGTCAGAGGATGTGGCCGTAATTGTGTCAGAAGATGTGACTGTCATGGTATCAGAAGATGTGGCCGTAATTGTGTCAGAAGATGTGACTGTAATGGTATCAGAAGATGTGGGTGTAATGCTGTCAGAAGATGTGGCCGTAATTGTGTCGGAAGATGTGACTGTAATGGTATCAGAAGATGTGGGTGTAACGCTGTCAGAGGATGTGGCCGTAATTGTGTCAGAAGATGTGACTGTCATGGTATCAGAAGATGTGGCCGTAATTGCGTCAGAAGATGTGACTGTAATGGTATCAGAAGATGTGGGTGTAATGCTGTCAGAAGATGTGGCCGTAATTGTGTCGGAAGATGTGACTGTAATGGTATCAGAAGATGTGGGTGTAATGCTGTCAGAGGATGTGGCCGTAATTGTGTCAGAAGATGTGACTGTAATGGTATCAGAAGATGTTGCCGTAATTGTATCAGAAGATGTGACTGTAATGGTATCAGAAGATGTGGGTGTAATGCTGTCAGAGGATGTGGCCGTAATTGTGTCAGAAGATGTGACTGTCATGGTATCAGAAGATGTGGCCGTAATTGTGTCAGAAGATGTGACTGTAATGGTATCAGAAGATGTGGGTGTAATGTTGTCAGAAGATGTGGCCGTAATTGTGTCAGAAGATGTGACTGTCATGGTATCAGAAGATGTGGCCGTAATTGTGTCAGAGGATGTGGCCGTAATTGTGTCAGAAGATGTGACTGTAATGGTATCAGAAGATGTTGCCGTAATTGTGTCGGAAGATGTGACTGTAATGGTATCAGAAGATGTTGCCGTAATTGTATCAGAATATGTGACTGTAATGGTATCAGAAGATGTGGGTGTAATGCTGTCAGAGGATGTGGCCGTAATTGTGTCAGAAGATGTGACTGTCATGGTATCAGAAGATGTGGCCGTAATTGTGTCAGAAGATGTGACTGTAATGGTATCAGAAGATGTGGGTGTAATGCTGTCAGAATATGTGGCCGTAATTGTGTCGGAAGATGTGACTGTAATGGTATCAGAAGATGTGGGTGTAATGCTGTCAGAGGATGTGGCCGTAATTGTGTCAGAAGATGTGACTGTAATGGTATCAGAAGATGTTGCCGTAATTGTATCAGAAGATGTGACTGTAATGGTATCAGAAGATGTGGGTGTAATGCTGTCAGAGGATGTGGCCGTAATTGTGTCAGAAGATGTGACTGTCATGGTATCAGAAGATGTGGCCGTAATTGTGTCAGAAGATGTGACTGTAATGGTATCAGAAGATGTGGGTGTAATGCTGTCAGAGGATGTGGCCGTAATTGTGTCAGAAGATGTGACTGTAATGGTATCAGAAGATGTTGCCGTAATTGTATCAGAAGATGTGACTGTAATGGTATCAGAAGATATGGGTGTAATGCTGTCAGAGGATGTGGCCGTAATTGTGTCAGAAGATGTGACTGTCATGGTATCAGAAGATGTGGCCGTAATTGTGTCAGAAGATGTGACTGTAATGGTATCAGAAGATGAGGGTGTAATGCTGTCAGAAGATGTGGCCGTAATTGTGTCGGAAGATGTGACTGTAATGGTATCAGAAGATGTGGGTGTAATGCTGTCAGAGGATGTGGCCGTAATTGTGTCAGAAGATGTGACTGTAATGGTATCAGAAGATGTTGCCGTAATTGTATCAGAAGATGTGACTGTAATGGTATCAGAAGATGTGGGTGTAATGCTGTCAGAGGATGTGGCCGTAATTGTGTCAGAAGATGTGACTGTCATGGTATCAGAAGATGTGGCCGTAATTGTGTCAGAAGATGTGACTGTAATGGTATCAGAAGATGTGGGTGTAATGCTGTCAGAAGATGTGGCCGTAATTGTGTCGGAAGATGTGACTGTAATGGTATCAGAAGATGTGGGTGTAATGCTGTCAGAGGATGTGGCCGTAATTGTGTCAGAAGATGTGACTGTCATGGTATCAGAAGATGTGGCCGTAATTGTGTCAGAAGATGTGACTGTAATGGTATCAGAAGATGTGGGTGTAATGCTGTCAGAAGATGTGGCCGTAATTGTGTCGGAAGATGTGGCTGTAATGGTATCAGAAGATGTGGGTGTAATGCTGTCAGAGGATGTGGCCGTAATTGTGTCAGAAGATGTGACTGTAATGGTATCAGAAGATGTTGCCGTAATTGTATCAGAAGATGTGACTGTAATGGTATCAGAAGATGTGGGTGTAATGCTGTCAGAGGATGTGGCCGTAATTGTGTCAGAAGATGTGACTGTCATGGTATCAGAAGATGTGGCCGTAATTGTGTCAGAAGATGTGACTGTAATGCTATTTGAAGATGTGGGTGTAATGTTGTCAGAAGATGTGGCCGTAATTGTGTCGGAAGATGTGACTGTAATGGTATCAGAAGATGTGGGTGTAATGCTGTCAGAGGATGTGGCCGTAATTGTGTCAGAAGATGTGACTGTAATGGTATCAGAAGATGTTGCCGTAATTTTATCAGAAGATGTGACTGTAATGGTATCAGAAGATGTGGGTGTAATGCTGTCAGAGGATGTGGCCGTAATTGTGTCAGAAGATGTGACTGTCATGGTACCAGAAGTTGTGGCCGTAATTGTGTCAGAAGATGTGACTGTAATGGTATCAGAAGATGTGGGTGTAATGCTGTCAGAGGATGTGGCCGTAATTGTGTCAGAAGATGTGACTGTAATGGTATCAGAAGATGTTGCCGTAATTGTATCAGAAGATGTGACTGTAATGGTATCAGAAGATGTGGGTGTAATGCTGTCAGAGGATGTGGCCGTAATTGTGTCAGAAGATGTGACTGTCATGGTATCAGAAGATGTGGCCGTAATTGTGTCAGAAGATGTGACTGTAATGGTATCAGAAGATGTGGGTGTAATGCTGTCAGAAGATGTGGCCGTAATTGTGTCGGAAGATGTGACTGTAATGGTATCAGAAGATGTGGGTGTAATGCTGTCAGAGGATGTGGCCGTAATTGTGTCAGAAGATGTGACTGTCATGGTATCAGAAGATGTGGCCGTAATTGTGTCCGAAGATGTGACTGTAATGGTATCAGAAGATGTGGGTGTAATGCTGTCAGAAGATGTGGCCGTAATTTTGTCGGAAGATGTGACTGTAATGGTATCAGAAGATGTGGGTGTAATGCTGTCAGAGGATGTGGCCGTAATTGTGTCAGAAGATGTGACTGTAATGGTATCAGAAGATGTTGCCGTAATTGTATCAGAAGATGTGACTGTAATGGTATCAGAAGATGTGGGTGTAATGCTGTCAGAGGATGTGGCCGTAATTGTGTCAGAAGATGTGACTGTCATGGTATCAGAAGATGTGGCCGTAATTGTGTCAGAAGATGTGACTGTAATGGTATCAGAAGATGTGGGTGTAATGCTGTCAGAAGATGTGGCCGTTATTGTGTCAGAAGATGTGACTATAATGGTATCAGAAGATGTTGCCGTAATTGTATCAGAAGATGTGACTGTAATGGTATCAGAAGATGTGGGTGTAATGCTGTCAGAGGATGTGGCCGTAATTGTGTCAGAAGATGTGACTGTCATGGTATCAGAAGATGTGGCCGTAATTGTGTCAGAAGATGTGACTGTAATGGTATCAGAAGATGTGGGTGTAATGCTGTCAGAAGATGTGGCCGTAATTGTGTCGGAAAATATGACTGTAATGGTATCAGAAGATGTGGGTGTAATGCTGTCAGAGGATGTGGCCGTAATTGTGTCAGAAGATGTGACTGTAATGGTATCAGAAGATGTTGCCGTAATTGTATCAGAAGATGTGACTGTAATGGTATCAGAAGATGTGGGTGTAATGCTGTCAGAGGATGTGGCCGTAATTGAGTCAGAAGATGTGACTGTCATGGTATCAGAAGATGTGGCCGTAATTGTGTCAGAAGATGAGACTGTAATGGTATCAGAAGATGTGGGTGTAATGCTGTCAGAAGATGTGGCCGTAATTGTGTCGGAAGATGTGACTGTAATGGTATCAGAAGATGTGGGTGTAATGCTGTCAGAGGATGTGGCCGTAATTGTGTCAGAAGATGTGACTGTCATGGTATCAGAAGATGTGGCCGTAATTGTGTCAGAAGATGTGACTGTAATGGTATCAGAAGATGTGGGTGTAATGCTGTCAGAAGATGTGGCCGTAATTGTGTCGGAAGATGTGACTGTAATGGTATCAGAAGATGTGGGTGTAATGCTGTCAGAGGATGTGGCCGTAATTGTGTCAGAAGATGTGACTGTAATGGTATCAGAAGATGTTGCCGTAATTGTATCAGAATATGTTACTGTAATGGTATCAGAAGATGTGGGTGTAATGCTGTCAGAAGATGTGGCCGTAATTGTGTCAGAAGATGTGACTGTAATGGTATCAGAAGATGTTGCCGTAATTGTATCAGAAGATGTGACTGTAATGGTATCAGAAGATGTGGGTGTAATGCTGTCAGAGGATGTGGCCGTAATTGTGTCAGAAGATGTGACTGTCATGGTATCAGAAGATGTGGCCGTAATTGTGTCAGAAGATGTGACTGTAATGGTATCAGAAGATGTGGGTGTAATGCTGTCAGAGGATGTGGCCGTAATTGTGTCAGAAGATGTGACTGTAATGGTATCAGAAGATGTTGCCGTAATTGTATCAGAAGATGTGACTGTAATGGTATCAGAAGATGTGGGTGTAATGCTGTCAGAGGATGTGGCCGTAATTGTGTCAGAGGATGTGACTGTCATGGTATCAGAAGATGTGGCCGTAATTGTGTCAGAAGATGTGACTGTAATGCTATCAGAAGATGTGGGTGTAATGTTGTCAGAAGATGTGGCCGTAATTGTGTCGGAAGATGTGACTGTAATGGTATCAGAAGATGTGGGTGTAATGCTGTCAGAGGATGTGGCCGTAATTGTGTCAGAGGATGTGACTGTAATGGTATCAGAAGATGTTGCCGTAATTTTATCAGAAGATGTGACTGTAATGGTATCAGAAGATGTGGGTGTAATGCTGTCAGAGGATGTGGCCGTAATTGTGTCAGAAGATGTGACTGTCATGGTACCAGAAGTTGTGGCCGTAATTGTGTCAGAAGATGTGACTGTAATGGTATCAGAAGATGTGGGTGTAATGCTGTCAGAGGATGTGGCCGTAATTGTGTCAGAAGATGTGACTGTAATGGTATCAGAAGATGTTGCCGTAATTGTATCAGAAGATGTGACTGTAATGGTATCAGAAGATGTGGGTGTAATGCTGTCAGAGGATGTGGCCGTAATTGTGTCAGAAGATGTGACTGTCATGGTATCAGAAGATGTGGCCGTAATTGTGTCAGAAGATGTGACTGTAATGGTATCAGAAGATGTTGCCGTAATTGTATCAGAAGATGTGACTGTAATGGTATCAGAAGATGTGGGTGTAATGCTGTCAGAGGATGTGGCCGTAATTGTGTCAGAAGATGTGACTGTCATGGTATCAGAAGATGTGGCCGTAATTGTGTCAGAAGATGTGACTGTAATGGTATCAGAAGATGTGGGTGTAATGCTGTCAGAAGATGTGGCCGTAATTGTGTCGGAAGATGTGACTGTAATGGTATCAGAAGATGTGGGTGTAATGCTGTCAGAGGATGTGGCCGTAATTGTGTCAGAAGATGTGACTGTCATGGTATCAGAAGATGTGGCCGTAATTGTGTCCGAAGATGTGACTGTAATGGTATCAGAAGATGTGGGTGTAATGCTGTCAGAAGATGTGGCCGTAATTGTGTCGGAAGATGTGACTGTAATGGTATCAGAAGATGTGGGTGTAATGCTGTGAGAGGATGTGGCCGTAATTGTGTCAGAAGATGTGACTGTAATGGTATCAGAAGATGTTGCCGTAATTGTATCAGAAGATGTGACTGTAATGGTATCAGAAGATGTGGGTGTAATGCTGTCAGAGGATGTGGCCGTAATTGTGTCAGAAGATGTGACTGTAATGGTATCAGAAGATGTTGCCGTAATTGTATCAGAAGATGTGACTGTAATGGTATCAGAAGATATGGGTGTAATGCTGTCAGAGGATGTGGCCGTAATTGTGTCCGAAGATGTGACTGTCATGGTATCAGAAGATGTGGCCGTAATTGTGTCAGAAGATGTGACTGTAATGGTATCAGAAGATGTGGGTGTAATGCTGTCAGAAGATGTGGCCGTAATTGTGTCGGAAGATGTGACTGTAATGGTATCAGAAGATGTGGGTGTAATGCTGGCAGAGGATGTGGCCGTAATTGTGTCAGAAGATGTGACTGTAATGGTATCAGAAGATGTTGCCGTAATTGTATCAGAAGATGTGACTGTAATGGTATCAGAAGATGTGGGTGTAATGCTGTCAGAGGATGTGGCCGTAATTGTGTCAGAAGATGTGACTGTCATGGTATCAGAAGATGTGGCCGTAATTGTGTCAGAAGATGTGACTGTAATGGTATCAGAAGATGTGGGTGTAATGCTGTCAGAAGATGTGGCCGTAATTGTGTCGGAAGATGTGACTGTAATGGTATCAGAAGATGTGGGTGTAATGCTGTCAGAGGATGTGGCCGTAATTGTGTCAGAAGATGTGACTGTCATGGTATCAGAAGATGTGGCCGTAATTGTGTCCGAAGATGTGACTGTAATGGTATCAGAAGATGTGGGTGTAATGCTGTCAGAAGATGTGGCCGTAATTGTGTCGGAAGATGTGACTGTAATGGTATCAGAAGATGTGGGTGTAATGCTGTGAGAGGATGTGGCCGTAATTGTGTCAGAAGATGTGACTGTAATGGTATCACAAGATGTTGTCGTAATTGTATCAGAAGATGTGACTGTAATGGTATCAGAAGATGTGGGTGTAATGCTGTCAGAGGATGTGGCCGTAATTGTGTCAGAAGATGTGACTGTCATGGTATCAGAAGATGTGGCCATAATTGTGTCAGAAGATGTGACTGTAATGGTATCAGAAGATGTGGGTGTAATGCTGTCAGAAGATGTGGCCGTAATTGTGTCGGAAGATGTGACTGTAATGGTATCAGAAGATGTGGGTGTAATGCTGTCAGAGGATGTGGCCGTAATTGTGTCAGAAGATGTGACTGTAATGGTATCAGAAGATGTTGCCGTAATTGTATCAGAAGGTGTGACTGTAATGGTATCAGAAGATGTGGGTGTAATGCTGTCAGAGGATGTGGCCGTAATTGTGTCAGAAGATGTGACTGTCATGGTATCAGAAGATGTGGGTGTAATGCTGTCAGAAGATGTGGCCGTAATTGTGTCGGAAGATGTGACTGTAATGGTATCAGAAGATGTGGGTGTAATGCTGTCAGAGGATGTGGCCGTAATTGTGTCAGAAGATGTGACTGTAATGGTATCAGAAGATGTTGCCGTAATTGTATCAGAAGATGTGACTGTAATGGTATCAGAAGATGTGGGTGTAATGCTGTCAGAGGATGTGGCCGTAATTGTGTCAGAAGATGTGACTGTCATGGTATCAGAAGATGTGGCCGTAATTGTGTCAGAAGATGTGACTGTAATGGTATCAGAAGATGTGGGTGTAATGCTGTCAGAAGATGTGGCCGTAATTGTGTCGGAAGATGTGACTGTAATGGTATCAGAAGATGTGGGTGTAATGCTGTCAGAGGATGTGGCCGTAATTGTGTCAGAAGATGTGACTGTCATGGTATCAGAAGATGAGGCCGTAATTGTGTCCGATGATGTGACTGTAATGGTATCAGAAGATGTGGGTGCAATGCTGTCAGAAGATGTGGCCGTAATTGTGTCGGAAGATGTGACTGTAATGGTATCAGAAGATGTGGGTGTAATGCTGTCAGAGGATGTGGCCGTAATTGTGTCAGAAGATGTGACTGTAATGGTATCAGAAGATGTTGCCGTAATTGTATCAGAAGATGTGACTGTAATGGTATCAGAAGATGTGGGTGTAATGCTGTCAGAGGATGTGGCCGTAATTGTGTCAGAAGATGTGACTGTCATGGTATCAGAAGATGTGGCCGTAATTGTGTCAGAAGATGTGACTGTAATGGTATCAGAAGATGTGGGTGTAATGCTGTCAGAAGATGTGGCCGTAATTGTGTCGGAAGATGTGACTGTAATGGTATCAGAAGATGTGGGTATAATGCTGTCAGAGGATGTGGCCGTAATTGTGTCAGAAGATGTGACTGTAATGGTATCAGAAGATGTTGCCGTTATTGTATCAGAAGATGTGACTGTAATGGTATCAGAAGATGTGGGTGTAATGCTGTCAGAGGATGTGGCCGTTATTGTGTCAGAAGATGTGACTGTCATGGTATCAGAAGATGTGGCCGTAATTGTGTCAGAAGATGTGACTGTAATGGTATCAGAAGATGTGGGTGTAATTCTGTCAGAGGATGTGGCCGTAATTGTGTCAGAAGATGTGACTGTAATGGTATCAGAAGATGTTGCCGTAATTGTATCAGAAGATGTGACTGTAATGGTATCAGAAGATGTGGGTGTAATGCTGTCAGAGGATGTGGCCGTAAGTGTGTCAGAAGATGTGACTGTCATGGTATCAGAAGATGTGGCCGTAATTGTGTCAGAAGATGTGACTGTAATGGTATCAGAAGATGTGGGTGTAATGCTGTCAGAAGATGTGGCCGTAATTGTGTCGGAAAATGTGATTGTAATGGTATCAGAAGATGTGGGTGTAATGCTGTCAGAGGATGTGGCCGTAATTGTGTCAGAAGATGTGACTGTAATGGTATCAGAAGATGTTGCCGTAATTGTATCAGAAGATGTCACTGTAATGGTATCAGAAGATGTGGGTGTAATGCTGTCAGAGGATGTGGCCGTAATTGTGTCAGAAGATGTGACTGTCATGGTATCAGAAGATGTGGGTGTAATGCTGTCAGAGGATGTGGCCGTAATTGTGTCAGAAGATGAGACTGTAATGGTATCAGAAGATGTGGGTGAAATGCTGTCAGAAGATGTGGCCGTAATTGTGTCAGAAGATGTGACTGTAATGGTATCAGAAGATGTTGCCGTAATTGTATCAGAAGATGTGACTGTAATGGTATCAGAAGATGTGGGTGTAATGCTGTCAGAAGATGTGGCCGTAATTGTGTCAGAAGATGTGACTGTAATGGTATCAGAAGATGTTGCCGTTATTGTGTCGGAAGATGTGGCCGTAATTGTGTCAGAAGATGTGACTGTAATGGTATCAGAAGATGTGGCCGTAATTGTGTCAGAAGATGTGACTGTTATGGCATCAGAAGATGTGGCCGTAATTGTGTCAGACGATGTGACTGTAATGGTATCAGAAGATGTGGCCGTAATTGTGTCAGAAGATGTGACTGTAATGGTATCAGAAGATGTGTCCGTAATTGTGTCTGACGATGTGACTGTAATTGTATCAGAAGATGTTGGTGTAATGCTGTCAGAAGATGTGGCCGTAATTGTGTCAGAAGATGTGACTGTAATGGTAACAGAAGATGTGTCCGTAATTGTGTCAGACGATGTGACTGTAATTGTATCAGAAGATGTTGGTGTAATGCTGTCAGAGGATGTGGCCGTAATTGTGTCAGAAGATGTGACTGTCATGGTATCAGAAGATGTGGCCGTAATTGTGTCAGAAGATGTGACTGTAATGGTATCAGAAGATGTGGGTGAAATGCTGTCAGAAGATGTGGCCGTAATTGTGTCGGAAGATGTGACTGTAATGGTATCAGAAGATGTGGGTGTAATGCTGTCAGAGGATGTGGCCGTAATTGTGTCAGAAGATGTGACTGTAATGGTATCAGAAGATGTTGCCGTAATTGTATCAGAAGATGTGACTGTAATGGTATCAGAAGATGTGGGTGTAATGCTGTCAGAAGATGTGGCCGTAATTGTGTCAGAAGATGTGACTGTAATGGTATCAGTAGATGTTGCCGTTATTGTGTCGGAAGATGTGGCCGTAATTGTGTCAGAATATGTGACTGTTATGGCATCAGAAGATGTGGCCGTAATTGTGTCAGACGATGTGACTGTAATGGTATCAGAAGATGTGGCCGTAATTATGTCAGAAGATGTGACTGTAATGGTATCAGAAGATGTGTCCGTAATTGTGTCTGACGATGTGACTGTCATTGTATCAGAAGATGTTGGTGTAATGCTGTCAGAAGATGTGGCCGTAATTGTGTCAGAAGATGTGACTGTAATGGTATCAGAAGATGTGGCCGTTATTGTGTCAGAAGATGTGGTCGTAATTGTGTCAGAAGATGTGACTGTAATGGTATCAGAAGATGTGGGTGTAATGCTGTCAGAGGATGAGGCCGTAATTGTGTCAGAAGATGTGACTGTAATGGTGTCAGAAGAGGTGGCCGTAATTGTGTCAGAAGATGTGATTGTAATGGTATCAGAAGATGTGGGTGTAATGCTGTCAGAGGATGTGGCCGTAATTATGTCAGAAGATGTGACTGTAATGGTATCAGAAGATGTGGCCGTAATTGTGTCAGAAGATGTGACTGTAATGGTATCAGAAGATGTGGCCGTAGTTGTGTCAGAAGATGTGGCCGTAATTGTGTCAGAAGATGTGACTGTAATGGTATCAGAAGATGTGGCCGTAATTGTGTCAGAAGAAGTGACTGTAAAGGTATCAGAAGATGTGGCCGTAATTGTGTCAGAAGATGTGACTGTTATGGTATCAGAAGATGTGGCCGTAATTGTGTCAGAAGATGTGACTGTAATGGTATCAGAAGATGTGGCCGTAATTGTGTCGGAAGATGTGACTGTAATGGTATCAGAAGATGTGGGTGTAATGCTGTCAGAGGATGTGGCCGTAATTGTGTCAGAAGATGTGACTGTAATGGTATCAGAATATGTTGCCGTAATTGTATCAGAAGATGTGACTGTCATGGTATCAGAAGATGTGGCCGTTATTGTGTCAGAAGATGTGGCCGTAATTGTGTCAGAAGATGTGACTGTAATGGTATCAGAAGATGTGGGGTGTAATGCTGTCAGAGGATGTGGCCGTAATTGTGTCAGAAGATGTGACTGTAATGGTATAAGAAGATGTGGCCGTTATTGTGTCAGAAGATGTGGCCGTAATTGTGTCAGAAGATATGACTGTAATGGTATCAGAAGATGTGGGTGTAATGATATCAGAGGATGTGGCCGTAATTGTGTCAGAAGATGTGACTGTAATGGTATCAGAAGATGTGGCCGTAATTGTGTCAGAAGATGTGACTGTAATGGTATCAGAAGATGTGGTCGTAATTGTGTCAGAAGATGTGACTGTAATTGTATCAGAAGATGTGGGTGTAATGCTGTCAGAAGATGTGGCCGTAATTGTGTCAGAAGATGTGACTGTAATGGTATCAGAAGATGTGGCCGTTATTGTGTCGGAAGATGTTGCCGTAATTGTGTCAGAAGATGTGACTGTTATGGTATCAGAAGATGTGGCCGTTATTGTGTCAGACGATGTGACTGTAATGGTATCAGAAGATGTGGCCGTAATTGTGTCAGAAGATGTGACTGTAATGGTATCAGAAGATGTGTCCGTAATTGTGTCAGAGGATGTGACTGTAATTGTATCAGAAGATGTTTGTGTAATGATGTCAGAAGAAGTGGCCGTAATTGTGTCAGAAGATGTGACTGTAATGGTATCAGAAGATGTGGCCGTTATTGTGTCAGAAGATGTGGCCGTAATTGTGTCAGAAGATGTGACTGTAATGGTATCAGAAGATGTGGGTGTAATGCTGTCAGAGGATGAGGCCGTAATTGTGTCAGAAGATGTGACTGTAATGGTGTCAGAAGATGTGGCCGTAATTTTGTCAGAAGATGTGACTGTAATGGTATGAGAAGATGTGGGTGTAATGCTGTCAGAAGATGTTGCCGTAATTGTGTCAGAAGATGTGACTGTAATGGTATCAGTAGAAATGGGTGTAATGCTGTCAGAGGATGTGGCCGTAATTGTGTCAGAAGATGTGACTGTTATGGTATCAGAAGATGTGGCCGTACTTGTATCAGAAGGTGTGACTGTTATGGTATCAGAAGATGTGGCCGTAATTGTGTCAGAAGATGTGACTGTAATGGTATCAGAAGATGTTCCCGTTATTGTGTCAGACGATGTGACTGTAATGGTTTCCGAAGACGCTGTTGTAATGCTGTCAGAAGATGTGGCCGTAATTGTGTCAGAAGATGTGACTGTAATGGTATCAGAAGATGTGGCCGTTATTGTGTCAGAAGATGTGACTGTAATGGTATCAGAAGATGTGGCCGTTATTGTGTCGGAAGATGTGGCCGTAATTGTGTCAGAAGATGTGACTGTTATGGTATCAGAAGATGTGGCCGTTATTGTGTCAGACGATGTGACTGTAATGGTATCAGAAGATGTGGCCGTAATTGTGTCAGAAGATGTGACTGTTATGGTATCAGAAGATGTGTCCGTAATTGTGTCAGACGATGTGACTGTAATTGTATCAGAAGATGTTGGTGTAATGATGTCAGAAGAAGTGGCCGTAATTGTGTCAGAAGATGTGACTGTAATGGTATCAGAAGATGTGGCCGTTATTGTGTCAGAAGATGTGGCCGTAATTGTGTCAGAAGATGTGACTGTAATGGTATCAGAAGATGTGGGTGTAATGCTGTCAGAGGATGAGGCCGTAATTGTGTCAGAAGATGTGACTGTAATGGTGTCAGAAGATGTGGCCGTAATTGTGTCAGAAGATGTGACTGTAATGGTATGAGAAGATGTGGGTGTAATGCTGTCAGAAGATGTTGCCGTAATTGTGTCAGAAGATGTGACTGTAATGGTATCAGAAGATGTGGGTGTAATGCTGTCAGAGGATGTGGCCGTAATTGTGTCAGAAGATGTGACTGTTATGGTATCAGAAGATGTGGCCGTACTTGTATCAGAAGGTGTGACTGTTATGGTATCAGAAGATGTGGCCG
Organism: Dreissena polymorpha; assembly: GCF_020536995.1. Lineage (NCBI taxonomy): Eukaryota > Metazoa > Mollusca > Bivalvia > Myida > Dreissenidae > Dreissena > Dreissena polymorpha. Next base: position 17,420,332 of record NC_068369.1, on the reverse strand, counting down.
TAATTGTGTCAGAAGATGTGACTGTAATGGTATCAGAAGATGTGCCCGTTATTGTGTCAGACGATGTGACTGTAATGGTTTCAGAAGACGCTGTTGTAATGCTGTCAGAAGATGTGGCCGTAATTGTGTCAGAAGATGTGACTGTAATGGTATCAGAAGATGTGGCCGTTATTGTGTCAGAAGATGTGACTGTAATGGTATCAGAAGATGTGGCCGTTATTGTGTCAGAAGATGTGGCCGTAATTGTGTCAGAAGATGTGACTGTAATGGTATCAGAAGATGTGGGTGTAATGCTGTCAGAGGATGTGGCCGTAATTGTGTCAGAAGATGTGACTGTAATGGTGTCAGAAGATGTGGTCGTAATTGTGTCAGAAGATGTGACTGTAATGGTATCAGAAGATGTTGGTGTAATGCTGTCAGAAGATGTGGCCGTAATTGTGTCAGAAGATGTGGAATCCGACACTGTTGTCGTGCTGATAACATCCTTTGTTTGTGTACCTACAAGGTATACATACATTGTATTTTGATAATCGACGTCGTTGCCAGACTGGAGTATGTTATTAATATTAGAATGTAGTATCAAACCTACCAAAATTGTTTTATTTGGTGTATGACCAACTCTTATAGTGTTGACATTTAACAAATTAAAAAAACAAGGAATTCACAATCTTTAGGACATAAAATACAAAACGATGCTAATGCTATTGTAATTCAAATGTTTAAACGAGTTTTACTGTATTTAAATAAACAATGAATGAATAACAACAACACGTTTCATGTCGTCAAACACGCATAAAATAACTGAATTGTTAAACCTTTATTTAGCGTATGTCGTAGATTGTCTCAATTTTAAACGAAGTCTTTCATTTTGTTTACCTAATAATACTTAATAAACTTAAGTTAACTTAAATATTAAACTTAATAAACATTGTTTTAATGGATTAACGCCGTTTGCAGCTTTGTTATGCACAACAAGGAAAGCTTGAAGAATTTAATGTTAAATGTACGCCTCGGTTGCGTAATTTATTTAAAAAGAATACAAAATATATTTATATGAGCCGCGCTCTCTGCAAAAAAACGGTTTAATGCATGTGCATAAAGTGTCGTCCCTGACTAGCCAGTGCAGTCCTCACAGGCTAATCAGGGACGACACTTTCCGCCTTAAAATTATTTCTGCAAAGAAGAGACTCTCTTGAAACGGAAAATATCATAAAAGCGGAAAGTGGGACGACACTTTACGCACATGCATTAAACCCCTTGGTCACAGAGCACGGCCCGTATAAGATACAGTCATCTGAATCATCAAAGCGATACATGGGCATATCATTATGTAAATATCTTAAAATGAATGTTGTAATCATTTAAAATTGACATGTTTCATGCTTTTTGGTATGAAAATTAAAACCATATTAACTTCTTAATTACATAGTGCAGAGATGTAAATACGACGTGCTTTCGTACGAAATAAAACATTTATGTTTATTTTAAATAATTCCTATATCAAATTAAGATTGTAGCCTGCATAACGCAATGTTGCAAACCGCAAACTTATACCCAAATTTCGAAACTTTATACAATTATATTATGTCAAACAAGTTTTTTTACGTTTCGATGTATGATTTTTAAAGGTAATTTGAGTACAACTTTACAAAGCAGGAAAACGAAAATCGTCTCGTTCTACTGTTACATGGTTTGTGGTTGACGTTTGTTTTTGCCATTAAAGCCTTTCACGAACACATTGAATCTCAGGCAAACAAACAATCTGTGTTGCAAATAAAACTAAACTGTCGTACAATTTTCTAAGTAAAGGTCAGCCATTTTAACCTGAGTTTCTATGTTATTTTTATTTGGTCCAATGAACGCGTGAGCAATTTAAACAGTGCGCGAAAACCGGTGTTCAACGGCATATGAGACATCGAGTGAAGTGCACAGGCTTACTGGGACAATCAATATTTGGTTTGCTTTCATTTTAGGAAACATTCATAAGTGACACGTTAGAATTGGTTTTAGTTCCGTTAGAATCGGTGTGGTCGCCCTGAGTGTGTTCCAGCACGTTGCGTTAAAGAAAGTTTGGAACGCTTAGCTTTTGGAGTTTCCAAACACGTAAGTCAACCTCTTTTAATTAAAGTGTGGTTGCAGGAAACGTGATATTTAATGTGATCCAGATGCTGCGATGTTCAACTTTCCTTAATTGTGTCTCTTTGGTTTGGGGGGGGGGGGTCCCCCTTTATTGCAGCAAATACATTTACTGACGGTCGTGATTGGACAAAATACTGTTGAAATCAGCGACAAATCCGTAACATCAAACAAACACACGCATATGCATCAGTAGGTTGCATCGTTAGGATGAAATATACTGCTTTAATACTTAAATATATACCGCTCTCATTAAATGCTTTAATGTCGACGTAATCATGCTTGTCAAATAATGATAATGCACAAGTATTGTGCTTTAGTCGAACAACAGCATTCAAATTATTAAATGTATGGTTCAAAACGAGTTAGACATCATATATAATTGTTCATATAATTTTACTGATTATGGTTGTAACTGTTAAATATTTTCGTAATCCTCGTCAACATTATTGTCGTTAACATATTTATCGTAATCATATCAATAATCCACGCTTTTTATCATAATTATTTCAACTTTTTGTGATATAGTAAGTAAAGCCATGATAATGATAAGTGTTATGAATTTTAAAATTCCGATGCCATAAAGTAACTCTTGCTCTTAAAGTTTTGTATTTTATATGAAAATATGTTATTATGTTTATGTTACATATCCTATCATCTCTAAACACATGCTTTCGCCACCCTTCAATAGACCCTTTCAGTTATTCGCATTTAGGTCATAATACACCAAATAGTTTCCCTATATAATTCAATGTAAAAGCGACAACTTTGAGCGAAAATAAATGCAACATTTTGCACATAGAGACCCCCATAACCATACCTTTTCTTAAAGGCCATTCTAAGCGGAATCGATTTATGCAATAAAAAAGATATGTCATGTACAAAGCAAGAAAGAACTTGACACAAATCAAAATCGACTGTTTTTGCAACTTTTTTTTTCGGCCGTTTCTTAGTGAAATGTAACCTTTTCTACTGCAATGGTTTACTTTAGTCTTCAAGTGTATCATATTTCAGGGATTCAGTTGTGAACACCTATTCATGCCCTACCATTATCTCCGCAAGATAACACCCGAATAATGGTAAAAAGTGTAAAACATGCCTTCCTGTCAACTATGATATTATTTTAGAGAGTACAGCCCTACATGAAGCGATCATTTAGTGTATTGTAACCTTTACCAGTGTAAGAGCTGTGTCCCTTAGCCGGATGTGACGTAATGAGATGATACAAAATCCGCCAGTGAGAAAATTGTACAGTGTCGCTGATAATATCAACGTCTATATATTGCGTTTTTTTATTATATTGACGCCTATTAAAGTTATCGCTTTTCGCATATTGCATTTTAGTACATTGAAGCGTGAAAATACATAAAACATTCCGTTCAATAACCCTGTGTGTCGCAAGACAAATCCCGTACTGTTACCACTAAACTTAAAACGTAAATATTTTATTTAAATGCCAAATATTGAAAAAAAGCGCCAAACGTTTATATTTTAATGGTATTGATCATTGGCATATGATTTGAGCGCTTTTTTACCACTTGGTAACATAACCTTTGACATTAAAAATGGGAATTGAAGTGTCAATTCACCCCACCTGCACAGTTAAGACTCCGTCCACTGGTCGGCCAAAAGAGGTGGAATTCATATAAGCGCATATAGGGAAGGTTGAAAAAATCGTCATTTTTAATGATAATCATGCAAAATATCAAATAAAATTTTACTAATTATGTCTAAATAAAACATTTGTATGCAAGGAAATGCATTTTTGAAACGATTATATTGTTGTTATTATTTGTGTTTACTAACAACGAACTCGGGAGTAGAACACAATGTAAGAGCTCGGTATGTGGTTACGACAAAAATCTCCATACTTCGCACTTCTTCGCGACCATTTTTTGGTTAAAAAATTCTCATAAATTGAACTTTGTCAATGGATTTAAAAACATACGCGTGTATAAGGTATAACACTTCATCGTAAATATTGAACTTCGGGAAATTATCGTTTTTGCAGAATAACATGAAATTAATTTGCTATTGGTTAAATAAAGTTGTGGACATGTTTTCTTTTTTTAATGTGTAATGCATTTTCTAAAAACAGCCTGTTGTTTGGAATAGTTTTTAATAATTAGAATAACAAGGAACTCATAACATAAAATAAATGTGTGTGTCCATGGGAAGCAAACGTCATTGCGCTAGCACAACGCCGTGCAGCCAATACAATGTGTAATCTAGTAAAACCCCATTTTCAGTCGTACACTATTAATTATTATATTTTGATCACTACATACACTTTGAAGTATGAGTTTTGATTTAAATCAAATTATGTACAAATGTAACTTCATTGAAGTCAGAACTTACATGCCGCTATTATTGGCGCTACATGAAATATTATGGAATGTGATTTAGCAGGAAAATACTCATTTACTTAACTTAATGACAATTTAGCACATATATTTTGCCTAATTACAATGAAGACTATATATATTTTGATTGACGTCTGAATTTGTGATATGACCATATCTTGATATACTGACTATGTTACTGACCATTGAATCGCTTACTGTTTTCATGCTTAATGCTTTATCATGTATTATATGACTTATAGGCCCGTTTGGGCCGGGTGCATGCCTTTTTGTAATTGTCTGTTGTTATTCCTATATATGTTTGCACATGTCACTTTCATAAAATATTTACTTACTTACTTACTTACTTATAAATAAACGAACACATATTTTAACATTTTTCTAAGTCGGTGGTGATAATTTTGTTTGTTTGATTATAATGCATGTATTATTTTTTTGAATCTATTACTTTTTTTAGAAATTTGCCACTTTGCCAAACTGTGAAGAAGTTTAAGTCGATACATGAAACTAAATTAATTTCATCTCTTCGAGTTTCGCGTGTTTTTTTTTAGAACGCAAAGAGGTAAATCTTTTGAATTTATATATAAGTTAATATTCGTTAGTTTGGTAATCTGTGTGAAATCGTATGATACTTTTTTGCAAAAGGGCGAGAGAATTCAATCTCATTTAAAGAATCCCCAGTTCGACGTTTTTATACTGTCCACTAAATAACAGCGACAACACGCGGAGCGAACGATAAATCTTAATAAGATTTCATTGAAATACACTCTGAAAAGATATTCATAATATTAACTTGTTATAAGAGCGAAACATTTTAAAGTAACATTACTACTCAAAATCAACGAAAATGGCATACAATTGTTCGTAAAATAAACTTAACCTAATAAAAAACCGGTGTTCCTTATGGCAAATGCCGGAATTTCAACGCCAGATGTGGTCTAGTACAATAGATGTTTGTAGATACAAAATGCTCGTTTTTTATTATTGTGTTGGATATCTATTCATACGACACATAAACACTAAAATGGTGTTCGTGTGTCGTATGAATAGATATATTCGCGGGAATTAATTGTGGCCACAAACAAATAAAAACGAGCATTTTGTATCTACAAAAATCTATGTAATCATACCATATCAAGCGTTGACATTTTGGCTATTGCTATATAGAACACTGATTGTTAAGGTGTTAACTTTATTTTACGAAATACTTAACGACATTTTTGTTGATTTTGAGCGTTATAGAGACTTTAAAGTTAATGCATAATTATATGGAAGATCTGCAGCCGTTTTTAAAGGAAATTGTTGACGCTTTCGAGAAGTAGGTAAGTAAATGTATGCAAAGGGATCGTAAATACACAGCATATATAAAACCTATGTGGGATTCTTTTAAATAATAATATCCTTGTTGAACATCAAAGTTATATACCAAAATGAATATGCAAGAAAGAATTACTTGCAAAAAATTACAACGTTTATTAATTTCAGCGTTATACGCATTCAACCTAATCTCCACTCATTTTAAAGCCACACACCTTGCCTCTTACTTTGAAATGAAATACATGTTAATCAATACATATAGAGGCAATTAGAAAGTGTGCAAATTTTTCATAACATCTATAGACTAGTTAGCAAGTAATTTATTATTTTTCAAACGAAAGTAGGATTTCTAGACGTATACGTCCATTCATTTTGACAAACGCGATTATTTTAAAGTTTTAAAACGCAAAAAAGACGGATTTCTATCTTGTAACCACCAAATATATTCTAATTGGCAACGATGAAATTAAATCTATAGCCTAGTTAGCAAGTAATTTATTATTTTTCAAACGGTGCCGCTTTTAAAACCGAAAGTAGGATTTCTAGACGTATACGTCCATTTCGACAAACGCGATTATTTTTAAGTTTTAAAGCACAAAAAGACGGATTTATACCTTGCAACCACCAGATATATTCTAATTGGCATAGATAAAATATGATTCTTATTTATACTTAAATTGACTATGCCAAATAAGGTGTGTGTGCTTTAAATGAACGTACAAGAAATTGCTCGTAAATCAATTACTGTCTTAGAATTAATTTTAAACCGTATATGTATTAACAAGTTCATTGAGTTAAACTGAACAAATATGCTATACTTACATAATAGAATCGTAAAGAACAGCAGGAGATGTCCTTTCGATCCACGAAAATTCTTGATTTGTGTTGTCATCGTAAATATCATAAGCACGCCTTTGATCAGAAATCTTGAGCGCTGATAACTGTTGACATAATGGATAAGCTATAACCGTTGTAATTAGCAATACTGAGTTATTGTGCGGTCTTTTTTTTTTTGCAGTGTAACAATGTCAATATTGCCTTGTAGTACTTGTAGTATATATAGAATTCTAACACGGCACGTGCCAAATTTCATATGAACAAAGAAGAACATCGCCTATGGGTTATTCTGCAACAATTATGTGCGGAGCTTATACACTGAAAGCACGCGCTGTAACAAAACAAAACGTGCCGATACAATTTCCACTAGCGTAATAATCCGGTATTGCTGTTATTGAGGGCGTAGATCTGATCGACAGAACATTTTTATGGGCGGAATTCACATAAGATAAATAAGATACATTGTATAAATCTTTAGTAAAAACCGTGTTTAAATCGAAATAATTCATTTACGTTATAGTTTGTTGTCGAATAACCGACGGTCGGAAGTTTAGATGCGTGGTTTCAAATCACTCGTGCTTCGCACTAGTTGTTTAAACCCTACGCATCTAAACCTCCGGCCGTGGGTTATGCGACAACAAACTATAACGTACACGAAAAGTATTGTATAAAAATCAATCTATATTTCTAATAACTGTGCAATTGATTTTTAATTTTTATTGAGATCATGTTTATACATAGTTTTGATTGCAATAAATTAATTTATTTTCATATTTCGTATTAAAAATAGTCCAATATTATAAAATACGCAGTTGAAGCACCAGAAATATGTGAAAGTAACACGGCCTTATAATAAGCTTGTATGTACCTTTTGAGTTTCGATCGATAATATAGAGTTGCTCACATTATCTACAATAAAATATAATGACACTCAAATGAAAACCGCTGTAAACTTTGTAATTTACGTTTATCTTGTGATACGGTAACCAAAGATTATTTCGTGTTTTATTTCAATATTTTCTTATGAACACATTTCTGTGTCATTAAAAAGCCATAGCTTCCAGTCCAAGACTAAATTCCGACGGGTAAAAACACGACAGTCCCTTAACGTGAACAAAATTAACAGCAGTGTTCATTCTGTGAGTTATAACATTTGTTGAGTGTACATTCTTGCCATTTAAAATTAATTTCCAATGACCGCAAAGTCTTCTATAATAAAAATCACCTTGGTCACCGGGAATTTCCACCTTTTATTTCGAAAACAACGTATCCACACCATACACCGCACACTTAAAGTTGATCATTTAATTGTAATTTTCCTTGTGCGGTACATATTATCAAATACAAAACGGTTCCACTTGTTGACAATCTACGTATTTCGTTAAAGGGGCATGTTCACGTTTGGGTAAATTGACAAAATTGAAAAAAGTTGTTTCAGATTCGCAAATTTTCGTTTTAGTTATGATATTGTGAGGAAACAGTATTACTGAAAACTCACCATGCTCTAAAATAGCCATTATATGCATCTTTTGACGATTTGTAAGCTCGAAAATTATAAAGCGTTGCAACGCGAAACGAATTAAATAATTTGGAGAGTTCTGTTGTCGTCGTTTTATTTTGTGAAACTACGATGATTGCTTATATTAATTATAAATTACATTCGGTATTGTATCCAGAAGGATGGCCGAGTGGTCTAAATGGTAGACTTTTTATTCCAGGACTTCAGGGGTCAGTGGTTCGAGCCCTGCTGAGGGTAACCTTTTTTTCTTTTTTTTTTGAATTTTATTCTTGATTTTTTACTGGAGCTCTTTATATCCAATGTTTACATTTATTATAATAATCTCTTTATTTTCCGAAGGTAGCTCATTAAGACAACACATTGATACAAAGTCATGCAAACAGTTTAACAATGGCAATCTTATTTTCAATGAGGCCTTCAAACAACTATGGTATGTATAATGCATTTCTACATTATAATGCAAACATGTAGACTTTGACGGACATAAGAGTACTGTAACAGTGAAATAGAAGTGTTATAAAAAGCAAGTATATTATATGACTTCTCTTATATTAATAATTTCTCTTCCAATATAGAAATGGTCTCAAGGAACAAATATTTAATAACAGAAAGTATTTAAGAATATAAATGTATTGTTGATTACATTTTCCCATATGCACACACTCTAACGCACGCACGCACACACACACCTATACATACACACACTTATACTATTACCATATCTTAATTAACACGACCAATAACAATAACAACAAGTTAACAAAAACAGCCGCGTACATTATTGTACAAAGTCAGAGTTTAAAAACGTGGAATACATTATTCTTGAAATAGTTTACGATTGACAGAAGTGGCTGATATACACAAATATTATAATTACAGAAAACAATATTCATGACCAGTTTTGTTCACAATAAGATATGAAATTACACAACTGTTATGAAGAATAGCCTGCACCTCCTTGCTATATAAATAGTTGAAAAAGCAATATGTATATTTGTTTGCAGAAATTGATTCTACAGTAATCATTACGACACGTATGGAGGAGTATTTGACTTTTGAATAAGAGGAAAACAGAAAAATGTTACTACGCGTGAGACTCATTTTTCGCCTCAAAAAGGAAATATTTCTTAAGCCTATGTTTGAAAGTGGTGAGAGTGAGAGATTGGCGAATACTAACCGGTATGTGGCTCCATATTTCCATACCAGAGTAACCAAACGACTTTTTTTAAAGGTTTGAGTGAGGTGTTTTATGCGTCAAATCATTGTTTGATATCGATCTTAAATTGTAGTTATTGTTTTTCACCAGTTTTATCAAGTCGTCAATATATGTGGGCGTTAAATTATGAAGAGATTTGTAAATAATTACACCTGTATAATATTTACATCTGTTTTCAAAAGAAAGCCATTGTATTGTTTGTGATATTTCCTAATCATTATATTTAAATCATTACGTAATATTACTCTTAAAAACCTTCTTTGCAGTTTTGATATTCTGTTTATGTCTCTAGTATTTGCATTTTGCCATGTGACACATCCATAATCAATAATTGGTGATACATACGCATTATAGAACATAATTTTCATCTCAGGTGTTAGAAAATATTGTATACGCCTGAACAGTGATAATTTCGAAACAAGTTTTGAACAAGTTATATCAACATAGGCCTTCCAATTTAAATGTTCATCAATATGGATACCTAGAAGTTTTTGGGTTGCAACATGTTTTATTTTCGAGTTATTTACAAACAAATTTAGATCTTCTGAATGTTTAATTTTTTGGCGTGATCCTATAGTCATGCAATTAGTTTTATCTGGGTTGACTGCCATATTATTTATCATACAATAATTTTGTGACCTTACTAAGTCGTCTTGAAGTGTGCAATTTATCATAGTTATATTATTCCCTTTACAGTGGATTGTTACATCATCAGCATACATGTCAGATTCTGATGTTAGTTTTAAGGGTAGATCATTCACGTAAAGTAAAAATAACAAAGGTCCTAAAATGGAGCCTTGTGGTACATCGGAACTTATCATGCAGGTGTCTGATGTTACTTCATCTGCCCGAATTAGTTGCAAACGGTTTTGTAGATATGATTAAAAAAACTTCAAAGACGAATCCGAAAAATGATATAGTTTCGACTTGTGCAGAAGAATGGTGTGGTCCACTAAGTCAAATGCTTTTTTGAAATCCACAAAAAACAGTTCCTTTCATATAACCATCGTCAATACAATTTAATCATGAATCAACGAGTCTGATTAAAGCAGTTTGGCATGAGTGGTTTTGTCTTAAACCTGATTGGTGTTCATTTAGTATACAGGTTTCTTTTAAATATTTATTTAATTGAATGGCTACATGTCTTTCAATTATTTAAGAAATTGTAGGTAATAAAGAGATAGGTCTCAAATTATTTGGATCATGTTTATCTCCTCCTTTATGGAGAGGTACGACACTAGCTAATTTAAGTAAGTCTGGAAAGATTCCAGTTGAAATTGAAGTATTTATTAATGTCGTAAGAGGTTGTACGATATAATCTTTGCACAGTTTAAGGATATTAGGTCCTATTCTGTCGAAGCCACTACTTTTTTTAGGATTAAGTTTATCAATTAATGAAAGAACTTCCATAGGTGATATATATTCTAATTTGAACTCTCGATTACCCAAATTTTCATCTAAGAAAACTTTTAAATATTCAAAATTTTCAGGTTTGAAAACTGTTTTCTTAATTATATGAGATATGTTAACAAAATGTTTGTTAAGTTCATTAGCCACAAGCTGTCTCCCACAAACATTAACATTGTTTATGTTTAATATATTAGGTAAAATTGCTCTTTGATTTTCACTATCATTTGATATGCTTTTGATAGATCGCCACAATTGTTTAATATGTTTCTTCTCTTTAACAGCATTATTGAAAAACGCTCTCTTATTTTTCTTTATTATGGAATTGCATTTGTTTCTCCATATTTTATACTGATCAAACTTGTTGCAATCCTTAAATGTATCCCTGTTTAATCTAGCCTGTTTTAGCCTTAACCCGCTTACTTTTAATTGGCGCATAATACTGTGTTTAATATATTGTATAAAGTCGTTAGGGCCAAATTCGGATCATTGCTAGTTTCTATAATATTCATATCATATTGACCTAGATCTTGTAGAAACAGTGTTTCATCAAAATGTTTAAACGATCTATAAGTTATTTGTCCTTTTTTAGTTATAGACTTACTTTTAAGTTTACAAAGGAGTGTACACGTGATTGGATAGTGGTCACTGAGGCCTATTACTGGAACGTTAACTTCTGATACGCAAGATATTGATGTTGTGTATACATGATCAATTATCTTTGATGACATTTTTTTAACTGTGGTTGGATATTTAACCAGTTGTGTGAGTCCGAAATCAAGTACAGTTTTTGCCCATTTTGTATTATTAAATTTATTAGGTGAAGAAAATTCAATGTTAAAATCGCCAATAGCCAACCAATTCATATTAGATGATTCTGCAGCATATTGAAATAGTGAATGAAAGCACGCCCAGTGTCATTGTTAGTAAAAAGATTATCAATATAAAGCATTTAATGACAAACTTCAAAACATGCCAAAATCTGTGAAAATGCCCCTTTAAAAACGTGTTTATATAATAGTTTGAGCCATTAGCGACGCTATAGACTGTGGTGATATTTTGGGCGGTGTTCAACAGACACGCCTGAGGGGAGCGTTACCATCTTAAAGAGGCAGTCAAGTAAAATATTTGAATCTTAGTAAAACTTGTTTTCGTTGAGTGCATGTATAATAACTATTGTGTAGGATAGTGAGCATATCTTCATCTTTTATTTTTAACTAGTATGTTTGACCTTGTATTAATATTTATTTATTTTTAAGATTTTGTTTCATGATAGTTCGTCAACAATCGATCAGAAAGTTTCCCGCTGACGATTCTTGAAGTATTTGTGTTGGCTCAAATATTTTAAATGCAGTTTACTAGCATATCGATTTTAGTCGAATTGTCGTAAATGTTTGTTACGCATACCTTTAATTGAGTTAAATTAAATGTGGTCAACTATTGATTTATCTATTGGAAATATCGCTCCCAAGCACTGTGATCTTTCACTTTGGTCAAATGCGATTTGGTTTTTCGTTTTCCCATAACTGTATTGTTTTGTGTTTAATGGTATATAAACTACTTATTACGGTGTGATCACTTAATTTTCGCATGACCATATGGTAATTCTATTATTAAAATAAAGCTGTGCCACATTGGTCGGAAATCAGAGACTGGACTTCGTGCTATAAAAAGTTGTCCACTTTTCTTAAATATTTAAGTCTCACAGCATATTGAAATAGTGAATGAAAGCACACCCAGTGTCATTGTGAGTAAAAAGATTTTTTTCAGAATTGAAGCTAGCTTTGCATGCATCATATTTAAGATAAGAACTAGTAAGTTATAGAGATTCAAGTGTCGTCCTTGACTCAATAATCAACAGTCAACAGCTAATGTTTTATTTATTTATTAAACAATAACGTATTAATTGCATTTATATCATTAAAATGTACAATAAGATAAGATCATTTGAAATATTATCTCCTTTAACATGTTTTAAACATACACATATTACATTCATTTTGTTATACGCGCTGTGCAACAAACTGTAACAAATAAAAACCAAAACATCTTCAATAGGATACACCCTACCTTAATCGTGTGAACTTCACAAGTTTTTGCATAAAACCCTTTCATGAAACCACCAGTTGCACGTAGATTTTATTTGTTACCGCACCCAAGGTAATCTTTAGGAGAAATTGAATACTCGTATGAAATTACCTTTTCAAATCATCATATAATATTTTTGCCATTCATGCACAGTTTATCACCCGCTTACATCGATCTCGCTTCATTAAGTTAATCAGGCAACCGAGTTTGCGAACGTCGTTCAATGGAATAATGCCCACAACTTAACATCATTTGATTTTTCTCTGTTTTCATGTATTAAACATTGCTTGCGCTAGCCATATTTGAATCCATGTCAAGAACAAAGGAATAAACCCAACGGTGAAAAGAATTGGTTAATGATTTGATTTTAAATGACTCTTATTTAACTACAATAATGAACGTAATAATAAACAGTCGATAAGCGAAACATCTAAGTACTATTCTACAAAAAAGTGTTTGCAACGAATAAGGATGCGCAGCACACGTACAACTTATATAGAAGCGATACTTCGAAATCGCGGTTCTATAAAAGGACCGATTCACATTTTGATAAATTGACAAGATACAAAAATTGTTTCATATTCGCACATTTGGTTGCAGTTATGATATTTATGTGGAAACAGTAATACTGAAAATGTACCATGCTCTGAAATATCCATTATATTCATCTTTTGACGATTTAAATAAATGACAATTATAAAGCGTTGCAACGCGAAACGATTGAATAATTTGGTGAGTTATGTTGTTGTCGTTATATCTTGTGACACTACGAGGATAATAAAACTATAAAATATATCAGTCATTGTATGAGCATGGAAGGCCGAGTGGTCTAAGCGCTAGATTTTTACTCCAGGAGTCAGTGGTTCGAGCCCAATTAAGTTTGTTTTCTTTCTTTAATTGTATTCGTGTTTTGTACTGGTGCTTCATAGATTCAATGTTTACATATATCGATATAAAACATTTAATGAAAAATTTCTATGCATGCCAAAATCTGTGAAAAAGGTCCCTTTAACAGATCATTCCATCTTTCTTGATTGAATGCGATCACCGCAATATCGATGTACAACAAGATGCTGTTTGCCGCGCTTTGCTACAACGTATTGCAATCCGTTATACAATATTTTAGATGCAAATAGGATATTCATTGTTAGTCGCTTTCTAGTTGTAAACGCAATCACGCAAGCACTCAGGCACTAACGCACGCGCACATCATAGTTTCTTAGTTTATTAAAGTCTCATCAGCATGCATGTATATATATATTCACAACATACAATAAAACATAAGCTTACATAATAAAATGCTGCCTCTCGAAAGTATCGAGTTATAGGAGACTAGAGTATTATATCAACACAAGAATCATAATATAATTATGGCGAAATGAAAGGGAGCTAACCCCCGAATTTAAATTACAGAAAACTGCAACATGAACTACAGGGTTACCTCTCTTCCAAATACCATAAAATTATATAGTCTCTGCTTAACTCTGGACATCAGTTAAAACATCAGTTAAAACAGCTTTGTACAATCTAAGAGTTATTAGACTAAGTCATATATGGCAAGGTACAGTTCAAGACTATATTACATAATATAAGTTTGATTGCCCCAACTGACCTCACCTTAAAATTTTCCATAAGAAATTAACCATAAAATACTGAAACGAAAATAAAGCACATATATCTTACAAAGTCATATATCGCCTATGGTCAAACGATCTATGAACTGGTCAGTGGTGACACACAAACACAGGGATAAAACATTAATTATCAAATTTAAAAGGTAATGTTAAGTCATTTATACAATAAAAGTCGTAAGTGTTAAAACAGTTTTCATTCTAGGTCGGAAATGACAAACACACCATTTTATTAATAATATCCGAATAATGGTACAGTACATAAGTATGATAGATACTAAAACGGACAAAACTTAAAAAAAAATAATTTAAGAGTGAACGAGTCAACTTGAAAGGTGTATTCTCCTCTCCCACCTAGATCATTTATTTACATTAAAGCACACTAAAAGAAATAATAACTTAGTAAGGTATCCATTTGCTATGTATACAGAATATTATAGCAAAGTTGAAGAATATTGTAACAGGTTTTTGCTGTAAGTTTAACAATAGGATTGTTGGAGAGAATATATATAAGCTTATCCTCATCACCTAGATTCACAAATTCTGACATCAGACTACTTGCTTTATCCACCAATGGTGATCTAATATGTTCATATGCGTTGCACGATAGTAATAAATGTTTTTCACATTCAACTGCAGTTTTGCATATTGGACAAGTCTTCTGTCAACAAAAATATTTTCATATCTACCAGTTTCAAGCTTGATTGGTGCTACTCCAATTCTGAATTTAGCTAGTGCAGACTTATGCTTACGGGGCAAAAATATTTTACAATAGTGCTCTGTTTTGTAGTCGTTTTTCAACAATTTATATGTTCTTGATTTATTACCACTTTTACCATTTCGACCAACATTTCTATCAAAATAAGCTCTCCATTCATCCACATACATTGACATAGATTTAAGAACAACTTTTTCACAAAATGAATTTGACGATACTGTTACACAGTTAAGTGCATATTCTACTAAGTCTAACTTTTCCACATAGTATTAAACATGAATTGCCAATTCTTGCATCTAGTGTTACTTTTCATTAAACATGCAGAAAATACCTTATAATTAACTCTGTTAACATCCATTCTAATAAATCTATGCCAATGTAGGCATACAGATCTCCACTGTTTTACATGTGGTGGTTGCCATGCTAATTTTCCATATAGAGCTGCCGTAGGTGTATACCGTCATACGCACCAAATATGGCATTTATATATTTATATTGTTTTTCCGCCTAGCGACCTGAAGGTCACGGGTTCAATCCCCACTGTTTTAGCGGTTTTAAGATCTTCCACATGTATACCAAGTACTGGTTCTAGTCGCAGGAAACAGACTCGAGAGCGTTTCAAATAAGTCTTAAGCTTTCTATGCAATCGAACCAAACTTTAATAAATTTAAAAATAAATAGGTTAAAACTATTTATTAATTTAGTATTTATTTATGTATTCAGTGACTGATCGATTAATTGACTTATGTATTGGTCGATCGATTTTTGTTAATAAACATGTTTATATTTACACGTGCGTAAATACTGTACCATATTTCATATTTCACGGTGCCTATACCACATAACTTTTTTCGATCTGTGTTGGGAGAATAAAGCGCGACCCAGTTAATATTTTTAAGGATCTCTTTTTTAATATTTCACCATTTTTAATGTGATTAAGTGGAGAGCCCGCTCGTAAGAGTTTTCTATAGGTATCATGATCTTTTTAAACTACTTTGTATTTTTTCAGTAAAGTGCAAGCGCGCGTTTGAACGGTTAGAAAAATGTCGGATCAGTGTGGGGACTTTATATTACAAACGCGCGGTTGCACTTCACTGAAAAATTACTTATTTGTTTTAAAAGATCATGATACCTATAGAAAACTTCCACGAATGAGCGGGTTCTCCACTTTATCCCATTAAAAATGGTGAAATATTTAAAAATACATCATTCAAAATATTAACTGGGTCGCGCATTATACTCCCAACACAGATCATAAAAAGTCACGTGGTATAGGCACCATGATATTAGAGCGATTCTGATCCGAACTTTTTTGTTCCGTTATCCAAATCTACGGACATGAAAAACCAATCCGTCCTTACCTATGAAAAATATTTTTTTGCGGATTAAAGCGCATCTCCCAAACCTGGCGATGTACCAGATTATTGCAACATCTAGTCTTTGTCGACGAAAAAGCACACAAGTGGATACTATCATTTGAATTTTACCTCTGTTGAACACAGTGCCGCGATATTGTTAATTGCGTCATTTCAGTGTTTTGTATTGGAAGCGTATATGGTACACCCCAATAATATGGTCAAGCCGGATTAGCTTATATCGACTTAATGTGAAATAACATGGTATGTCGTATAGTTTTGTAGGTTATTCCCTCTTAATTTTACTCGCCATAACGACATTAATTTAAAGTCTCGACGTAAATGTTTCCGGCTTTTCCCGAAAAAAAAATTTGGTCGACATTATCTAAGTCGACAAATCAACATAATTTGTGGCGTCGTGCTCTTGTAAAAATGACTCGCCATCATATTTTAAGTCGACACGATGAGTAATGTTTTACGCCATAACCCCTTTTTTTATATCATGTCGTCATCGACTTACTGTGAAATAACATGGCTTGTCGTCATAGTTTTGTTGGTTTTTCCCTCTTAAGTTTACTCGCCATAACGACATTAAGTTAAAATCTGGACGATAATGTTTCCGGCTTTTCCCGAAATAATATTTGGTCGACTTGATCTATGTCGTTAAATCAACATAATTTTTGCGTTATGCTCTTCTGAAAATGACTTGCCATCATAGTTTTAGTCGACACGATGAGTTATTTTGTACGCCATGACACCTTTTTCATATCATGCCGTCATAGAATATTGACATCATCACAGCATCAGGGTGTACCATATACGCTTCCATAGGAAACGTATATGGTACACCCCGTTAATATGGTCATGCCGGATTAGTTAATATCAACTTACGGTGAA
Organism: Dreissena polymorpha; assembly: GCF_020536995.1. NCBI lineage: Eukaryota > Metazoa > Mollusca > Bivalvia > Myida > Dreissenidae > Dreissena > Dreissena polymorpha. The sequence goes on along the minus strand of NC_068369.1, from coordinate 17,402,848 downwards.
ATAACAGGGTATGTCGTCATAGTTTTGTAGATTTTCATATTTAATTTTACTCGAAATAACGACATTAAGTTAAAGTCACGACATAAATGTTGGCTTTTCCTGAAAACATATTTGGTCGACACAATCTTGGTAATCTCATCAATATAATGTTGACGATATATATCGTCACATTACGGAAGCGTATATGGTAAACCGCAATAATATGGTCATGTAACGCTCAACTATAGTTCTTTAGGTTTTAATGAAATTAGTTGTTTATTATACAAGAATCCTATTATTTTATCATCTGAAATAATTGTTTCATTAAAATACAGAAGGCCAGTCCACTAATGACCTGATCCTATTTGCGCATTAGTGCCCTGTTTAACAACACCAGTGTTTTATCAACTTCAATATTTTATTACAGGTGTTTATCAAAAGGTTAACAGGGGCAATTTGGTTTTAATGATGTATGTCAATGAAACATGTACCTGTAAAAAAGGCAATAGTTTTTATGGTAATATCACACATTTAAAATGTCTATTGCAAATCTATAAGATTGGCCATGCATGTTTGTAAACTGTGTTATTTATGTATTTTATTGTACATGCCATGGATTAGACAATAAACTTTGAAACTCCATAATGACATCAAGTTCAAGTCTCGACGTAAATGTTTCCAGCTTTTCCGGAAACACTATTTGGTCGACATGATCTAAATCGACAAATCAACGAAATGTTTGGCATCATGCTTTTGTGAAAATGACTTGCCATTATAGTTTTAGTCGACACAAAGAGTTATTTTTTACGCCATGACAGCTTTGTCATATCATGCCGTCATATAATGTTGACATCATCACAGCATCAGGGTGTACCATATACGCATATATAAATTTAAATCAACATATAATCCATATGTTATATCCATGTCATCATGAGTCATGTCGACGCCCAGTGATCCACGCAGATATATGGAAGCGTATATGGTACACCCTGATGCTGTGATGATTTCAACATTCTATGACGGCATGATATGAAAAAGGTGTCATGGCGTAAAAAGTAACTCATCGTGTCGTCTAAAACTACGATGGCAAGTCATTTTCACAAGAGCATGACGCCAAAATTTATGTTGATTTGTCGACTTAGATCATGTCGACCAAATATTTTTTCAGGAAAAGCCGGAAACATTACGTTACTGGTAACTCATCAAGATATATGTCGTCATACAGTAAACTATGGAAGTGTATATGATACACCCTGATGATACCAACATTCTTTGACAGCATGAAAAATGTGTCATGGCGTAAAAAATAATTCATCGTGTCAATTAAAACTATGTTGGCAAGTCATTTTCACAAGGGCATGACGCCAAAAATTATGTTGATTTGTCGACTTAGGTCATGTCGACCAAATATTGTTTCGGGAAAAGCCGGAAACATTTACGTCGAGACTTTAACCCAATGTCGTTATGGCGAGTAAAATTAAGAGTGAAAAACCTAGAAAACTATGACGACATACCATGTTATTTTACAGTAAGTCGATATAAACTAATCCGGCATGACCATATTATTGGGGTGTACCATATACGCTTCCGCAGCAAACAACGCCGAAATAGTTAAATATATAGGACGGCTAAAGGATAAAATATCGTCGGAGATTTAGGCTGTTATGCCAACATGCGGGTTCTTTAAGTCTTGAAATCTTATCCCAGGTCGACAAATCAACATAAATGTTGGCGTCATGCTCTTGTGAAATTAACTGTCCATCGTTGTTTTAGTCGACACATTGAGTTATATTTTACGTCATGACACGTTTTTGATATCATTCCCTCATAGAATTTTGACATCATCAAAACATCAGGGTGTAACATCAGGGTGTAACATCAGGGTGTAACATCAGGGTGTAACATATACGTTTCCATAAAATACAGCTTCAGCTTACAAGTCTGATTTAACCCTTTGCATGCTGGGTAATTTGTCTTCTGCTAAAATGTCGTCTGCTGAATTTCTAAAATAAGCATTTTCTTCATTTTTATTCAAAGAATACTATCAGAATAGCAAACAGTTTGGATCCAGATGAGACGCCACGTTCTGTGGCGTCTCATCTGGATCCAAACTGTTTGCAAAGGCCTTTAAAATTCGGCTCCAGCGCTTTAAGGGTTAAAAACGTTATCTACATGTAGTTTATATGCATAAAATAACTTCTTTACATCTTATACTAGAAGTAATATTCATATTTTATTGTATTGACTTAGTTGAAACATCAAAATATTTAGTGGATATTTTGTATATACAATAACAATTTTAATCTGACGTCATTGACAATTTTAATGAATACATGAATGTAAATATAAATAATACACAAATAAAAACAATGCATAACAACAAACTGTATGCGTACAGCTTTAACGTGTACGAGCGGTAAAATATGTTCAAAGTAATGTAATCTGGTACGTGGGCAGTCTTGTGTTCAACACAACATGTAAACGATTCGCAACACAGGGACAAAATGCAAAACACACCGAAATGTAATAGAAAAAAAGAACACTTAAGTGTAAACTTATACATTCTAAGTAAGTTTTGATTGCATCTGTACATTTTTCGTTTACGAACCACCTTGCACGCTTCAAAATATATCGAAACTATTCACATTATATATACACTGAATAGGAAAGCGAAAACGATACAGATTGGTGTGAATACACTATCAATCTAGATCGCGATATGACCCTTGTGTGGCCAGTTTTTCAACCGAATGGGAATGTATTGAGGTATTTCTCTTCTGGATGAAATCCACGTCTGTGATCAAAGTCGTTCATTCTGAAACATATATCATATCATTATTTAGTACTTATAACAGCTTGTCATAACTTGCGTAATTACACAATAAAATATGAGCAACATTCGTTGACACCCTTTGTGTTAATATGTAGGCTCATCCATTCAAAGCGGGTTTCATACATATAATTGATATAATGTATATTAACTCGTTCATTTTGCTTTCTCTTTTATCAATGATTTGAGAATACAATTCGCTTGTATCTTTAATGACGTGCCATTTTTGCTACTGAAACTAAGAGCTGAATGTTTGCGTTTACAAAACATGTATTCACCATTTATCGCGAAATCGTTGTTAAATAGAACTGTCAGTTGAATGTGAAAAGGAACATCATTAATACGATAATAAAGTTATAATTAACAGTTTCATGACAAAACATATTGTTTACATAGTATTTTTTTACGGAACATATTTTAAACAAGTCACTTAATATAACCATGAACGCTCACATGATGAAGTTTATAGCAGTGGCGTAATACTCAAGACCTCCCAGTTCCTTTTGACGACTCGGGCTTAATGTTAACATATGTTGCTATGCTGATCTATGTAAAACATTTTGCACCACCAAACATGTGTTTCAATTTCGACCCCAGATCGATCATTGTTTAATTTTAGTATAGGATCAGCATAACATGTATCATAACAAATATTACACAGATGGACATTTTCGTGCTAGATAACACATTACTTGAACTACGTTTCTGTATTAAAATAAGGCATTACGGGCGTGGCCAACTTTGACCTCATAAGCATAATTGGAAGAATCTATGTGGAGGATCACTGTCTGATGTTACATACTAAATATTAAATCTCTGTTACATATATTTACAAGTTATTTTGCAGTATTTCCATATCGAAAATGAAGACCGGGGTAGGGAATATTTGGATCCAGGGAGCATAATTTGAAAAAAAATGTAGATGAGTTCTAGATGATATTATATTAAAAAAAAACACATAAAAGCCATGGATTTGTATTTTCATACAATATGATTTAAAGTTGCTCTAATACAATATGAAGAAGTGAAACTCCAGCTGCTGAAGCAGTATTGAATTTTCATTAAAAACAATTAGTTGGTCCTTTATTTAAGGCAAGTGACCGATTGCCCAAACAGTACAAAACAGCAGTCTTAGTTAAACTAATTGCCCATGGTGCAACATTTGACAAGATTTGAACAAACTTCGTACAGATTTTACTCATGATGCTTAATGCCAAATATAAATGCCTTTTACTGAGCGGTTTCAGACAAGATTTGTATAGATTTTTCGTTTAAACGTTTATGTTAGTCTATGCTACACTTCATATCAATACCTAGTTCTTTGTAACGAAAAACAAGTCACAACAGCATTTTAAAAGTTGTTCCTTAATAGGTCTATGTTAAATGTGTAAGCTCCGGGCCAGTGTTCACTACACGCATGATTTGAACAAATATGTAGATGACCATAATACGATTATACATACAAAGTACTAAATCTCTGAGCTATGAGGAGTTGCAGGAGAATATTCTTAGGTGTTAGCCTATTGGGTAATTTATTACCCTCTGACCAAATTAATCAATGACACAGAATTATTTGAACAAATTTCACAGAGGACAACCCAGAAAACATTTCTGTAAAGTTTGGTATATTCTGCCCGGTTCAGGAGGAGTTGTCCTTTGAAGAAACCTTTTACGGACACAATGACCATAGCAATTATAAACATTCGTGTAACACACTCGCTGTTGCTATGTTTAATGGTGGAAAGAAAATGGAACATGCTTATTTATACTCGACATATATAATGACTCGATATGTGATATACGACTAATATATATATATATATATATATATATATATATATATATATATATATATATATATATATATATATATATATATATATATATAACTTACAATTCGAGGATACATATGGTCCCATGAAAAGTTTGAAGGCTGTTCCGAACGATATAACTGATCTGTAAAAACAACAATGATCTTGTTTTAAATATATCAAATACGTTTACATAACGTCTAATTTATTGCGATTGTGTCAGGACCAATAGACAGTGTTTGAAACGTTAGTTTGTGACGTACAGTCAATGTTAAGGCATTTTTATTTCATTTTATAATTAACATCTGTGAATATTGTATTAACACTTAGTTATACTACTCATAAGCAGGCATCCTTTCTCGTTTATATTAAATTAATCTGACATGTTATATGCCTAAACAGTGTGTTGAACATGTGGACCCTGAAATGGTTATATATCTATATATAGGCGCCAGCTGTTCAAACACTTGCTTGTTGATTACTGTGAACATAAGTCTAATTTCTAACGGATAAAGATTGATCACCATCCAAAAATTAATATTTGAAAACAAAAGTCCCGCAGAATAAAGCATGCTTGCATAGCGAGATTTGAGCTAATAATTAGAAAAAACATGTCTCAAAGCGTTTAATCATTGTTGATTCATTAAACAGCTACACATTGGGTTCTCATGTATACACTTTACTCACCCTCGAATCCTATTGAAACTTCTACATCAGACGGAGCGTTATTTCTTCCTATTTCAGACATATTGTCCCACCCATGTTCGTTGCTATATATTGGGCCAGGACGACCCATCGGATTGTACCGGGTCGGAATGATAGCCGGTAGGTATGGTCCCATAACGGGTCTGCAATGAATGTAGACAAATATACTTATTCATCTCCCCTACTTTTGGCACACATAATATTTTGAACTGCGTGCCTATTTTTGATTCACGGGTATGTTTAGTTACCAAGTGTCCATGGTTACAAATAAAGGTAAACAAGTTACGCCACAACACTACCAAAAAGTCAATATGTTAACATATTAAATTTTAAGTTAAAAAAAGAAATAACAAAAACGCGTCTAATATTAATGATAATAAGGTGCACTGGATTTGAATATTTGTTGTAAATAATAATTGTTTCTGATTGTCCATCAATATTCGTTCAACTTTCACGACGTTTTACAATTATTGTACATACGCGGTCAGTTTACATAGTTTTCCAATGTGGAAAAATCAGGGTTTGTCCGATGTATAGTCCTTGCTATGTTCTTTTTGTCAAATATGCATATTATCAAATAGAATTATAGTCAACAAAACATGAATACAGTAACCGTACTTGTAAGTGCTATATGAGCTAACTGTATCGTCATCCTCCACCATCTTTCTTCTATTTCTGCACATCCGGTACGTGAGAAGACCCAATACAAGGGCGGCGATGAGAAACAAAGGGATTCCAACACCGAGGCCAACCAACAGGGCGAAGTCGTCTGCATAATCATTTAACAAATTATAAGAATGGTACATAGTATACAGTACTGGATAGCTTATATAAATCATGTAATACGTGCAAGTATGTTAATGCATTTCTATTTTATTATAACTGCAGAGATGCCAAATGTTATTGAATAAAAAGGTGTTTTTTTAAACCGCTAGTGGTTTTTTTCGTTAACATATCGCTATAACTGGCTATCACTGGACGTAACATTTAAAAATCGATACGCTTAGTTTCATCAATAGGACAGAGTTATCTGCGAAATCATGCGTGATGTTATACAACTCGGGCTTCGTTAGCAGTAGGAAAACCAATGATATATTATCATCATTATATCATTTTTGATATCTTGGATAAAACATACACTACTTTCAGTTTAATGTTGTCAACAAATGACAGCTCACATATCATGTACACTCTACGAAAATCTTATAAGATTTGATAAAACTCATTTCAGCATTAAGGACTAACATACCATATGCATCATGCGTTGCCTTGTATGTCGGGTTACTTTATGTATTTCAAGACGATAAAACAGAAGACAAAAAGCATAAGGTCCTATATTTTCAAACGAAAGCTTTTGAACCCTTCAACTCAATCAACGAGCGGTAAATCGTTGTGTTAGATATGAAACTCTTCATCGAGATGTTTGAAATTCCATTGTAAAATATGCAATTGGTCTAAATTGTTCGTTTTTAATTTCATAACTTATCCCGAGCTCATAAATTGTTAATTGTTAATTATATCTTACCTTGTTTTGTCAAAGGTCTGAAATGGAAAGCAAATTTGCTATTTAATAAATAATTACCAGAATTGTCAACTTTGATAAATCTTTTACAAACGTTATCAAACAGAACACTGAAAGCAATTATGTTTTTAGTACAACCGTTTCTGTAAATAAGTACGCAAGTGGTTATCTTGATAATGATTAGGCATGACTTAAGCATGCCTTGGCATGATACACTTTTTTCGCAATTTTAATAAAAAGCTTAAAGTGAAGAGGGGATATAAGAAAGACATTTGAATAAATGTTCAGAAATGGACGTTGAAGCGCGACCTTAACATTAACGACACTTGTTTATATGTCTGCAAATGGTATCAAAACATAACGCATTGAGTAAAATTTCATTTAAAACTTTATGAAACAATAGGCCACATGCAGCAGTCACGAAATGAAAAGTCCAATTGTCGATCTTCACGAAGACCGATGACTTTGAGTCGAGGCGACTGACGCGTGCATGCAAAACATTCGAACCGAGTTTAATGCAGTGCTGCAAATGGCATATGAATATGGAGCGCACACGAAAATGCAGGTTCAGTTGTTTTGCCTTTGGGTATGACAATTACATTGAGTCGACGTGTTTGACTCATGCCTGCTTTCTGTGAATTGCATCAATTAACCAAACACTTTAGCCACGCTTGATAGTTTGAAGAATATGGGAGAACCACAGTATTAAGCAGTCACGAACATGGTTGCTAAAACATTAGACCTTCAATTGTGACTTTAACCGCCGTGACTTACTCATGCATTTCACACATTAACTCAATGACCATAAAGGGATCTTTTCACGGTTTGGTAAATTGACAAAATTGAAAAAAGATGTTTTAGATTCGCAAATTTTCGGTTTAGTAGTGATATTTGTGAGGAAACAGTATTACTGAACATTTATTTTGCCATGGTCAAATATAGCCATTATATGCATATTTTGACGATTTAAAAACCTAAAATTTTTAAAGCGTTGCAACGCGAAACGATTGAATAATTTGGAGAGTTCTGTTGTTGTCGGTTAAATTTGTGAAACTACGAAGATAGCTTATATAAGGTATAAAATACACATCTTATGTATGCTTGGCAGGATAGCTCATTTGGCTAATGCGTTTTTACTTCAGGATTCCGGGGGTCACTGGTTCGAGCCCTGCTGCGGGCTACTTTTTTCCCTTTTTAAAATTTTATATTTGATTTTTTACTGGAACTTTTAAAATGTTATGTTTACATTTATCAATATAAAGCATTTAATGACAAACTTCAAAATCTGTAAAAAGGCCCTTTTAATGATTGAGTGGAGCTTCATAAAACTCCATTAAAATGTATAGGAAATATCGAGAGGGTTAACAAATGATACCGACCGAAGGACAGAATGAATACAATTTATCTTATGTTAGAATCCTCTATTTTGATTCCAGGCTACTTTGTATTCACAAATAGTGTTTAAACAGTCACGTACGCATTTCTGTTTTTGCAGAACAGTTCGCGTTATCTACTTGTGTTATACAGTCGTCGGCGTAACAGCTTATAGTTTATAATCGCTAGGGCATAGTACTTACTCACAAACCGGTTTCTCATCTACATATTTGCACTTTGTCTGAGTGGGACATAACCCTTGGATTGACTCGTAAATGGCGCAAGACATCTCCGCCTCTGTTTGGTTTAAACTGACTGCAAAACAGAAAAGTAAGTTAATCATAACTTATATACTAATCGTGTCGCGATGCATTAACTATCGCAAACTTAAATCTTTAAACAAATATTTTGAAAATGAAATTCCATGTGGTATGTGATACTTAGTCAGATGAAACTATAACATATTGAGCTCATAACTGTCAAGTTAATTTCATAAGTATTTTATGTTAAGTGACCTTAACCTGTTTATGCTATTTGTTAGGAACATTTTAATCATCATTTTAATAAAGACAAGTCATGAAAAGCCATATTATATAAATGTCACAATATTTAAATATTTTAAGTGTAACATTAAATAATTTAATGCCGTCGTTTCAATAAAATAAGAAGTGATTCATCATGCTGCAATGTCATGGAAATGTATAACATCAGTGCAAAACAGCACATAAAACAAAGCATTATACAATTGAAACTGTACCGCCTGTTTAACTTGATGAAATATAACTGAAACTTTTAACGTTTAACTGTCCACACGTGTCTCTAACGAAGTCATGTGTACTGTATAGTAATTAACGCTGTGTCACTTAACACATGCACTGACCTTGTTGTCCAGACTCCAGTGTGGCTGCTTTAACCCTGGTTTTGTTGTTCAGCACGGTGATTGGTTCGCCCTTGATTAGAGCCGCCATGGAACTCGCAAATGATGCTGTGGCCGCGTCCGTGTTTCCGATGTAAAACGAGATGTTTGCCACTCCGTTGGAGCTACATGCATATTCATATAATTTGAACTTTTGGGTTGATTTTGATTCTGACAACTTTACATTCGTGTATAGTATTTTTTATAATTTAGTATATGCATTCAGTCAAGTGTCTCCAAAGCTCGGCTAAAATGTATTACAAATAACAACAAAATCAATATTGTTGTGGTATTTTTCTTGTAAACATTAATTACATTTGAAAACTTTAAATTCATGTAAATATTTTCATTAACATGTAACCTAATGAAATTAAAGTTTATAACAGAAATCTAATCATGAATACGATAAACGCAATTTGCCGGACGACAGGAAAGAGTCAATGAAAGTAAAACATCAATGTTTTGTTAAACAAAAGGAATTGTTTCCGTGTCAGAAATAATTCAAGAAAAGAAAACAAATACTTACAAAATGCGTTTTAGGGTAGCAGTTTTATGTGACTTTCGTTAACTTACTAAGTAAATTTATTTATACATTATTTTAAAATACGTTACCTGATGGAATGTACTGTAACTGACTCGTAATAAGATCCCATCTCAGTTTTGAAATGGTCATCGAGCTAAAAAGCAACATATAACATTTAAATACTTAAACAATTGTGTGCCCCCTATTTTAAGATAGACTATATGGAGTGTGTATTGCTCATGTAGACGTTAAAAATACTTGCAACTTAAATCTGTCTTAAAGCGAGACTATACGATTTGTATATGTGTTAAATTGTAATACATGTATATTGATAAAAAATAAAATATGTTACAATAACACAAAATAGGCAAGACAAATTATACATTGAAGACGAATTTTATAAAATGCAGCAAAGACAAATTAGCGCCCCGAGCCGATTGTGACGAAGATATTTCGTACATATTTTCCTACAATAACCGAAGCATTCGTCTTTTTATTAGGATCGGAGATAGTGTTTGTGTGTCGTATGAATAGATATCGTGGCAGGAATTAAAAATGAACCGTTAAACTTAATTTAGATGCACATCGTACATGCATGATATACATGCTGGCCAATTCGACTGTACAGACATTGTCGATTTCAGAATTAAATGTCTGGCTTATTTCGCATTTTTCGACACATGTTCTTCTTAACTTTTATTTTTATTTTTATTGAAATATATGTATAATAAGTTGTTTACGCATTTTATATAAATTCACAAATATTTGACAAAATCATATAGTCTCGCTTTATACAACAAACAATAATTACGTATATTTACGGTTATACGAAATAAGAAAGCAAAGCTAGGATCAAATCAAGGGCTATAATTTGGAATAAAATGTAGTTAACTTTATGCAGGAGGAAGTTGAACTAACGGTGCAGTTAACAAATTTAAAGTTCGGAACGATTCTGTAAACTTATATGTAGATCTATCTTTAAAAGTATTGAGTGAGTTATGCTGCAATTATTATGTTAACTTCTTTTGGAGTAACATACTTCATAGTCTAATTTAACTTGGATACATGTACTAGGCCAAATATAATCAGAACGTAACGTATCGGAAAAAAATGAGTCACTTTTGATTGGTCAAGCGCACAATACAATACGAGATAATGAATGTCAAATTACAAAATAAAAATAATCCGTTTCTATGGAACGCCATAGCTGTCTTAGGTTGTTACATTTCTTTCTGTCTTCTCTAAGTGTCTTATTATGTCAAACCGTCGTGATATTTTGTCAATATGTGGTGTTTACTTGTCAAAATACAGTCTTATTATGTCAAACAGTCGTATTATATTGTCAAAATGTGGTGATGATTTGTCAAACCGTCATGTTGTCTTGTCCGAATGTGGCGTTGACTTGTCAAAACACAGTCTTATTATGTCAAACATTTGGACAAGATAACACGGCTGTTTGACATAATATCACTGTGTTTTGACAAGTCAACATCACATTTGGACAAGATAACACGACGGTTTGACATAATAGGACTTATTTTGACAAGTCAGCACCATATCTGGACAAGATAACACGACTGTTGGACATAATAAGACTGTATTTTGACAAGTCAACATCACATTTGGACAAGATAACACGACGGTTCGACATAATAGGACTGTATTTTGACAAGTCAGCACCATATTTCGACAAGATAACACGACGGGTTGACATAGTAGAACTGTGTTTTGACAAGTCAACATCACAATTGGACAATATTACTGTTTGACATAATAAGACTGTGTTTTGACAAGTCAACATCACATTTGGAAAAGATAACACGACGGTTTGGCATAAAAAGACTATGTTTTGGCAAGTCAAAATCACATTTGGACAAGATAACACGACGGTTTTACATAATAAGACTGTATGTAGACAAGTCAGCACCACAAGATAACAAGACGGTTTGAATAATACGACTGTTTTTTGACAAGACAACAACAAATATGGACAAAATATCACGACGGTTGGACATAATAAGACACCTTCTAAAGAAGACAGACAGAAATGTAACAACGTAAGAGAGCTACGGCGTGCCATACGTTTCGAAAGATATATTTTGCTTTTCGACGATGATGAACCGGTCAATATAAATGTTATTTGTGAGTCTGCAGAAATGAATTGCATTAAATACCTCAGCTCCTAGTGCGTCCATGAATCTTTTGAGCCCTTGTTCGTCACTAGGTGGTTTAATGAACAAAGTGATACTGGTCAACGATCCCCTTAACTGGGCTGTAAAAATAACGTATGTGTTCTAATTGTTGTAAGTGCATGTTATTGAAATCGTCAAGAACAATAACTAACATGCGATTATTATAAAACATAAAGTAAAATTAACAAATTGGATATTCAATACATAAACATCGTATACATCATTGATTAATTATCCTTATTTGATCCATAACATACAGTGGGTTAAGCAAATAAAGATATTTCTTTGTATATGTATCCGCAGATAATCGATGATTATAACGCATGTTGAATTTTAACGCAAACAAAATCTTTTTATACAACATGAGCGATGACAACCGCCTCAGCTTTCCGACAAAGTCTTACCCTTTGGTCTGCATTTAGGCCATTCGTGACTCCAACCACCTGGCACGCAAATGATGTTATATTGACCAATGAGATCGTGCGTAGAATTGCACGAAATTTGAACAGTGCATGACTGTAGTAAGCGTAAGCATGAGTGTGCAACCTTTCCGTTGGGAATGACTGCCACCTCTTCACACTCTATATTTAAAAAGAATAAATAAAATCAGAATATTACATCATCTTACACAGTGGCAAAGGCATTTAGGACAATAATGATATTTAGCGAATACGTATATCAAAACAAAGCATTTATTACGACTTATACATGTAGCTACATCTATTTATCGTGTTATATCTTGCTTACTTAATATATGATACATGTTTCGACTCTACAACAAGAATACATTTTCGTAAAGTAAAAAATATCTTACCGTAACAAAGAATTACGTGTCTGTTTTGTAGCGACTATGAACATTAGTTGAACAAAATAAATATATATCAGCTATAGATAAAAATCTACATTAAAACGACCAGATAGACTTTCAATTTTTAAAATGAACGTACGGTAGCTACAGGAGGGCAGGGGGCTCCATGATCCGGTGGCCTGGCAAGTAGACGTCGTGTTACCTTGCAGAACGTAGCTGGTATTGCAAGTGAAGGTTACGTTGGATCCCAGCGTCGTGCTAGATCCTGACCACTCTGCGTTGTCTACAAACGGCACACCACAATCTGAAGCAAACAGAGTTCATAAGATGAAAAACTTTTGTGTGATATTGTTCAGCTCATCGCGAGTTCATATAAATGTACAAAATAAAAGAAAAAAATTACACAAATAACATTGACTACGCTTGTTTCCATGGTTAAAATAAATAAAGTGTATTCCTGATCGTATTATATATTGATCTAGATTTTATTCCATATTGATTGAGCTATAAACAGTTCGCATTTTGTTAATTATGTATTACTTTGGGTATACTTGAATATTGTATTCCCATTATTGATGTATTCTCAACTTTTATGTTAAACAATATTTTTCTTATAAAGATATCCCAATTAGAATACATGTCGGGATTACCGTCCAACTACCAATACTGAAACTAGTACACTTTAAGAAAACGATTTTCTTGCTGTTAAATTAGCCTTTGTAAAGATGCATTGCAAGATTCAGCTTTACTTTATGTCCTTTATGTATAAAACTTTTTTGGAATGTCAGTTTTCCTAGTTTGCCAAATAATAGAACCAGTCCAAAATTACATATCCAAATAATCAATTGAATTGCAAAATTGATTACACGAAAAGACTGACACTGTTCGTTACCTCAATTGATGAATTAAAAAACATAAACATTTAAACATTTAAATACACTGGAAAAATGGTCCTGTATAGAAAAATTCGCAGAATCCGACTTGACTTAAATTTAATCGGTACGCAAATAACAGCACATTTTGTTGAAGATTCTATGGAAAATGAATGAGTTAGGAAAGTTATACAAATATTGGGCAATATTTGGAACAGTGTGATTAGCCTGATGACCGAACCTTTTCTGCATTTTATACCAACAAGGCAAACTAAAAAAAATATGATGAATATTTGATAAAGCGTGTAAGTTTTACTCCGGAACGACAAATTTCGCTTTGTGTGTAAGTAAAGGGAAATAACTCTAAAGAGCCTGATGCGAATTGACTGGTTATCAAACATGGCCTCCATTTCATGTAAAGAAAAGATTCCAGATTTTTTATTTGTATACGTCTTAGAAAGCGGTAAATATTGATTTGCCCATTTTATGTTATACATCATGTATGACTTATCGAGGAAGTGAAATGCTGGTAAAATGATGATATTGCGAGCTGACATTTAATAGGCATTTACGTACATAAATAAGTATATAAACATATTACTTGCCTCTAGTACAATTTGGCAAAGGCGACCATGACCCATTTCCGTGGCATACAGCGCTCGATGGACCGATTAAAGAGTAGTTCTGGTTGCACGAAAATGTAACGTTACTTCCTATAGTTATAGGACCGTTGTGTTGCCCATTCGAAAGTATAGGGGTACTGCAACCAGGCACTATTTAATAGAAAATATCATGCATTTTCAGTTTTGATTCTTTGAATACCTTTCTATGAAAACAGATAAATAATTAGCATAAAATAACAACAAAAAAGCAAATAGAGGCTGATATATTTTGTACAATACATGTATTACCATTTTCTATTATTGAAACTATTATAAGAGATTTTGAGCTTAATGTATACTCGTATATTTATTAATCCGATGCATGAACTGAAACGTGGCTTATAACCAATCTCACACAAGTATCTATAAAATAATTACCAGAAGTGGATGATGATGCAACAGCAGAAGTACTTGTCGGTTGTATCGTTGATGTTGACAAAACGCTTGAAGAGGTAGCAACAATCGTCGACGTAGGTAATGAAGTAAACGTTATTGTACTGGAGGCAGATGCAGTGAATGTCATGGTGAAAGATGTCTGTATTGAAGAAGTGGGAGATGATGTTAATATACTGGTGGCTGTACTCGTGTCTGTAGCTGTTGCTGTACTCATGTCAGGAGACGTGGCTGTGCTAGTGTCAGTGGTTGTGGCTGTACTGGTGGCGGTAAATGTTGCTGTAATGGTGTCAGTAGATATGGTTGTACTGGTGTCAGTAGATGTGGGTGTACTGGTGCCAGTAGCTGTGACTGTACTTGTGTCAGTAGATGTGGCTGTAATGGTGTCAGTAGATGTTGTTGTAATGGTGCCAGTAGCTGTGACTGAGCTGGTACCAGTAGACGTGGCTGTACTTGTGTCAGTAGATGTGGCTGTACTTGTGTCAATAGATGTGGCTGTACTGGTGTCAGTAGATGTGACTGTAATGGTGTCAGAAGATGTGGGTGTAATGCTGTCAGAAGATGTGGCCGTAATCGTGTCAGAAGATATTACTGTAATTGTGTCAGAAGATGTGGCCGTAATTGTGTCAGAAGATGAGACTGTAATTGTATCAGAAGATGTGGGTGTAATGCTGTCAGAAGATGTGGCCGTAATTGTGTCAGAAGATGTGACTGTACTTGTATCAGAAGATGTGGCCGTAATTGTGTCAGAAGATGTGACTGTAATGGTATCAGAAGATGTGGGTGTAATGCTGTCAGAAGATGTGGCCGTAATTGTGTCAGAAGATGTGACTGTATTTGTATCAGAAGATGTGGCCGTAATTGTGTCAGAAAATGTGGCCGTAATTGTGTCAGAAGATTTGACTGTAATGGTATCAGAAGATGTGGGTGTAATGCTGTCAGAAGATGTGACCGTAATTGTGTCAGAAGATGTGGCCGTAATTGTGTCAGAAGATGCGACTATAATGGTATCAGAAGATGTGGCCGTAATTGTGTCAGAAGATGTGACTGTAATGGTATCAGAAGATGTGACTGTAATGCTGTCAGAAGACGTGGCCGTAATTGTGTCAGATGATGGGACTGTAATTGTATCTGAAGATGTGGCCGTAATTGTGTCAGAAGATGTGACTGTTATGGTATCAGAAGATGTGGGTGTAATTGTGTCAGAAGATGTGGCCGTAATTGTGACAGAAGATGTGACTGTAATGGTATCAGAAGAAGCGGGAGTAATGGTATCAGAAGATGTGGCCGTAATTGTGTCAGAAGATGTGACTGTAATGGTATCAGAAGATGTCGGTGTAATGCTGTCAGAAGATGTGGCCGTAATTGTGTCAGAAGATGTGACTGTAATGGTATAAGAAGATGTGGTCGTAATTGTGTCAGAAGATGTGACTGTAATGGTATCAGAAGATGTGGGTGTAATGCTGTCAGAAGATGTTGCCGTAATTGTGTCAGAAGATGTGACTGTATTGGTATCAGAAGATGTGGCCGTAATTGTGTCAGAAGATGTGGCCGTGATTGTGTCAGAAGATGTGACTGTAATGGTATCAGAAGATGTGGGTGTGATGCTGTCAGAAGATGTGACAGTAATTGTGTCAGAAGATGTGGCCGTAATTGTGTCAGAAGATGCGACTGTAATGGTATCAGAAGATGTGGCCGTAATTGTGTCAGAAGATGTGACTGTAATGGTCTCAGAAGATGTGGATGTAATGCTGTCAGAAGATGTGGCCGTAATTGTGTCAGAAGATGTGACTGTAATTGTATCTGAAGATGTGGCCGTAATTGTGTCAGAAGATGTGACTGTTATGGTATCAGAAGATGTGGGTGTAATTGTGTCAGAAGATGTGGCCGTAATTGTGACCGAAGATGTGACTGTAATGGTATCAGAAGAAGCGGGAGTAATGGTATCAGAAGATGTGGCCGTAATTGTGTCAGAAGATGTGACTGTAATGGTATCAGAAGATGTGGGTGTAATGCTGTCAGAAGATGTGGCAGTAATTGTGTCAGAAGATGTTACTGTAATGGTATAAGAAGATATGGCCGTAATTGTGTCAGAAGATGTGACTGTAATGGTATCAGAAGATGTGGGTGTAATGCTGTCAGAAGATGTGGCCGTAATTGTGTCAGAAGATGTGACTGTATTGGTATCAGAAGATGTGGCCGTAATTGTGTCAGAAGATGTGGCCGTGATTGTGTCAGAAGATGTGGGTGTAATGGTATCAGAAGATGTAGGTGTAATGCTGTCAGAAGATATGACCGTAATTGTGTCAGAATATGTGGCCGTAATTGTGTCAGAAGATGCGACCGTAATGGTATCAGAAGATGTGGCCGTAATTGTGTCAGAAGATGCGACCGTAATGGTATCAGAAGATGTGGCCGTAATTGTGTCAGAAAATGCGACTGTAATGGTATCAGAAGATGTCGGTGTAATGCTGTCAGAAGATGTGGCCGTAATTGTGTCAGAAGATGTGAATGTAATTGTATCTGAAGATGTGGCCGTAATTGTGTCAGAAGATGTGACAGTCATGGTATCAGAAGACGTGGGAGTATTGCTGTCAGAAGATGTGGCCGTAATTGTGACAGAAGATGTGACTGTAATGGTATCAGAAGAAGCGGGAGTAATGGTATCAGAAGATGTGGCCGTAATTGTGTCAGAAGATGTGACTGTAATGGTATCAGAAGATGTCGGTGTAATGCTGTCAGAAGATGTGGCCGTAATTGTGTCAGAAGATGTGACTGTAATGGTATAAGAAGATGTGGCCGTAATTGAGTCAGAAGTTATGACTGTAATGGTATCAGAAGATGTGGGTGTAATGCTGTCAGAAGATGTGGCCGTAATTGTGTCAGAAGATGTGACTGTATTGGTATTAGAAGATGTGGCCGTAATTGTGTCAGAAGATGTGGCCGTGATTGTGTCAGAAGATGTGACTGTAATGGTATCAGAAGATGTGGGTGTAATGCTGTCAGAAGATGTGACCGTAATTGTGTCAGAAGATGTGGCCGTAATTGTGTCAGAAGATGCGAACGTAATGGTATCAGAAGATGTGGCCGTAATTGTGTCAGAAGATGCGACTGTAATGGTATCAGAAGATGTGGATGTAATGCTGTCAGAAGATGTGGCCGTAATTGTGTCAGAAGATGTGACTGTAATTGTATCTGAAGATGTGGCCGTAATTGTGTCAGAAGATGTGACTGTTATGGTATCAGAAGATGTGGGTGTAATGCTGTCAGAAGATGTGGCCGTAATTGTGACAGAAGATGTGACTGTATTGGTAACAGAAGATGTGGCCGTAATTGTGTCAGAAGATGTGGCCGAAATTGTGCCAGAAGATGTGACTGTATTGGTAACAGAAGATGTGGCCGTAATTGTGTCAGAAGATGTGACTGTAATGGTATCAGAAGATGTGGGTGTAATGCTGTCAAAAGATGTGGCCGTAATTGTATCAGAAGATGTGGCCGTAATTGTGTCAGAAGATGTGACTGTAATGCTATCAGAAGATGAGGTCGTTATTGTGTCAGAAGGTGTGACTGTAATGGTATCAGAAGAAGTGGCCGTAATTGTGTCAGACGATGTGGCCGTAATTGTGTCAGAAGATGTGACTGTAATGGTATCAGAAGATGTGGGTGTAATTGTATCAGAAGATGTGGCCGTAATTGAGTCAGAAGATGTGACCGTAATGGTATCAGAAGATGTGGCCGTAAATGGGTCAGAAGATGTGACTGTAATGGTATCAGAAGATGTGGCCGTAATTGTGTCAGAAGATGTGGCCGTAATTGTGTCAGAAGATGTGGCCGTAATTATGTCAGAGGATGTGACTGTAATTGTATCAGAAGATGTAGCCGTAATTGTGTCAGAAGATGTTACTATAATGGTATCAGAAGATATGACCGTAATTGTGTCAGAAGATGTGACTGTAATGGTATCAGAAGATGTGGCCGTAATTGTGTCAGACGATGTGACTGTTATGGTATCAGAAGATGTGGGTGTAATGCTGTCAGAAGATGTGGCCGTAATTGAGTCAGAAGATGTGACAGTAATTGTATCAAAAGATGTGTGTGTAATGCTGTCAGAAGATGTGGCCGTAATTGTGTCAGAAGATGTGACTGTATTGATATCAGAAGATGTGGCCGTAATTGTGTCAGAAGATGTGACTGTAATGGTATCAGAAGATGTAGGTGTAATGCTCTCAGAAGATAAGGCCGTTATTGTGTCAGAAGATATGGCTGTAAGGGTGTCAGAAGATGTGGCCGTAATTGTGTCAGAAGATGTGACTGTAATTGTATCAGAAGATGTGGGTGTACTGCTGTCAGAAGATGTGGCCGTAATTGTGTCAGAAGATGTGACTGTAATGGTATCAGAAGATGTGGCCGTAATTGTGTCAGAAGATGCGACTGTAATGGTATCAGAAGATGTGGCCGTAATTGTGTCAGAAGATGTAACTGTAATGGTAACAGAAGATGTGGCCGTAATTGTGTCAGAAGATATGACTGTAATGGTATCAGAAGATGTGGGTGTAATGCTGTCAGAAGATGTGGCCGTAATTGTGTCAGAAGATATGACTGTAATGGTATCAGAAGATGTGGCCGTTGTTGTGTCAGATGATGTGGCCGTAATTGTGTCAGAAGATGTGACTGTAATGGTATCAGAAGATGTGGGTGTAATGCTGTCAGAAGATGTGGCCGTAATTGTTTCAGAAGATGTGGCCGCAATTGTGTCAGAAGATGTGACTGTAATGGTATCAGAAGATGTGGCCGCAATTGTGTCAGAAGATGTGACTGTAATGGTATCAGAAGATGTGGCCGTAATTGTGTCAGAAGATGTGACTGTAATGGTATCAGAAGATGTGGGTGTAATGCTGTCAGAAGATGTGGCCGTAAATGTGTCAGAAGAGGTGATTGTAATGGTATCAGAAGATGCGAGAGGAATGCTGTCAGACGATGTGGCCGTAATTGTGTCAGAAGATGTGACTGTAATGGTATCAGAAGATGCGGGAGAAATGCTGTCAGAAGATGTGGCCGTAATTGTGTCAGAAGATGTGACTGTAATGGTATCAGAAGATGCGGGAGAAATGCTGTCAGAAGATGTGGCCGTAATTGTGTCAGAAGATGTGACTGTTATGGTATCAGAAGATGTGGCCGTAATTGTGTCAGAAGATGTGGCCGTTATGGTGTCAGAAGATGTGTCTGTAATGGTATCAGAAGATGTGGCCGTAATTGTGTCAGAAGATGTGACTGTAATGGTATCAGAAGATGTGGGTGTAATGCTGTCAGAAGATGTGGCCGTAATTGTGCCAGAAGATGTGACTGTAATGGTATCAGAAGATGTGGCCGTAATTGTGTCAGAAGATGTGACTGTAATGGTATCAGAAGATGTGGCCGTAATTGTGTCAGAAGATGTGGCCGTAATTGTGTCAGAAGATGTGACTGTAATGGTATCAGAAGATGTGGCCGTAATTGTGTCAGAAGATGTGACTGTAATGGTATCAGAAGATGTGGCCGTAATTGTGTCAGAAGATGTGACTGTAATGGTATCAGAAGATGTGGCCGTAATTGTGTCAGAAGATGTGGCCGTAATTGTGTCAGAAGATGTGACTGTAATGGTATCAGAAGATGTGGCCGTAATTGTGTCAGAAGATGTGACTGTAATGGTATCAGAAGATGTGGCCGTAATTGTGTCAGAAGATGTGACTGTAATGGTATCAGAAGATGTGGGTGTAATGCTGTCAGAAGATGTGGCCATAATTGTGTCAGAAGATGTGACTGTAATGGTATCAGAAGATGTGGCCGTAATTGTGTCAGAAGAGGTGACTGTAATGGTATCAGAAGATGTGGGTGTAATGCTGTCAGAAGATGTGGCCATAATTGTGTCAGAAGATGTGACTGTAATGGTATCAGAAGATGTAGGTGTAATGCTCTCAGAAGATAAGGCCGTTATTGTGTCAGAAGATATGGCTGTAAGGGTGTCAGAAGATGTGGCCGTAATTGTGTCAGAAGATGTGACAGTAATTGTATAAAAAGATGTGTGTGTAATGCTGTCAGAAGAAGTGGCCGAAATTGTGTCAGAAGATGTGACTGTATTGATATCAGAAGATGTGGCCGTAATTGTGTCAGAAGATGTGACTGTAATGGTATCAGAAGATGTAGGTGTAATGCTCTCAGAAGATAAGGCCGTTATTGTGTCAGAAGATATGGCTGTAAGGGTGTCAGAAGATGTGGCCGTAATTGTGTCAGAAGATGTGACTGTAATTGTATCAGAAGATGTGGGTGTACTGCTGTCAGAAGATGTGGCCGTAATTGTGTCAGAAGATGTGACTGTAATGGTATCAGAAGATGTGGCCGTAATTGTGTCAGAAGATGCGACTGTAATGGTATCAGAAGATGTGGCCGTAATTGTGTCAGAAGATGTAACTGTAATGGTAACAGAAGATGTGGCCGTAATTGTGTCAGAAGATGTGACTGTAATGGTATCAGAAGATGTTGGTGTAATGCTGTGAGAAGATGTGGCCGTAATTGTGTCAGAAGATATGACTGTAATGGTATCAGAAGATGTGGCCGTTGTTGTGTCAGATGATATGGCCGTAATTGTGTCAGAAGATGTGACTGTAATGGTATCAGAAGATGTGGGTGTAATGCTGTCAGAAGATGTGGCCGTAATTGTGTCAGAAGATGTGACTGTATTGGTACTAGAAGATGTGGCCGTAATTGTGTCAGAAGATGCGTCTGTAATGGTATCAGAAGATGTGGCCGTAATTGTGTCAGAAGATGTAACTGTAATGGTATCAGAAGATGTGGCCGTAATTGTGTCAGAAGATGTGACTGTAATGGTATCAGAAGATGTGGGTGTAATGCTGTCAGAAGATGTGGCCGTAATTGTGTCAGAAGATATGACTGTAATGGTATCAGAAGATGTGGCCGTTGTTGTGTCAGATGATGTGGCCGTAATTGTGTCAGAAGATGTGACTGTAATGGTATCAGAAGATGTGGGTGTAATGCTGTTAGAAGATGTTGCCGTAATTGTTTCAGAAGATGTGGCCGCAATTGTGTCAGAAGATGTGACTGTAATGGTATCAGAAGATGTGGCCGCAATTGTGTCAGAAGATGTGACTGTAATGGTATCAGAAGATGTGGCCGTAATTGTGTCAGAAGATGTGACTGTAATGGTATCAGAAGATGTGGGTGTAATGCTGTCAGAAGATGTGGCCGTAAATGTGTCAGAAGATGTGATTGTAATGGTATCAGAAGATGCGAGAGGAATGCTGTCAGACGATGTGGCCGTAATTGTGTCAGAAGATGTGACTGTAATGGTATCAGAAGGTGCGGGAGAAATGCTGTCAGAAGATGTGGCCGTAATTGTGTCAGAAGATGTGACTGTAATGGTATCAGAAGATGCGGGAGAAATGCTGTCAGAAGATGTGGCCGTAATTGTGTCAGAAGATGTGACTGTTATGGTATCAGAAGATGTGGCCGTAATTGTGTCAGAAGATGTGGCCGTTATGGTGTCAGAAGATGTGACTGTAATGGTATCAGAAGATGTGGCCATAATTGTGTCAGAAGATGTGACTGTAATGGTATCAGAAGATGTGGGTGTAATGCTGTCAGAAGATGTGGCCGTAATTGTGTCAGAAGATGTGACTGTAATGGTATCAGAAGATGTGGCCGTAATTGTGTCAGAAGATGTGACTGTAATGGTATCAGAAGATGTGGCCGTAATTGTGTCAGAAGATGTGGCCGTAATTGTGTCAGAAGATGTGACTGTAATGGTATCAGAAGATGTGGCCGTAATTGTGTCAGAAGATGTGACTGTAATGGTATCAGAAGATGTGGCCGTAATTGTGTCAGAAGATGTGACTGTAATGGTATCAGAAGATGTGGCCGTAATTGTGTCAGAAGATGTGGCCGTAATTCTGTCAGAAGATGTGACTGTAATGGTATCAGAAGATGTGGCCGTAATTGTGTCAGAAGATGTGACTGTCATGGTATCAGAAGATGTGGCCGTAATTGTGTCAGAAGATGTGACTGTAATGGTATCAGAAGATGTGGGTGTAATGCTGTCAGAAGATGTGGCCATAATTGTGTCAGAAGATGTGACTGTAATGGTATCAGAAGATGTGGCCGTAATTGTGTCAGAAGAGGTGACTGTAATGGTATCAGAAGATGTGGGTGTAATGCTGTCAGAAGATGTGGCCATAATTGTGTCAGAAGATGTGACTGTAATGGTATCAGAAGATGTGGCCGTAATTGTGTCAGAAGATGTGGCCGTAATTGTGTCAGAAGATGTGACTGTAATGGTATCAGAAGATGTTGCCGTAATTGTGTCAGAAGATGTGACTGTAATGGTATCAGAAGATATGGGTGTAATGCTGTCAGAAGATGTGGCCGTAATTGTGTCAGAAGATGTGACTGTATTGGTATCAGAAGATGTGGCCGTAATTGTGTCAGAAGATGTGACTGTAATGGTATCAGAAGATGTGGGTGTAATGCTGTCAGAAGATGTGGTCGTAATTGTGTCAGATGTTGTGACTGTTGTGGTATCAGAAGATGTGAGTGTAATGCTGTCAGAAGATGTGGCCGTAATTGTTTCAAAAGATGTGACTGTAATGGTATCAGAAGATGTGGCCGTAATTGTGTCAGAAGATGTAACTGTAATGGTATCAGAAGATGTGGGTGTAATGGTATCAGAAAATGTGGGTGTAATGCTGTCAGAAGATGTGGCCGTAAATGTGTCAGACGATGTGATTGTAATGGTATCAGAAGATGTGGCCGTAATTGTGTCAGATGATGTGACTGTAATGGTATCAGACGATGCGAGAGGAATGCTGTCAGACGATGTGGCCGTAATTGTGTCAGAAGATGTGACTGTAATGGTATCAGAAGATGTGGCTGTATTTGTGTCAGAAGATGTGGCCGTAATTGTGTCAGAAGATGTTACTGTAATGGTATCAGAAGATGTGGCCGTAATTGTGTCAGAAGATGTGACTGTTATGGTATCGGAAGATGTGGGTGTAATGCTGTCAGAAGATGTGGCCGTAATTGTGTCAGAAGTTGTGACTGTAATGGTATCAGAAGATGTGGCCGTAATTGTGTCAGAAGATGTCACTGTAATGGTATCAGAAGATATGGGTGTAATGCTGTCAGAAGATGTGACCGTAATTGTGCCAGAAGATGTGGAATCCGACACTGTTGTCGTGCTGATAACCTCCTTTGTTTGTGTATCTACAAGGTATACATACATTGCATTTTGATAATCGACGTCGTTGCCACACTGGAGTATGTTATTAATATTAGAATGTAGTATCAAACCTTCCAAAATTGTTTTATTTGGTGTATGACCAACTCTAATAGTGTTGACATTTAACAAATTAAAAAAAACCAGGAATTCACAATCATTAGGACATAAAATACAAAAGGATGCTGATGCTTTTTTTAATTTAAATGTTTAAACGAGTTTTACTGTATTTCAATAAATAATGAATGAATAACAACAACACGTTTCATGTCGTCAAACATGCATAAAATAACTGAATTGTTAAACCTTTATTTAGCGTATGTCGTAGATTGTCTAAATTTTAACCGAAGTCTTTCAATTATGTTTACCTAATTATACTTAATAAGCTTAAGTTAACTTAAATATTAAACTTAATAAACATTTTTAATGGATTAACGCCGTTTGCAGCTTTGTTATGCACAACAAGGAAAGCTTAAAGAATTCAATGTTAAATGTACGCCTCGGTTGCGTAATTTATTTTAAAAGAATACAAAATATATTTATATGAGCCGCGTTCTCTGCAAAAAAGCAACAACGGTTTAATGCATGTGCATAAAGTGTCGTCCCTGACTAGCCAGTGCAGTCCTCACAGGCTAATCAGGGACGACACTTTCCGCCTTAACTTTATTTGTGCAAAGAAGAGACTCTCTTGAAACGGAAAATATCATAAAAGCGGAAAGTGGGACGACACTTTACGCACATGCATTAACCCCCTTTGTCACAGAGCACGGCCCCTAAGATACAGTCATCTGAATCACCAAAGCGATACATGGGCATATCATTATGTAAAAAGTAAGTAAGGTAGTTAGTTATTCAAGTATTATTTTAATGTTGTTGTTAAGAATTTTTTTAAAGAAATATCTTAAAATGAATGTTGTAATCATTTTAAAATTGACATGTTTCATGCTTTTTGGTATGAAAATTAAAATCATATTAACTTCTTAATTACATAGTGCAGTGATGTAAAATCGACGTGCTTTCGTACGAAATAAAACATTTATGTTTATTAGAAATAATTCCTTTATCAAATTAAGATTGTAGCCTGCATAACGCAATGTTGCAAAGCGCAAACTTATACCCAAATTTCGAAACTTTATACAATTATATTATGTCAAACGAGTTTTTTTTACGTTTCGATGTATGATTGCCATTTTTAAAGCTAATTTGAGTAAAACTTTACAAAGCAGGAAAACGAATATTAATCTCTTTAGAATCTGTACAAAAATTGTAATCGATCTAAAAACAACAAACATGAGCGTTTATGAGGTAATTTAACACTTAATCGTGAATATTTATCTTCGGAATATAATCGTTTTTACAGAATAACATGAAATTGCTATTTGTTAAATGAAGTTGTTTACATATTGTCTTATTTTTTCATATTTAATAAATGTTGTTAAAAAACAACTGTTGTTTGGAATAGTTTTAAATAATTAGACTAACAATGACATACAATAAATGTGCGTGCTCATGAGAAGTAAAAGTCAGTACGCAAGTACAAAACCGTGCAGGCAATACAAAATGTAACCTAATACAAACCATTGTCAGTGATTGAAAAATTTGCTAAATTTTCTATAAACACCTGTATTTTTATTAGCATTTTTTATGATAACAAATAAACGAACACATATTTTAACATTTGCCTTAGTCAGGGGAGATAATTTTGTTTGTTTGATTATAATGCATGTATTATTTCTATATATATATATATATATTATTTTTGGAAATGTGTCACTTTGACAAACTGTGAATAAGCTTGAGTCGATACATGTAATTACTTTAATATTATCTTTGCCAGTTTCGTATGGTTTTTTAGAACGCAAAGAGGTAAATCTTTTGAATTTATATATACGTTAATATTCTTTAGTTTGGTAATCTTTGTGAAATCTTGTGATACCTTTTTTGTCAAAGGGCGAGAGAATTCAATCTCATTTAAATTATCCCCAGTTCGACGCGCTTATACTGTCCACTAAATAACAGCGACAACACGCGGAGCGAGCGTTTAATATTAATAAGATTTCATTGTAATACACTCCGAAAAGACATTCATAATATTAGCTAGTACTAAGAGCGAAACATTTTAAAGTTTTATCATGATTATATGGGATATCGGCATCCCCTTATTTGAGAAAATTGTTAACGCTTTCGAGAAGTAGGTAAATATTTGTATGCAAAGGGACAATACATACAGAGCACCTATAAAACCTATGGGGATTCATTAAACAATAATATCATTGTAAAATATCAAAGTTGTAAACCAAAATAAACATGCTAAACAAAAATTACCTGAAAACAATTTACCAACGTTTGTTAATTTCAACCTCCTCTCAATTTAAATGGACGTACAAGAAATTGCTCGTAAATCAATTATTATTTAAACTAACTGTATTAGAACTACTGTTGAACCGTATTTGTTTTTATATGATCATATAGTTACACTGAACAAGTTATGCTATACTTACATAATAAAATCGTAAGGAAAAGCAGGAGATGTCCTTTCGATCCACGAAAATTCTTGATTTTTGTCGTCATCATAAATATCATTAGCACGTCCTTCGATCAGAAATCTTGAGCGCTGATAACTGTTGACATAATGGATAAGCTATAACCGTTGTAATTAGCAATACTTGTTATTGAGCGGTCGTTTTCTGTTTGCAGGGTTACAATTTCAATATTGCCTTGTAGTACTTGTAGTATATATAGAAGTATGATATAAAAATCAATCAATATTATTTATAATTGTGCAATTGATTTTAATTTTTATTGAGATCATGTTCATACATAGTTTTGATATCAATAAATTGTTATTAATTTATTTTCATATTTCGTATTTAAAATAGTCCAATATTATGAAATACGCAATTGAAGCACCGGAAATATGTAAAGGTAGCACGGCCTTATAATAAGCATGTATGTACCTTTTGAGTTCCGATCGATAATATACAGTTGCTCACATTCACTACAATAAAATATAATGACTCTCAAATGAAAACCGCTGTAAACTTTGTAATTTACATTTATCTTGTGATACGGTAACCAAAGATTAGTTCATGTTTAATTCCAGTATTTTCTTATGAACACATTTCTGTGTCATGTAAAAAGCCATAGCTTCCAGTCCAAGCCTTAGTACCGACGAATAAAAAAACACCACAGTGCCTAATCGTGAACAGAATTAACAGCAGTTTTCATTCTGTGAGTTATAACTTTTGTTGAGTGTAAATTCTTATCATTTAAAATTAATTTCAAATGATCGCAAAGTCTTCTATAAAAAAATTACCTTGGTCACTGAAAACTTCCAATTATTTTATTTTATTTCGAAAACAACGTATGCACAACATACAGTTACATTTAATGTTGATCATTCAATTGTAATTTTCCTTCTGCGTTACATATATTAAATACAAAACGGTTTCAATTCTTGACACTCTACTTATTTCGTTAATAAACGTGTTTATTTAGCGTATGGATGGTTGGGGCCATTAGCGACGCTACAAGCTGTGGTGATTATGGGCGGTGTCCAACAGACACGCCTCAGGTGAGCGTTACCCTCTTAAAGAGGCAGTCAAGTGAAACATTTGCATCTTACTACAACTTGTTTACGTTGAGTGCATGTTTAATAAATATTTTGTTGGATATTGTGATTTTTTTATTTTATGTTTAACATGCGTTTTTGGGGCTTGTATTAATATTTATTTTAAATTTGTTTCATAATAGTTCGTCAACAATCGATCAGCAATTTATCCGAGGACAATTCTCGAAGTATTTGTGTTGGTTCAAATATTTAAAAAAAAATGCAGTTTATTAGCATTACTAGTCGAATCGTCCGTAAATGTTCGTTACGCATGCCTTTAATTGAGTTAAATTTAATTGTGTCGACTATTGATTTATCTATTGAAAATACCGCTCCCAAGCACTGTAATCTTTCACTTTAGTAAAATGCGATTTGTTTTTTTGATTTCCCATAACTGTTCTGTTTTATGTTAAAAGGTATATAAACTGCATATAACGTTATGATAACTTTATTTTCACATGCCTTTATGCTTATTATTTCATTCTATCATTCTATGTACAAGACGTAACAAGCTTCTGTTCTGTTTTAATCTCAGTTATATTTACGCGTGTTTTACGAAGTGTCTGTTTCCTCGAAGCTGTGTAAATTGTTCGGAAATCAGAGACATGACTTCTTGCTTTAATAAGTTGTCCACTTTTCTTAAATATTAAAATATCAGAGCATATTGAAATAGTGAATAAATGCACGTCCAATGTCATTGTTCTGTTAGTAAATATGCATTTTTTCATAACTGTAGCTAGTTTTGCATGCATCACGTTATATTCTTTAGACAATGCCTCATTAACATTCTAACATATAGGTATACAGTCAACAATTTATGTTTTATTTATTTAATGAATAAGTACGTGTAAGTCGCATTTATATCATTAATTATTTACAATGAGATAAGATAATTGTATAAATTATGCCCTTTAACATGTTTGAAACAAACACAAAATATATTACATTCATTTTATTATACGCATTGTGCAACGATCTGAAACAAATATTAACCATTATAACCACCGAAACATTTTCAATATGATACACCCGAGTAACCATAAGTTGAACGTAGATTTTATTTGTGACCGCACCCTAGGTAATCAAAATAAAAAACATGAATACTTTAATGAAATTACCTATTCAAATCATCATATAGAATGTTCGCCATTCATGCACAGTTTATCACCCGGCTACAACGATCTCGCTTCATTAAGTATATCAGGCAACCGAGTTTGTTCTGTTCTGTTCTGTTCAATGCCCGCAACTTAACATCATATCATTTTTCTCTCCGTTTTCATTTATGAAACATTGTTTGCGCTAGTCAAATTTGAATCCATGTCTAGAACAAACACATGGACTCAAAGGTGAAAAGAATGAAATTGGTTAACGATTTGATTTGTAATGACGATTATTTACCTATCATAATGATCGTTATAATAAACTGTCGATAAGCGAAACGTCTTTGTACTATACTACACAAAAGTGTCTGAAACGAATAAGGGTGCGGACCGTTTTCCAGTACACGTAAAATTTAAATAGATGCAATACTTGGAAATCGCGGTATACTTGGAAATCGCTGTTCTATGAATATGAAGTAAAACGGATTCATTTTCTATTTTCCATTCCGATAATAGAATATGCATTAAACTTTTAAACGATACTACGAATATATGTTAAAGATTCAATGGGAGATAATCGTTGTTTTTTTTTCTCACTTAAGTTCGTATTTCAATATCCGATATGCAAAATATACACTGATATACTTTTTCTTTTTATAATCGAAATTTACAGCTTTGATTGTATTTACTTAATTATGCATTCAGCAAACGCTACGACATGGCGAAGTAACACCAAGTGTACTAATGTGACGCGTATTCTCGGACGATGGGATTCTACGAATAGCGCATGCCTAGTGGACTCTCACATACTTCTAAATTGGATCAATTTATTTCCAAAATTAGGGATGTCTAGTATATTTATTTCTATATTTAGAATATTTCTAACAGAAATTCCTCTAAGAAAACAGCGCAGACCCTGATGAGACGCCGCATTATGCGGCGTCTCATATGGGTCTAAGCTGTTTGCCAGGGCCTTTTTTCTAGACGCTAGGCGTAAATGGGTTACGAAATCTCGGTGATCCTCGTTGCCATGTCATGGTTCTTATCGCATTTCGACTGTATATATTTATCTTCGTTTTACATAAGACCTCTCGATTTCATACTTTTTATTATGTATTATTCATTATTATTATTTACGTACGCCATTCAAATGTATACCAAACATTACACAAAGAAGATGTGTTGGATCTTGTGTTTCACATTTATTATTTATGTCACATTTAAAACTAGTATTTCTTCTTTTTCGCCCATTCTCCACATTTGGAAGTAATAGGATTGTTATATGCTGCGGAATAATATTGTTCACGTATGCAAGAATCAGAAACACTTATCGGGGGAACGTGCTTTTTTGCGCACCGGCGAACGACCACTATCCCAAATCCAGGTGCAGTTTTTGTTCAATTTCTTCTTCTAATTTATTCGGAAACAACTGTATTCGTTCACCTATTGCATGATTCGGCGCGAAAAATGTTAGCTAGAGCGAAAACAGCGCGTAACTCTTGTTTTAATTCACATTTGTACACATAGTCTATCAGCCAGATGGGTTGGGGTGTACCACTCAGGAGGGCAAAACAACACCTATCTTACTTGATTGTATACTCAATATAAAGAAACAAAATGTGTGATAACAATCTCAGTTGGGCAGCTATAAGTTATTATTGAGCTGTTTCTATGGCAACCGTCAGGCTTTGACTAAATAGCTAGTTTAGCTAGTATAATTCTCAAATATTTCTTCAAAATTGGTTCTAGATAAAAAGTTTGGTGCTAAAATGAAGATTATGATTATTACCTAGTATGATCTGCAGCTAAATATGCAAATTAGTACATTTGCATATCTATGAATATTAATGAGATTACAAGAACAGTTCCTAAAAACTAGCGAGTCTCCAAAATAGTAGGGTCAATATATGAAAAAAGATACCTTCAACCACCAAAAAAATTGCTACAAAAGGTATTTTAACTGAACCTGGTAGGGTATAAGCTTCTTTAAAACATATCAAAAGTTTACCACAATCGGACCTCCAGAAAGTTTTTTTTCAAGATGGCCGCCAAGATGGCCGCCAATACCTATTAATGATAACAATTATGTAACTATACAATCAAATTTGATGAATTTGGTGTCTATTCCTAAGTTTCAAGGGGCAATAAACACATAAAGATTATCAGACATCGTTTAAGTGTACAATAATACTCACAAATCCAACATGGCGTTCAAAATGGCCGCCAAAATGGCCGCCCAAACCTATAAATGATCATAACTATGTAAATATCCACTCAAATTTGAATATTTGTATGGCTATATATGGGTTTAAAGGGGCAAAGAACACATTTAGATCATCATACATTTTATAAGTTTATTATAATACACCCAAATCCAAAATGGCGTCCAAAATGGCCGCCAAGATATCCACCAAAACCTTTTAATGATCATAACTATGTAACTATCCACTCAACTTAAATGAATTGGGTGTCTATACATAGGTTTCAGGGGGCAAAGAACACATAAAGAGCATCAGACATTGTTTAAGTTAACAATAGTACACACAAATCCAACATGGCGTCTTAAATGGCCGCCAAGGTGGCCGCCAAAACCTATTAATGATCATAACTAAATAAATATCCACTCAAATTTGGTTATTTTGGTGGATATACATAGGTCTCAAGAGGCAAAGAACACGTTGAGATTATCAGACATTGCTTAAGTTTAATATATTACACACAAATCCAACATGGCGTCCAAAATGGCCACCAAGATGGCCACAGAAACATATTAATGATCATAACTATGTAACTATCCACTCAGATTAGATGATTTTGTTGTTTATACCGCGGTTTCGAGGGGTAAAGAACACATTTCGATTGTCAGACATAGTTTTAGTTTATTATGTTACACAGAAATCCCACATGGCGTCCAATGACACAATACGAAGGACCGCAAGTACATTACTTTTGACGTGATGCTTGTTATGTGAAACGCAATAGTTTGGACCTGCCGCAATTTCTGGATTTTGATAAGAGGATCGATATTTCAGCTTCAGGCAACACTTAATTGGCAGGGAATGATTCGTATCTTGCATCAGCAAAGCCAGTACCCTCGGCTGTTGTCAGTCAAATTTTTGCCTATGATTAATATGTACAATGGGGACAAAGCTTGCATTCTGTCAACATAAGTCTTAGTTTGCAACCTTGCCACAACATTCACACCATTGTAACGTTTGACCAACCCTTGTATTTGAAAGTGCCGAAATCATCATTGATGCGCCACAAAGTAGTTGTGTTGTTCAGAATTTGGGATGTTTCATAAACGTATTAACTTGCGGGGGGGGGGAGGAGGATCCCTCATGAGAGAAACCGCTCTCAAAATCATACTTTAGGCTGTCTATTGAGACATTGTGAAACGAAAAGCTGTCCAGAGGGCTTCACGGGACCATCTTCTTGTTGAAAAGTGCATACACAGCCAGCTTTCAGCTGAAATGACCCAGGAAGATCCTGACATTCAGATGCTGCTGGATCATGCCAAGGATTTGTACTCTTCGCTATTGAGGAGCAAAACGACGCTAGCAGATGATTTGTTATGCGATTTCGATCAAACACGAGAGGGCTACAGAAAAGTAGAAACATGAAATTGCCCAGACCTCAAAGACAATCATAGTATTGCAGAATTATTAGCTTATGATTAACAATTCAAGGGTGTTGATTAAAGCATATCGTACTGGGTGTTGGTTGATGCATTAGGCAGTGCCCAATTTGCTATCCATCTTTGGTGCTGCTGGATACAATACCTGCAATCTGCGTATTACTACATATATCTGCAGCAAATAAGCAACCTAGAAGAAACGCACCCGGACGTTTATCGAAAGTTCGGTATTGGTTTTCACGTTGTTTGTAGGAGCCATCAGTGCTGGGCTGGGCTAGGACTTGATCTTGTTATTGAGCAAACATTGATGATGTTTATATAGAGCACATGTGGTCTAACTCGCGGGAGTGGAATGACTGAGGAAATGCAAACCCCTTGGACCCTATCTGCAACATCCGAGCACAACAGTGCGATGCAGGATTTCACAGACCTGACCTATACTACAAGTACACAACACAAAGACTCAATTGAAGCGTGCATCAAAGGGGATTCTTGTGATCTAGAGAAAATGCAACACAGATTACAACCTGATCACCATACACAACTGACTCTACTTTCAGAAACATGGTCAATGGGATAGTGGCTGGGTCACATGTGAATGTTCATGCAATTGAGGCGGTTGGGAAAACGATCATAAGAGATATCATAGCAAAGTCGGTCTTAGCTCATAATTTCACGAGAAAATACAGAGCCAAATCTCTTTGGAATAGCTTGGCTGTTAAGATCGCTTCCAGCGTTTTCTGGTGGTGTCAAAATATGGAGATCCTTCCCTTGTAGTCGTATTGTCTTATGAACTGAGCTCCCATCCTGCTGCCTTCTTTGAAGCCAAGAACATACTTTGTACAGCAGATAAGCCTCAAATCGCTCAGGCAATTTTATAGTATGCTGTAGACACATCATGTGAGGCTGTGACGAACTGTATTCATGAAACAGATGCATGATGGTGGCACTTTGCTGCATCGTTAACCATTGAGAAGGGCGACTCATATAACGCAATAGCCGAGTCTTATGTAGATTCAGTGAAAGGCATTACGGACAAGCGACAGTGGGGTTCGATGGCTACGAAGACGGTGATTATAACAAAACGCACCGGAAACGTGAATCATATTGTGAGTTTCAGCAAAGAAACAGAATGCTCATGTAAAAAAGAAAGACTTTTTGTCTCGTGACAGAAACAAGGCCGGCATGATTGCTCTGATCAGCACAACTCTGACTAAAATGGGATGCTATGTTGTTCTGTATTTAGGGGATGCAGACGTTCAAATTGATCAATACAGTATAACGATTCCGTCGTAGCACCACAACGTTGGTGGGCGAGGATACAGATTTGCTCATCTTGATCCTGCATTACTCCGAAAGGGACAATAAGACCATCTACTTCCGCTTGTATGTAAATAAATAGTCAAAGGAACGCAAAGTGTATAATAATAACCTTTTGAAAGAACTCGTGCTTATTCAGGCTGTAATTAATCTTCAATGATTTTCAGCAACGGTAAAAAGTCAAGTCTACAGAAGTTAGTAAAACCTGATCCTGTCATGAAGTCATGTGCTGGTTCATTCTCTCTTCCAAATGTTGTTAATTGGATTTTATGATTATTCAACTCCTCAATTCGATTTAAGTGTTTCTTGTTTCCTAAACTATGGCATTTTACATAACAACCATAACGTTTGTGTAACAAGTTATGGACGGACTTGTGGTCCTTCGTATTGTGTTGATGGCCATTTTGGACGCCGTGTTGGATTTTTGTGTAATATAATTAGCTTACATTTTGTCTGATGATATAAACGTGATATTAATGTGTTGTTTGCTCTCTGAAACCTGTTTATATACACCAAATTCATCAAATTTGAGTGGATAGTTACATAGTTATATTTTATAATCATCTTGGCGGCCATTTTGGACACTGTGTTGGATTTGTGTGAAATAAAATAAACTTAAACAATGTCTGATGATCTTAATGTGTTCTTTGCCACCTGAAGCCTATGTATAGACACCAAAATCGTCAAATTTGAGTGGATAGTAACATAGTTATGATCATAAATAGGTTTTGGCGGCCATCTTGGCGGCCATTTTCGACGGCATGTTAAATTTGTGTGTACTTAATTAAACTTAAACAATTTCTGATGATCATTATTTGTTCTTTGCTCCTTGAAATCTAGGTATAGACACCAACTTAATCAAATTTGATTGGATAGTTACATAGTTATGATCATTAATAGGTCTTGGCGGCCATCTTGAAAAAAAAACTTACCGGAGGTCCTATTTTGGTAAACTTTTAAGATGTTTTTTAGGACCTTCTTCCCTACCAGGATCAGTCAAAATACGTTTTGTAGCAATTTGTTGGGGGTCAAAGTGTATATTGACCCTACTTCGGTTCAATTTCTCCCAAACAATTTATGAAAATTAAGCTGATTGAGGCCCAATCTTCAAGGGAGAAAAAACTACCAAAAGCTGCCAGTACCAGACTGTAATCAGCCATTTTCATATGCTACTGGCATGCATCTTCCAAGATATATAGGTGTAGTTTTGCCCCCCTTACTGGTACACCCCACCTCAATGTTGGGTACTTGGCTGAAGGACTAACAGGGTCTGTTACGTGCATCGATAACATTGTTGCGCATTAATTAAAAAGTTCACCACAGTAGCGCAGATGTTGTAGTTGACCAAATTTTTCGAGTGCTCGATGGTCATTGCACACACTTTTTACTTCGTTATAATTTTGCCTGTCTTCATCTCAACGTGAGCTAACTTGTTAAATTACTTTGTGGTGATCTTTTCTAATAACCTGATTTCTATTTAAAACATATTGACAAAACACCGTACTGTGTGATAGTTGAAGTGAAAAGTACCTGTCATAAAACACTGCTGTGTGATAGTTGAAGTGAAAAGTACCTGTCATAAAACACTGCTGTGTGATAGTTGAAGTCTAAAGTACATGTCATAAAACACTATTGTACGATAGTTGAAGTGAAAAGTACCTGTCATAAAAAACTACTGCACGATTGTTGAAGTGAAAAGTACGTGTCATAAAACACTACTGTACGATAGTTGAAGTGATAAGTACCTGTCATAAAACGCTATTGTATGATAGTTGAAGTGAAAAATACCTGTCATCAAACACTTCTGTATGAAAGTTGAAGTGAAAAGTACCTGTCATCAAACACTACTGTGAGATAGTTGAAGTGAAAAGTACCTGTCATCAAACACCACTGCATGATAGTTGAAGTGAAAAGTGCCTGTCATAAAACACTACTGTATGATAGTTGAAGTGAAAAGTACCTGTCATAAAACACTACTGTATGATAGTTGAAGTGAAAAGTACCTGTCATAAAACACTACTGTGTGATAGTTGAAGTGAAAAGTGCCTGTCATAAAAAAACTACTGTATGTTAGTTGAAGTGAAAAGTACCTGTCATAAAACCCTACTGTGTGATAGTTGAAGTAAAAAGTACCTGTCATAAAACACTACTGTGTGATTGTTGAAGTAAAAAGTACCTGCCATAAAACACTACTGTACGATAGTTGAAGTGAAAAGTACCTGTCATGAAACACTTCTGTACGATAGTTGAAGTGAAAAGTACCTGTCATAAAACACTACTGTGTGATAGTTGAAGTGAAAAGTACTTGTCCTGTGCATTGCATTGAAGTTCGATTGTACAGTTCCACATGTCAGTTTGATGTTTTACAAATCTGTTATGTTTTTTTAGAAATCAACGAAAGGCACACTTTTAAATAGGATATTGTGGAAAAAGTATAAATTTGAGTGCATGGTAATTTTGGACACTTTAAACTATGTATCTAAGACCAATATACCATTCCGTTATGCTCCTTTCAAACAGTATTGCTCATAAATCTTAACCAGGAATTTAAATGACAGTGTGCATGCCACTTCAGTCCACGAGATATTCAATTATATTTACCATTTAAACAGTAACATAAAGTGAAGGCGTTGGATACAGAGGTACATTATTTGAAGCGTGAAAAAATAAAAAGTAAACGATTTCTTTAT
The DNA here is from genome assembly GCF_020536995.1 of Dreissena polymorpha. Classification (NCBI taxonomy): domain Eukaryota; kingdom Metazoa; phylum Mollusca; class Bivalvia; order Myida; family Dreissenidae; genus Dreissena; species Dreissena polymorpha. Next base: position 17,366,636 of record NC_068369.1, on the reverse strand, counting down.
GTAAAGAATTTTATTAATTGCATGTTTCTGTCCTACTATTTACGAGCGTGAACATCATGTAATAAACAACTAGGGAAAATTCTCAATGAATGACAATTAAAATTGCGACAAATTTGTGTCACATGCAAATCTGTGTCCAAAATTGTCAAGATAACAATTAGAAGTAAACAAGTGTAAACTGCCCGACATGTAGAATTATCAATGATAACCGGATTTTATAAAACGTTCCACTAATTATGCAGACAAATAGTAGCCTGCAGCGTATTAACCACAAACTGGAAAGTCAATGTAACATTTGCCAGGTTATTAAAACATGGCAAGTGTGTAGATTGTAGCTATCAAGTGTTCACTATTTATCTTGCTAGTTTGATTTAAGATGACACACTTGATTACTAATGAGTGGTTCGTTACCTACATGTCCTATGATTTAACATAAAGATAAAACCGACAGCTGGCAAAAGGTGTGCATGATACAGTATATTCTGAGTTTAACGTCTCGCGCCGGTAAAAAAATAATTATGGGCTGTTCATTTTACGCGCTCTATCCGTTATGTAATCGCTTTAAAATAACTCAAAATGGTATGAAAAAAAGTTGTTTTTAATTTCCGTCATACAAATATATTAATAAATGAATAATATCGCTGTGGTTTTATGTTTTATGAGTACACTGTTTGAAAAGCATTGCCCACTAATGGAATGGGCCATACTTGATATTACGAATATATTCTTCACACTTAGTCATGTGACACATAAACTCGTATTTTTCACACTTAGTCATGTGACACAAACGATCATATTCTTCAAACCTAGTCATTTGACACATGGGATCATATTCTTCACACTTAGTCATGTGACGCATACGATCATACTCTTCACACCTAGTCATGTAACCCATACGATCATATTCTTCACACTTAGTAATGTGACACATGGGATCATATTCTCACACTTAGTCATGTGACGCATACGATCATATTCTTCACACTTAGTCATGTGACGCATACGATCATATTCTCAACACTTAGTCATGTAACACATACGATCATATTTTTCACACTGAGTTATGTGACGCATACGATCATATTCTTCAAACCTAGTCATGTGACGCATACGATCATATTCTTCACACTTAGTCATGTGTCGCATACGATCATATTCTTCGCACCTAGTCATGTGTCGCATACGATCATATTCTTCGCACTTAGTCATGTGACGCATACGATCATATTCTTCACACTTAGTCATGTGACGCATACGATCATATTCTTCGCACCTAGTCATGTGACACATGGGATCATATTATCACACTTAGTCGTGTGACGCATACGATCATATTCTTCACACTTAGTCATGTGACGCATACGATCATATTCTTCACACTTAGTCATGTGACGCATACGATCATATTCTTCGCACCTAGTCATGTGTCGCATACGATCATCTTCTTCACACTTAGTCATGTGACACATGGGATCATATTATCACACTTAGTCATGTGATGCATACGATCGTATTCTTCACACTTAGTCATGTGTCGCATAAGATCATATTCTCCACACTTAGTCGTGTGACGCATGGGATCATATTCTCACACTTAGTCGTGTGACGCATACGATCATATTCTTCACACTTAGTCAGGTGACGCATACGATCATATTCTTCACACTTAGTCATGTGACGCATACGATCATATTCTTCACACTTAGTCATGTGACACATGGGATCATATTATCACACTTAGTCATGTAACACATACGATCACATTCTTCACACTTAGTCATGTGACGCATACGATCATATTCTCCACACTTAGTCGTGTGACGCATGGGATCATATTATAACACTTAGTCATGAGACGCATACGATCTTATTCTTCACACTTAGTCATGTGACGCATACGATCATAATCTCCACACCTAGTCATGTGACACATACGATCATATTCTTCACACTAGTCATATGAAACATGGGATAATATTCTTCACACTTAGTCATGTGACGCATACGATCATAATCTCCACACTTAGTCGTGTGACAAATACGATCATATTCTTCGCACTTAGTCGTGTGACGCATACGATCATATTCTTCACACTTAGTCATGTGACGCATACGATCATATTCTTCAAACCTAGTCATGTGACACATACGATCATATTCTTCACACTAAGTCATATGTAACAGGGGATCATATTCTTCACACTGAGTCATGTGACACATACGATCATATTCTTCACACTAAGTCATGTGACGCATACGATCATATTCTTCACACCGAGTCATGTGACACATACGATCATATTCTTCACACTTAGCCATGTGATATATTAGATGATATGTTTCACTCTTATTCACATGACACATAAGATCATATTCTTCACTTTGGTCAGTTGATAAATATTATCATTATCTTAACACTTAGTTATCTGGCAGATAGTGTCATATTGTTGATAGTTGTGTTTAGTATGAAAAATGCAAGATGGTACATGTAGACATCATTAAAACGTTAAATATATCGCATACATATTTGTGGGGAAACAGTTTTTACATGCATTCAAAATTTCAAATCATTCAAAAGGTTAACTACAAAAGATGTAATTTAAGATAGGAGTTATCTTAACAAGCGATGTGGAAATTCTCTAGCACGCCTTATGAACACGCCAAAATTAAATATTAAACTACTGGCTAAGGTGAAGTTGCCGCTATGCATTGTGGGATTGAACTTTATTTTGGGTAGCCTATATAAACCCATTATCAAAATACGGTGCAACGTATTTGTAAAATACAAAACGACAGGTAGAATATTGGTGTAAATTGTCAAAGCCCATGTATATGAACAATACTGTGTGGGTTGACAAAGGCGTTATAATAATAAACCAGGTATAAAAACTGTTTTTGTAAAAAGACAGCTTTTAAAAAAAATCGACTAAACATTATGCCATCATGTGTATAATAAATGAATTAAAACTCATAACGGTAGACTTCTGTGTATATCTTAATTTTACACTTTCACACAATAACGATTTTACCATTACAAAAAAATATTAATTTAAATGTCCGACTTGCGTAAACAAACAACTTAGCTGTGTACATGTACAGCTTTTGTCAGATGTATACATATCTAAATAAAGTATACAACTACTACATCCAAAATACCATTATAAATACAGAACATGCAGAGATTTTCGTTTCACATTAACTTCATATTAAGCAACAATGTGAGAATTGAAATATGTGCACTTATACAATATCCTTCCTATATCGAAACACATTTACAGCTGCAGGTGTATTTACATAAAAGCGTTACATCAAACGCAAATGTATATATTAATCTTCCTTTTAACACAAGATCTTTTATTTGCTATGTATTATGTTTTAATGATGTTGATGATATATGTGTCATAGTGTAACATTTACAGTTACAGTGTTTTTATAGTCGGTCGATCAAGGCTTAAGATCAATTTAACAAATCATCATTCCCCAGTACTAATCCCATTGTGATCAGCCTGTAACGCATGAGTGAACATACCATGACCACTATCCTTCATAACAGTTTATGAAGTTGATGAATAAAGTGATCTCCATGTGTTACAGGTTAGTTTTACTTTTTATAATTAGTTATCATATCTTTCAGAAATGTTTATTAGATATGTTGTTATATTACCATATTACAACAAGCTTTAATTTGTTTATTACCAGTAATCATGTATAAATGTATGAATAGTTGCTATGGATTATAAATAACAATATGAAACGTATAGATTTTATATATAAATAAATATATATATATATATATATATATAACACTTTATGAAGTTGATGAATAAAGTTATCTCCATGTGTTACAGTTATCCTTGATTGCCCACATACAGAACCTATACAACAAGAAGAAAAAAACCCATGACATTTGGCGCCCAACGTGGGGCGCTAAAAACACTGTAACTGTAAATGTTACACTATGACAAATATATAGTAAACATATACATAAGTATCGGGTAGAACCGCACAATGCATTCAAACCATTCAAGTCCTAGCAAGCGATGCGCGAATTCTCTTTCACGCCCCGTTCACGCGCTGACAACAACATTTTACATTGAATTCCTGACTAATGAAATTTACAGCGACTTGATCACTGATATTCGTATTATTGATATTTTTAAATACATAAGTCTACTTAAAAGTACAATGTTTTAAGTAGTCGTAATAAATAACACTTGGAAGAAAAACAGTCATACTAAAACAGCCTTTCCAGTTTTGAAAGCGAGACCCGTGGGAGAAAATGCCCACAATAAATGCGCTACCAATGCGCATGCTTTAAGTAGAGTGAACATAGTATAACCGCTTTAATCCAAATGCACGTTATTTTCCGTATTATCGAGGAAAAAAGTTTGACAAACGCTTTATTAATTTACCAATTTAAAATGATGATTGTTCATTACTGTACCAATAATTTTAACATTTTTATTAATCAGTGCGTTACTTCGCTGGTTTAGAAATAATGTATACATTAATTCATTTTCGACCCAAAGACATTTAAAAAATAATAATTTTCCCAAACTGGAACAAGTTTCTTTAATACGTTACGATATGCGTTGTGCGTGTGAACTTTATTTTGGGTATCCTATATATACCCGTTACAGATTCGCGTATTTGTAAAATACCAAACGACGGGGTAGAATATCGGTGTATATTGTTAGACGTCTGTTGCACATGAGATAAACCAGGATGTGTCGTGACTCAGACGTAATAATATTTAACAAGGTATAACAAGTGTTCTTGTTAGAAGACATAATGTGACATAATAAATAAACATTTTGAATAAAATAAATTATAAATAAAAGGTAATTTATGCATTACATAACTTACTTACAGGCCACACGAGGGCTGTTAAAACAAATTATTAAATATGCGCATATACATTCGTATAGACACACACAATTTTAAATACAATAATAATACATTATTGTAATGTGTTAATGTTAACAATAATCGTTAAAAGGTTCTAGGTTCCTATTTTTCTTAATAATTTTATTAAGATCAGTAAAATCGTTCGAGTCCAGGAATGTCCATAGGTTGGACCCGCTAATTGTTTTGTGTTAATGTATGAATTTGTAACACCTCGATTGTCTCACGTAACCACAAAAATGGTAGATTGGTTCGGGCGTAAGCCTTTTAACCACTTTTTCGAAACTGTTCGATTCTCCATTTTCTTAAATGTGTATATCGCGGTAATGTTTCCTTCCGATGCTGACAGTCTTCAAAACATAAACGGGTGAATATATAATTGTAATAATAATAATCATAAAAAAGTAAACGATCACGATTTCACAACAACGTCATGCAGTTTTTCTGGGATGATCGACCTCTTCTTTCTTAAAGGACCATTCACTTCTTTACCTACAAATAAAATAATTTGCAACTTGTTAAGCATGTTTTATTCTTCACAACGCCTTATTATTCTCCGTCATAAGCGGAGGGAAATATTTTGGGCGTTGGCCGTCACTCCGTCCTTCAATCCTTCATTTGCGGATTAATTTTGTGTTCAAAGCCATATCTCGGAACTGATTGTGCCGATTTTATTGAAACTTGGTTTAACTATTTATAATTATATATACGATGTTGATGCACGTCAAATTGCAACGCTGTCGCAAATTTTCCATTGGCAAATAATAGAGACATGGCCATTTTTTACTTGAAAACACGCACATTTAAGAAAACAGGCGGTGTAAGGATTGAAAACAGATATGCGTAAAGCTTGAAAACAGGCACGTATAAGGCTTAAAACAGACATGTGTAAGGCTTGAAAACAGACAAGTGTTAGGCTTGACAACAGACAAGTGTAAGGCATGAACACAGACAAGAGTAAGGCTTAAAAACAGACAAGTATAAGGCTTGAAAAAGAACAAGTGTAAGGCTTGAAAACAGAAAAGTGTAAGGCTTGAAAACAGACAAGTGTAAGGCTTGAAACAGATAAGTGTAAGGCTTAGAAACAGACAAGTGTGGGCTTGAAAACAAACAAGTGTAAAGTTTGTAAACAGTGAAGTGTAAGGCTAAGAACAGACAAGTGTAAGGCTTTAACACAAACAAGTGTAGGCTTGACAACAGATAAGTGTAGGCCTGAAAACCGACAAGAGTAGGCTTGAAAACAGACAAATGTAAGACTTCGAAAAGACAGGTGTAAGGCTTGAAAACAGTCAAGGGTTAGGCTTCGAAACAGGCAAGTGTAAGGCTTGAAAACATGCAAGTGTAAGGCTTGGAAGCAGACAAATGTTGGCTTGAAAACAACCAAGTGTAAGGCTTGAAAAACAGGTAAGTGTAAGGCTGGAACACAGACAAGTGTAAGGCTTTAAAACAGACAAGTGAACGGCTTGAAAACAGACAAGTGTAAGGCTTGAAAACAGACAAGTGTAAGGCTTGAAGATAGACAAGTGTAAGGCTTGAAACATAGAAATGTAAGGCTAAGAAACAGACATGTGAAAGGCTTGAAAACAGGCAAGTTTATAGTTTAAATACAGACAAGTGTAAGGCTTTTAAACAAACATGTGTAAGACTTGAAAACAGACGAGTGGAGCCTTGAAAACAGACAAGTGTAGGCTTGGAAGCAGACCAGTGTAGGCGTGAAAACAGAAAAGTCTAAGGGTTAGAACAGACAAGTGTAAGGCTTGAAACAGACAAGAGTTAGGCTTAGAAACAGGCAAGTGTAAGGTTTGAAAACAGGCAATTGTAAGGCTTAAGAAGAGATAAGTATATGCTTGAACACTGACAATTGTAAGGCTAAGAACATAAAATTGTAAGGCTTAAAAACAGACAAGAGTAAGGTACGAAAACAGACAAGTCTAAGGCTCGAAAACAGACAAGTGTACGGCTTGAAAAAGACAGGTGTAAGGCTTGAAAACAGACAAGTGTAAGGCTTGAAAACAGACAAGTGTAAGACTTGAAAACAGACAAGTGTAGGCTTGAAAACAGACAAGTCCAAAGCTAAGGCAAGTGTAAGACTTAAAACAGACACGTAAATGCTTGAACACAGACAAGTGTAAGGCTAAGATCATAAAATTGTAAGGCTTGAAAATAGGCCAGTGTAAGGCTCGAAAACAGACAAGTCTAAGGCTTAGAACAGACAAGTGTAAGGCTTGACAAAGACAAGTGTAAGGCTTGAAAACAGACTAGTGTAAGGCTTGAAAACAGATTCGTGTAAGGCTTGAAAACAGCTTAGAAAATAGACAATTAAACGGCTTAGAAACATGCAAGTCTAAGGCTTAGAACAGTCACGGTAATGCTGGAAACGGACAAGTGTAAGACACGGTAAAGCTTGAAACAGACAAGTATAAGACTTGAAAACAGACAAGTGCAGGCTTGAAAACTGACAAGTCTAAAGCTAAGAACAAAAAAGTGTAAGGCTTAGAAACAGACAAGTGTAAGGCACGTTGAATCTGGTTTTACCTTGTTATATTATGATAGCTAAGCTGCATGTTAACGTTTCGTGCGACCTTTCATATGATTTCACTTTTAAAATTAATTGCAACTTTTATACATATCCATTTGCCCATAATATCAAAGCAGGGCGATGTCAAGGCAGCGTCTGATATATAATCATACGTTTTAATGTCTAGACTGGTGTTGAACATTATGCTTTGACGGTTGTCCCGATGAATTCGAAATGAATAACTTTAGACAATTATGCAACGAATATGAATTACAACCCTTAATAATAATTTTAGATGAAGATTTCTGATAGAAAATATTAACAGGTCTACCGATACAAATATGCACGTTCACAGATTTTGTTTGCTGATAAATGATCACTTAAATATGATTCGTATACCATCAAATCGTCCATGCAGATAGATTTAACCCATTATGCCTAGTGGACTCTCCCATCCTTCTTAATTGGATCAATTTATTTTCTAAATTAAGGATGTCTAGTAAATGTAAATGTATTTCTATATTTAGAATATTTCTTACAGAAATTCCTTTAGGCAAACAGCGCAGACCAAGATGAGACGCCGCATCATGCGGCGTCTCATCTGGGTCTAAGCTGTTTGCCAAGGCTTTTTTTCTAGACGCTAGGCATAGATGGGTTAACAGAAATGCAGTGAACGTAAATAGAGAATAATAGGTTAGTGTTGATTACAGATCAGGTTTATCATGCGAGGCTTAGAAAACAAAAAGCACGAGCCTTGGCGAGTGCTTTTTCGTTTTCGTGCCGAGCATGATAAATCTGATCTATAATCAACACTAATCTATTATTCTATTTATCCCACTTGTTATTTTGTAAACCTTTTTGTTTAAACAAAATGAGTTTGACTGGATAATTTCGCTGGATTTATCACGGCATTTGGTCGAAATATTGACGTCATTTTCTGCCGTTGATTATAGATGATATTTAATCAATCGAATTCGCTGTAAAAGTGGGATAAAAGCGGTGTTCGCAGTGAAACTAGTTGAGTTATACATTCAAACATGTCAGACTTTTTCTATGATTATGCTATTTTACTACATGTATATCACGATTATTTGTTGTAACGGTATCATTTGTGATCTTAAATCAGATCTTATATTTTTGTCAGATCCTTGTTCAAATCGGGGCATTCGTTTTTCATTGCTGATTAAACCAGCATGATATAAACATAAAATCTTACGATCGTTGTGTGTTTTTCATTGAATGTCACCAAGTACAGTAAATGCACATCCATATGTTACACACTATATCAGCTGCAAAATATACCAAAAATTGCAGTCTATTTGATACGCGTTTTGAGAAAACTGGGCTTAATGCATGTGCGTAAAGTGTCGTCCCAGATTAGCCTGTGCAGTACGCACAGGCTAATCAGGGACGACACTTTCCGCCTTAACTGGATTTTCGTGTAGAAGAGACTTCATTTAAACGAAAAATGTCATAAAAGCGGAAAGTGTCGTCCCTGATTAGTCTGTGCGGACTGCACAGGCTTATCTGGGATGATACTTTACGACCATGCATTAAGCCCCATTTTCTCAGAACGCGTCTTATTTGTTAACTTATATAAATTGTATATGAAAAACACGTTCATAAATTAAACACAGAGCAGTTTAGTGTTTAATTAATTAACTTTTATTGATACAGCAGGCGCTTGAGTTGGATCTAAATTATGGTGACTGAAGGGTTCTTCTTTTACAATCGTAAACAAGTCCCTGAGTTTGTATAAAAAAATATGCAAATGTCTTTTAAAAAATATGTCAAGCAAATGTTGATCAAACGACTCGAAAAGCGAAACCCGTGGTTCTCGCACATGCATGCGAAATAAATCATATAGTCGCCAACGAAGGGCCAAGTGAAATAATTTGGATAAACAAAAAGTTAATAATTTCAGTCAAAAATGGGCGTAAACAGCGGCGTTGGGGGAAGGGGGAGGGGGCAACTGTGAGGTAGGGAAGTTTTGTTGCAGCGGTTATTTGGTTATCTCCCGTAGCGGTAAACATGTATGCTGGTTGTTGTGCTATGCTCGACAGTGCTCCAGCTAGGATTTGAAAGGGAAAGGGGGCGGGGCTATTGTGTCAATAGGTTACTTTCAACGCGCAGAATTTTGTCAAAAAGGCTCTTTCAAGCGCGGTCGTATCTGGAATGCTCATTGTTGTATATGAATGTTTATGTTTTTAATAATTTTTAGAATAAACTATTTCCATAGTTATAAATTATTATAAAACCATGCAAACAAAATGTGTACAATGAGGAAATAAGTAATAACAATTTAACATGAGATTTATAAATTATAGTATGTCTTTATAAAAAAAACACACCAAACATTTATTTTGTGCTTAGTAACATGCTATTTGTGACAGTTAAGACTTAAGCCAAAGTCTCACTATTGCCGGTAGAGCCCCGGTCCACCCCGGAACCGGGATGATTCGTCGAATTTTTTTTTAACGCGGTCAAACTATTTCCCGGTGCCGCCCCGGTTGAAACCGGTCAACAACCCGGCAGAGCCCCGGTCAACCCCGGACTAGCTACGGTTTATCCCGGTGAAGCCATGGCAGAGCCCTGGTTATCGCCGGTAATGCCCAGGTGGAGCCCCGGTGAATGCCGTTGGCGTCCCGGCAGAGCGCCAGTTTACCGATGTACCGTAGCTGTACCGGGCTCCACCCGGGCATTACCTGCGACAACCGTGGCTCTGCCGGGGCTTCACCGGGATAAACCGTAGCTAGTCCGGGCTTGGCCGGGACTTTGCCGGCTTGTTGACCGGCTTTAACCGTGGCGGCACCGGGAAAAAGTGTGACCGCGTTAAAAACAAATTACGCATCATCCCGGTTCTGGCCGGTCGACCGGCGTTAGCAAACCGGGATGGACCGGGGCTCTACCGGCAATAGTGAGACTTGGACTTAAGTCCTTGCTTATTGAACTTTCTTTCAATTGTCATATAAACACATGAGCGATATTTTCGCGCAATACCAACAAATGTCGTCAACTCATTAAATCATTCACAAATGACTTACTTAAATGAAAATAACACACACACACAAAGAAATTTCCAACTTATACCTACTGACCTTGACCTCGATAGATGATGCCGATAATTGCCCCTGTCACCGAGGCGGTCGCTATTGGATACAACGATTCATTCGTTACATTCACGTTCGTAAATGCTGTTCCGAAGTAGAGATGATCTGAACCAAACTGTACTGTACCATTATCCATATCCACAAACATGAAAAACCAATCTGGCATGACCTGTGGAAATAATTTTAATGAATTAATGCGCATCTCCAGGGTCATTCAATGTAATATTGTAGCCCAACATCACAAATAAACAATGTAATTCCCAAGCTGCATCAGGGAGTCAATATTGGCATACATATAAGATCCTTCATTTAAGGAAAGTGATCATTTACCATATGATTGACACAGGACAAGCCCCCGTGACTACCAATTACAGGGTGCAGGATCACGTGGCTTTGTTGGAGTTTTCCAATTCAACGTTATTGGATATAACAAACCGTAAGAGTTTATAACTTTTTTAAACCATTTTTTTCTTAAAGAAAGATTTTTATGCTGCTTATGGAAATGTGAAAAACATCAGAATTACTTTATTTAATGAGCGGGTTCTTGTTAAAAAATCCATGTATACTGCACGTATATGCATAACGCAAGGTGACATTTTGTGCCCGATTTCAGACGTATTCAATGATTTATTCTTATACCTTAAGATATCGGCACAAATTGTAAGAAAAACTGTATTTTATTCACTAAAGGTTTTCGCAAATGTATTTCAATAACTTGATATATTTGCAATAATAAAGTTTGTAACGGTGCGTTAACATTCTTTCTAGCCCGTGTGTAACCCCCGGATTCTTCACTCTGGAATTAGTATAAGCGGAAAAACGCCTTGAGACGGTCATAACATTCGGGGGTTAAAAACTGGTCTAAACTCGCCAAAAACTAAGCATTTGTTGCAGATAACGAGAGCGGAATGCATAACCAGAAGGGTAATCACGTGATTATCAAGATGGCGACGTCCGTGCCGAGGCAGGTTTTTTCGCCGTTTAATACCCTTTATTAATTGTATTATTTTTTTAATTCCGCTCACTTTCCAGCCATATTAGCAAGAAACATACTGGCGTTTATTTCATCGAAATATTCGCTCTATATCTCGACTTTACTCGCTGCGAAATTTCTTAGCGGGATGACCTAATTAGGGCTCCACTTAAAAAAAAATGCGGGGAGAAAAGTCGAGATATAAAACGAATTTAAAATACGAAATTAACGCTTATCACCTTTTTTACTGATATGGCTGAAAGAGAGCGCCATTAAACAAATAAACAAAAGTAATAAAAGGTTTAAAACGGCGAAAAATAACTGTCTCGGCAGGACGTCGCCATCTTGACTATCACGTGATAACCCCTCTGATAAGTTTTCGTTCCATTCTCTCACATACAATCTCTGCCATCACAAGAAAATCCTACCAGAATTGGTAAAATGTTTTGTTTTTATAGTATATTATGGCAAGTAATATCATTTTCTTTTACATTTGGAAAATAGTGTATATGCTTAGGTGCCTAATTAAAAATAAGTAAGTTTATACAAAAAGAGTCAAAATAACAACGGTAAAGTTATTCTACGACGTCGCTAGGTTATCATCACGTGGTTGGTTATGAAGGCAGGGATTTGATCCAGCTATGCTAGTTCCAGTCAAATCTCTGCATGGAGTTTGTTGACGTAAGTGATTTCGTCATTTTAACTTATAAAAACGGACGTGTTCATCGGGGAGATATTTCGTAAATGCAGGCTTGTTGATAGGAAAATTAGACAGCCCTGTATGCTTGTGTTAAAATGATATCATTTTAAGAACAACAAGGGACAAACTTGTCACAAAACCAGGTTTTCAATTTGAAAAAAAAAGTATGATAAAGGGAGACAATTCAAAATGTACATTGTTACCGATTGTTCCTAGTTACCCACTTGTGTCAAATTCCATCTATTCTTAGTCGTGGCGACCTTGATTTCGACCGAATCATAATATCCCGACATTATGTGCCAGGGCACTTGGTGACAATCAATTTGTGAAAGTTTCATTGAAATCCGCTGAGAAATGAAGGAGGAGTTGCGTTCGGAAGAATTGCTCCGCCCGCCCGCCGACATTCATCAATCTAATATCCAGTTTTTTCCTTCGGGTAACCTGGTTTAAAAAAGAGTATTGATCCGTGTGTACCAAGTGTTAGTCTTTTTAAAATCTAACAATCAATGACATATTTATGGCCCGGACAAGATCATTTATAGCGATTTTTTACCTTTGAACTCAAACTGTGACCTTGGCCTTGGGTATATCGACGTAATTCTTTCGCATGACACACCGTTCAATGATTGTAAAGAAATGTACAGAGTAATTTTAAAATCTAACAATGAATGACATAGTTATGGCCCGAACAAGATCATTTATGGCCATGTTTGACCTTTAAACTCGAAGTGTAACCTTGACCTTGGAGATATCGACGTAATTCTTTCGCATGACACACTGTCCAATGATTGTGAACAAATGTACCGAGTAATTTTAAAATCTCATAATGAATGACATAGTTATGGCTCGGAAAAGATCATGTTTGGCCATTTTTTACCGTTGAACTCAAAGTGTGACCTTGACGTTGCAGATATCGACGTAATTGTTCGCATTAAACACCGTCCAATGATGGTGAACAAATGTGCCAAATGATTTTAAAATCTCACAATGAACGAAATCGTTATGGTCCGGACAAGCTCATCTAAAATTGTTCCGCCCGACCGCCCGCCCGCCGGCCCGCCCACCGACATTCACCAATCTAATAACCAGTATTTTTCTTCGGAAAGCCTGGTTAAAAATGGAACAATATTTTTTATTTCACTTAACACACTTAGAGGTTCATGTAATTATGGTATTAACTTAATACTATTAAGTTTTAAATTAGTATGGCTAGTTCATTTTATTATGCGCAAATAAATTGACAGAACAAGCAGTTTCAGTAAACGCGAAAGTTATTAAACTAGCTGTTCTTTACCTTTTTTCTATTAATCCAGAGATTAAGCAATTACAAAAAAAAAATGTTTATAAAATATTTTTGAAACAGTAAATTTTTATCGAAATAGTATTTGAAGTTTGCTTATTTGTAAAATATACACATACCAAAATGCAACAGGTGAGTTTCACCATAAAGTCCATTTTATAAATATACATGCATACGGTGAGTTTCACAATTAACTCCACTTTATAAACATGCATGCTTTAGGTGAGTTTCACCATGAATTCCATTTTAAAAGCATACATGTACATGCATTAGGTGAGTTTCACCATGAGCTCCATTTTATATTGAATTTCACTATGAACTCCATTTTATAAACAAACATCCATTAGGCGAGTTTCACCATAAACTCCATTTTAAAAACATACATGCATTAAGCGAGCTTCACCATGAACTCCATTCTATAAAACATACATGCATTAGGTGAGTTTCACCATGAACTCCATTTTATAAACATACATGCAGTATGTGAGTTTCACCATGAACTCCAATTCATAAACATACATGCATTAAGTGAGTTTCAGCTTTAACTCCATATGTTCTTAAAAACAAGGTCCGATTTACACCGCAATTCAAGGAATTAGCTACATACGCTTGTTCCAGGTAATCTTCCTACAACAGTTTGGTCCTGGTACGCTTTTCCGGTCGTGAGATCAATCGTGTACGTTCCTTTGGTTCCTTGCCACTTCCGGTCATTCGAAGCACCTTGGATGAAACATTGTGACTGCCATAATAATATATAAATTCCTTTGCAAAATATTTCTTTAACGAGCGTATTGACTCACAAAGATCTGATTATTGTCTTAATTGGTAAAAAAGTAATAGTGTTTCTGCTAAATAAAGTTTGTTAGTATGTGTGTGCATATTGCTTATATTCAGACCTGGAGTGAGTCAGTGAAGGTCAATATGATTGTTATTAAACAAGAGCAAAAAAATGGCCATAAATCGCTCAGCTTTGTTAAAGAACATACGAACTCACGGTCATGTTTTAGGAATCTTTGTAGTGAACAACACTCTGATGCCACATTCTAAATATCAAATCTGTATTGCTTGTGGTTTCAGAGTAGTTTTTAGTTCACCTGAGCTTAATGTTCTTTTCTTGGTGAGTTTTTGTTATCGCCTTATGTCCGTCAGGTTTTGTGCGTCGTGATGCGTTAACATTCTAGAGGCACATGTATAATGATTCCGGTTGGTAGAAAAACATGACCGCCAGGGGCGGAGCATCTTTCCTTATATGGCTATATTTGGCTATAGTTAAACCTTGTTAACCCTCTATAGAGGCCACATTTATTGTCCGATCGTCATTAAACTTGGTCAGAAGAATTGACCCAATGATATCTTGGACGAGTTCGAAAAATGGATTCCGGTTTGTTGAAAAACACGGCCGCCAGTGGGGCGGGGAATTTTTCCTAATATGATGATGATGATGATGATGATGATGATGATGATGATGATGATGATGATGATGATGATGATGATGATGATAATGACTGTTTACCGCCCATATAAAAATAACCGCGACAATAATTCATAATCAACTGTAACTGTACCTTGTATCACAGAATCCGGTCCAAGTCCAACACGGGCGTGTCGGCCGCGTAGTCGAACGGGGAATATGAACTCGATCACGTGCTTTCCGGTGTTGAATCCGCGGCTCCATCGGACACATTCCACTGTGCCCTTCGTGCTTAGTGTAAGCTCCACTGAGTTGTTATTAATTTGACGAAAGCCCCTGGTAGTGTCTAGAATCTTGTCGTTATAAAAATTGGCGTTAAACTGAACGACTTTCGTCCATGCTGGTCTCTCTGAAAAATCTAATAAGTTGTTGTGTTTATGTAGTTGCCAGTTATTCTGTTCAGGTTGATTTAATGAAAATATTGCAATTTATAATAACGTAAAACTTGTTCATATCGCAATGACACATACATCAATCATCAGTTGAGTCGTGCTCTGAGAAAACTGGGCAAAATGCTTGTGCGTAAATTGTCATGCAGTCCGCACGGGCTAATCAGGGACGACAATTTCCGCTTTTATGACATTTTTCGTTTAAATGAAGTCTTCTTAGCAAACATCCAATTTAGGCGGAAAGTGTCGTCCCTGATTAGCCTGTGCGGACTGCACAGGCTAATCTGGGACGACACTTTACGCACATGCATTATGTCCAGTTTTCTCAGAACGCGACTCAGTTGATGATCATCATACTTGTTCTGCTGAATATTAATGCAGAGCGTTTCAATATGCACGACACAGTCCTCATACTAATATTCCTGAATTATTATATATTCAATTCAATCAGATATTTGTTTATTTGATATGTTTACGTTCTAAGTTCTAAAACAATATTTTACTAAACGATCTTATGCAGTTCTATTTGTACTCTGCAAACCCGGGTAAATTAAATTGTCTTGGCATAGCAAATGTTTTTTATTAAATATGTTCTTAAATACAGTTTAACCAGATATGCGAAGATTTTACGTTCTATGCTTTAAAACAGTACTTGACCCTTCATCATTCTGAGTTGTATGTGTACTCTGCAGACACGAATACATTGCATTTTTGGAATAGTGTTGTTCCGTGAACAATTAAGTCCGAAAGCGCGTTCAATCAAATTGGAGAATATAAACAACCAAACTGGATGCGCAATTGTCTTTACAGCCTCGAAAGTGGTGAAATGTCAGTTGAAAATAACACACAACCACATCTCTTTTACCAGTTAACAACCCTGGGGATTTAATAATTTCTAATATAATTAGACCACTAGAAAGAAAATGCATGCGTATTTCGAAAACAAATGACCGTAAAAATACTTGTATCTTGTTTTTGTACTCTGACATCCTTCCAAACATTTTGTATTAGTAAGCATAAGTATGTTGATCGACATGAAAGGGTTTAGGGTGTCGTGTCAGTTCAGTGTTCCATTCCGCATTTTTAACCCATTCATGCCTAGTGGACTCTCCCATCCTTCTAAATTGGATCAATTTATTTCCAAAATTAGGGATGTCTAATATATTTATTTCTATATTTAAAATATTTCTTTCAGAAATTCCTTTAAGCAAACAGCGCAGACCCTAATGAGACGCCGCATCATGCGGCGTCTCATCTGGGTCTACGCTGTTTGCCAAGGCCTTTTTTCTAGACGCTAGACATAAATGGGTTAAGGTACGCATACGTATTTCTGTTCACTTGAATTATGTGGGAACACAGCAAAAATATAGACGCTTCTACAACGGTCAGTTAATATATGTAAATGAGTATGCAATATTATCCAATCGTCACACTTGTATGTCACGGGAATTAGCGGTTGAACTAATTCGAACAGAAGATCACATGCATAAATTTTGTAATATTAACCCATTTATACCCAGCATCTAGAAAAAAAAGCCTTGGCAAACAGCGTAAACCCAGATGAGACGCCGCTTGAGGCGGCGTTTCATCTGGGTCTGCGCTGTTTGGCTAAAGGGATTTCTGTAAGAAATATTCTAAATATTAAAATAAATTTACTAGACATCCCTAATTTAGGAAATATATTGATCCAATTTAGAAGGATGGGAGAGCCCACTAGGCACAAAATGGGTTAAGAGTCCGGAACTGTCTTACGTCACTCATTATAAATATTATAGAGACTGTATTCTCATTTTCATCTGTGTGAAACAAACATAATTCAAAAACTTTGTTTGCTAGAACAGAGATATAAGAATTAATCTCACTATCACACTGTATTCGTGTCTATTTAAACACATTTATACATTTAAAATAATCACTGAAACATTTTTATACAAAGAAGTCTTCATTTAATGCCTGCGACTTAAGACCTGCCGCAAGGAGGGACAATATAAAGATTACAAAAATGCCCGATTAAAGGCAGTGCTGCAATCCACAATATTTTGATTTCGGTTTTTTATATCGATCGATCATAGTTTCAACCCCTGCAGGACTAATTTAGTCCCTGTTCATAAATTGTTGAAATTTTAGGACATTAAAAGGTATATACAATACTTTTCTGTTTTATCTTACACGCGTACATTTCTTTGGCAACGTTGCCAGACTTTTGTCTCGATAAAGATCAACATGGCAAGCACAGAATACATAAAGCAAATTATTTTACGAGTATATAAGATAGTAGACGTTCCCCACGGACAACCGGACATAATACTTGTGCGTAAAGTATCTGCCCATGTTAGCCTGTGCAGTTCGCACAGGCTAATCTGGGACGACACTGTTCACCTAGACTGAATTGTTGTTACGAAGAAACTACCGTTTAACAAACAAATATATGAATGCAGAGAGTGTCGTCAATAATTAGCCTGTACGGACTGCACCGGCACAAAAAAATGACGATTACTTATGCAGTCCATGTTTAACAGAAAAACTGCTGCATCAGTCTTCCCTAAAATGTGAAACAGTCAATTTAAAACAATACCTTCAATGACGGAAGCCGAGGTCCCCATGAACAATTCCCATACTTTATTTACAATCCATTGCTAGACTCGGTTCTAAATCCGCGTCCATGAATACGCGAACATGGCTCCTTCTTGTTCAAATAGAAGTATGATATGAAACACTCTGTTCAGTTTCAAACAAGGTATAATTTTACGAAGTTAGATTATCAAAATATTTACATTACCTTTCCGGTTTAAGAAATCGATACTGCTCTACCGATCGCGACCTAAAATGTATAGGTCGGTGTTCAATAGATAATAATAGCTTGAATGTTATTGCCCTTCGTTGGAACCAGTGTGTTTTATCTATAAATTCTTTCAACAGGCGGTGTTAATTGTGCAATATTTGGCTTGCTCAATTTACAATTGACATCTTAGATGACAGTTTCGTCGCCTTGCGATAGTAGTTATAGTTGTGTTGGTAATATTAGTTGTAGTGGTGGTAGAAGTAATGGTGGTGGTAGTAGTAATAGTGATGCTGGTGATGGTAGTAGTAGTAGGAATAGTAGAAGTAGAGGTAGTTAACGAAGTAGTAGTAGTAGTAGAAGTAGTAGTAGCAGTAGTAGTAGTAGTAGTAGTAGTAGTAGTAGTAGTAGTAGTAGTAGTAGTAGTAGTAGTAGTAGTAGTAGTAGTAGCAGTAGTAGTAGTAGTAGTAGTAGTAGTAGAAGTAGTAGTAGTAGTAATAGTAGTAGTAATAGTAGTAGTCGTAGTAGTAGTAGTAGTAGTAGTAGTAGTAGTAGTAGTAGTAGTAGTAGTAGTAGTAGTAGTAGTAGTAGTAGTAGTAGTAGTAGACAGACGGACGGACGGACGGACGGACGGACGGACGGACGGACGGACGGACGGACGGACGGACGGACAGACAGACAGACAGACAGACAGACAGACAGACAGACAGACAGACAGACAGACAGACAGACAGACAGACAGACAGACAGACAGACAGACAGACAGAAAGACAGACAGACAGACAGACAGACAGACAGACAGACAGACAGACAGACAGACAGACAGACAGACAGACAGACAGACAGACAGACAGACAGACAGACAGACAGACAGACAGACAGACAGACAGACAGACAGACAGACAGACAGACAGACAGACAGACAGACAGACAGACCGACCGACCGACCGACCGACCCAAAACCCACCCACCCACCCACCCACCCACCCACCGACCGACCGACCGACCGACCGACCGACCCAAAACCCACCCACCCACCCACCCACCCACCCACCCACCGACCCACCGATCAACCGACCGACCGCCCGACCGCCCGACCGCCCGCCCGCCCGCCCGCCCGACCGACCGACCGACGGATAGATAGATAAATGTTTATGCTAGTTATGCTCGATTGGCCATTGTTGGCTCGGGTACTACTTAAATGTACCCCGGGTACATTTAAGTATACTTAAATGTTCCCCGGGTACGGAAAATCGTTGTCGGCTTTTTTCAAATTATTTGAGTTTATATTTTTGTCAATATTCAGTATAATGCCTTCTATATTATCGAAACCCCTATTTAAAAAAGCATTTAGGCGGGAATAAAACTCGGTATACAGTCTTGATTGGCCGGGTACGTGTTCGTATTTTTTTCCGTAGCCGATGTACATTTTAGTATACTTTAGAGTACCCGGGGTACATGTCAGTAGTACCCGAGCCGACAAAGACCAATCCAGCGCTTGTTATTAATATACTTTTTTTCAGCGCATATTGTTTAAATATGGATCGCTAAATTTATCACACAAAAAAATGTACGAAATAATAACGATACCTAATTTATCTTTTTTTTATGGTAATTCGTATAAAATACAAGATAAAAAATCGTGGAATGGAAACAATACGCATTTAAACAAAAGAACTTAATTGATAAACCACGTCCATAAAAAGATGACATTATACTTCGTTTTAAATAATTAAATAAATGAGCAGATTTTCTGTATGTAAGTATGTTTGTTGAATCAATCTACTTTTTATTTTAAATATAGTTTGCATTTCTTTTATTTATCATTATATATTTAGAAAAGTGGTTTTTCATTTCAAAGATCTATAAATACAAATTAATTGCGTTTATTCTAAGATATTCAATCGCAATGAAAAGTTGAATTTTATAGAGGGGAGGTAACAGTCAAGAGTTACTCATCAATGTTCGGCGTCAAATATGCGGTGCAAGAATTCGGGTGCGCACGCAGTAACACCTGCGCAATTTTGAGCTTCCGGCATATTGACCTACATTCAAACGTCGGTGTTGTTCTAAGTTCAAAATTTTAGTAATTTCGATATTGCGGAAACAAAATTAACGCAAATATGCCTCCCAAATTGTGTGGAAAATGTGATAAGACAGTTTATCCGACGGAAGAACTTAAATGTTTGGATAAGGTGAGCCATATTAAATCTGAAACGATAAGAAGTTTTGAAGTTCATATATCCGAAACGTATGCAAGTTTCGAAATAAGACTTGCCATATATGGAAATGGCTATAAATACAATGAAGCATCGATAACAACAGATAATCAAATAAATTGATTTGTCATTGATTCAGTTGCAATAATTTTTCATTTAACAATACTGTTACGATCGTCAAAATAGTTGTTTTGGATTTGGAAATGGGCGGGGTTCTAGCTGCTTCAAGTTCATCGTTCCGTTTCACACATCAATATTTAGTTCTGGCTACCATAACTTTAAATGTCGCTTTTTATGATTTTTGACTGGCGCGCCTTTATAGTTATGGACCAACCCCATTAGGAAAGTTAACCAGAAATTCCCAAAAAGTTGACAGTTAATAAGGGTGCTGGAGGTTTCGGTAAATGACAAGTTCGGTAAATTGATTTATATAGTAAAAGCCGTGGAGGTTTCGGTAAATTGATTTTATAGAGGAGGTATACCTGCAACGAGGTGTTAATGACACCTATTATCGGCTTACAATAACATTAGCGGCATTTATTTGCAAACTGTGGATTAATTTTGAGTTGAGTAATTAATGCTATGCCTAAGGTAAAGAATTAAGGGAAATGAATGAGCTACCTCTGAAAAACGAATTCTGTTAGGAAATTTTTGGTTAATTTTACGATTTAAATAACGCAATACTGTTGTTTGTTTTTTAAATTGGTGCTTTTATTTAAATAACATAATAGTAACATAATAGTAATAAGAAATAATGATTTATGGCGGAATCAATGTAAGCTCTTCAATTAAGTTTAATGCTATTTTAAAAAGTTTCTTGTAAAATATGATTTAATAAAAATGAGTTCATGTTGAATTTTATATTTATTTATATGTTTTACTTTTTCTTTCTGGTTGAGAAAAACACAAGAAAAAACAATATATAAAATTTAATACGTGTACGTAATTAATAAAAAGTAATATAATGATACGCGGTATGTTTTATAATTATGTTAAGTGCGCGTGCCATTGAACGTTGAGTTAAGCGAAGAGATACACATAATTGAAAACTTATAAAAATGACATCTAACACAACGCCAGCCGAGTGAATACACTGTGTAAAAGCAAGCTGCTGTGATGATCATTATCTTATCAAATTAATACACAGGCACCCGGCTACTGTATTGGAACAATGGATTTTACGGTCAAAATAACTGATATCATTTTTTGCCTAAACAAATCGGTTCAATAAGAAAATAATAACTGATTTACTTTGTAATCCGTTTTGTTTACCATATATTATAAATAAGCAACAACTAAACCTTGGATACAATATATATATTTTAATATTTCATGTCATTTAAAAAAAAATGAGGGAGTAATCACATATTAATTAGATACATTTTGCCACGTGGAGGCCACCTCTTGTAAGAGCCACATTATTATATTTTTTTTAACTGATACGCTTTAATTAAGGTTTTTATCAACTAATTGTTTAAAAACATATATAAAATACAAAACGAATCGTCGATCATGACCTTAATATATAATTTACCTCTATCGATTAGAATATTAATAGGTTGCAAGCCTGGATAATTAATAATAACACTTTGCAAACATCTCTAATTTGATAAAATCAAGTCCGTACATTTAAACAGATAATTTAATTAGTGCCAAACAACTCAATTAATGTACATCAAAATTAATTCACAGTTTGCAAATAAATGCCCCTAATGTTATTGTAAGCCGATAATAGGTGTCATTAACACCTCGTTGTAGGTATACCTCCTCTATAAAATCAATTTACCGAAACCTCCACGGCTTTAACTATATAAATCAATTTACCGAACTTGTCATTTACCGAAACCTCCATAACCCGTTAATAATACCGGTCCAAAACAGCTTTTAAATGCAGTTATTGTTCCAAATCAACCACTTGATCGGAAAGATTGACATTTTTTACATTTAACTGATATAATCTTTCACAAAATACTATCTTAAACATTTAAAATTTATCTATTCTGCTTTTACATATCGAGAAAAACAGCGATGTGTCAGACTTACTTGAAATGCGAATCTCCCAAGATTTCACGGTCATATGACGTTATTTCTATTTTAAGTAACATACCATGTGCTCAAGTGTTTTCAAATTCAGAATGACATTTCCCGGTATTTAAGATTATTCTCGCTTGTTTGTAAACAAATTGTAGTGTAAATACAAACTCAAAGTAAATATTATTTAAAACTACCGGATTCACACTGAAATCAGTCTTATAATCCACCAGACGTAAGTTGTTTATCACAAATAATAGATTTCAGAAAACGAAAGTAATGTTTACAATTTCAGCAAATAATGTCAAGGTCGATCTGAAAGTATCGAAATGAAAACTTGTCACGTGACAAAGCGACAATGGCGTCAAAATTGTGAATTTCAGACTGATGAGAGTTATTTTCGTATATTGTAAGATGCATTTGAAACATTTGAACCTTAAAATAATCCCCGATGCAGTATTTTATATTCATTCACCAATATATGTAGAAATGTATCCAAGAAAATGAGCTTTCTTTGATTTATAGCGTGACATAAATATGTTATGACTCTGGTTGACTTTCGATACGGGGTTAGCTTCAGCGTACAGGTCTGTCAATACTATGTAAACTGTACGCTGAAGCTTCTTTAGCTAATCAATATTATGACAAATGAAATTTCAAATCAACAGCTGTGTGAAAGGACACAACATTTATAGCTAATTGTGGATTGATTAACAACCAAGAGCATATCCAGTTTTTTTTCACCATTTTGGGAATGGGGCAAGGTCCCTTTTAATTGGGAACGATTGCAACTTTTTGACTAACTTTAAGAAATGTTGTTCTTGTTTTGCTAATGTTTTTTTTTTTCAAATTGAGGATAAAAGTGTTTTCACTGTTATATATCCTAAGGTTCAAATTATAGAGCTGATGTGGGCTGAAATAAACGTTAAGATCTACAAAAATATATTCGAATATAAACTTCGATTTAAAATTTCTAGGTTCCATAAGGTGGAAAAAATATTTTTTTGAGCTTAGTATTAAGAATAAGGCAGTTTACTGCCTTGAATACCAAAAAAAATGATATCCTGAACTCCTACCTAATTAACTGACACATTTTCATTCAAAATGTTGTTTCCGTGATTATTAAAACCAAGGACATATAGTCCAAGAGGACCAAGGACCCAGTATAATTAAATGAAAACTCAATCTTGCCAAGTGAAAATACAGTTCATTGCAAAAGCACATTCCCATAATTTCTGTTAATGTTCAATCGTGCCTGGGGAATTGCTAAATATTCCACTATCTTAAACAGTTTACTTATTTCTTGAAAACATGTATTTCCTTTGATTAGTAATGCTAATATTGCTATTTTCTTATTTTAGGTATGGCACAAGGGCTGCTTCAAATGTGAGATCTGCAATATGACATTGAATATGAAAAACTACAAAGGCTACGACAAACTTCCTTATTGCACTGCGTAGGTTTCAGTAATGTTCGCTTTTCTGTTAGGGTGCGCTATGATCAGAAAAGATTCTTTTTATGCCCCCCTTCGAAGAAGAGGGGGTATATTGCTTTGCTCATGTCGGTCTGTCTGTCGGTCTATCTGTCGGTCCGTCCACCAGGTGGTTGTCAGACGATAACTCAAGAACGCTTGGGCCTAGGATCATGAAACTTCATAGGTACATTGATCATGACTCGCAGATGACCCCTAACGATTTTGAGGTCACTAGGTCAAAGGTCAAGGTCACGGTGACCCGAAATAGTAAAATGGTTTTTGGATGATAACTCAAGAACGCTTATGCCTAGAATCATGAAACTTGAAAGGTAGATTGATCATGACTAGCAGATGACCTCTATTGATTTTCAGGTCACTAGGTCAAAGGTCAAGGTCACGGTGACCCCAAATAGTAAAATGGTTTCCGGATGATAATTCAAGAACGCTTATGGCTAGGATCATGAAACTTGATAGGTAGATTGATCATGACTAGCAGATGACCCCTATTGATTTTCAGGTCACTAGGTCAAAGGTCAAGGTCACGGTGACCCGAAATAGTAAAATGGTTTCCGGATGATAACTCAAGAACGCTTATGCCTAGGATCATGAAACTTGATAGGTACATTGATCATGACTGGCAGATGACCCCTATTGATTTTCAGGTCACTAGGTCAAAGGTCAAGGTCACAGTGACCCGAAATAGTAAAATGGTTTCCTGATGATAACTCAAGAAAGCTTATGGCTAGGATCATGAAACTTCATAGGTACATTGATCATGACTCGCAGATGACCCCTATTGATTTTCAGGTCACTAAGTCAAAGGTCAAGGTCACAGTGACAAAAAACATATTTACAAAATGGCTGTCACTATAACTGAGAGCACATATGGGGGGCATGCATGTTTTACAAACAGCCCTTGTTTTATCTTAGTTGATGTCTGGTGATTAGATGAATTTTCAACACATGTATACTTTTTTTAAATTAAAATTATTTAGTTAGTAATAGTGTTACATTCTACAGGGGGTTTTCTAGCCATTTTGGGAAAAGGAGTCTGGTCAAATTGGGATTTTTTTAATCGATTAAAGAGGTAAATTCGGGACTTGTTTATCAACAAAAAGGAATTAATTAATGTTATATATTTTGTAGAAGGTTTTTTAAAATATAGTTGAGATACAGAGTCTAATAATCATAAGTCATAAGAGACTTCTTTCTTAAATTAAAAAAAAAAGGATTTTATAAATATAATTTTGGTATGGGATTGGGTCCGTTTTACAGCTTTTTTACATAGCAGAAAAAACCCTATACTACGGTTCCAGTATAGACTTGTGCCATAAATAATAAGCATGAACATCATATAGACGTATAATGGACACAACTTTACGCTGTAACCTATAGGTCATTTACCAGAGATAAAAATCTGCCGTTGATAACATGAAACAGATAAAATCAAATATGTATATTTATGAATGAATGGCATATGTACGTGTGCCCAATGTACTTGTTGCACAAATGTACAGTAAGTTACTAAGTATTGTACTTTTTGCATTGTTTTGCCTTTTTGCTTTTTTAGGACTGATTTGCTCATACAGAAATGTTTCTTGTGGAATGCCAGATTGGATTTATGATATTGTGTGAAATATGTGATTTTCAGGCACTACCCGACGACAAAGCATACAGCAGTGGCAGATACACCAGAAATTAGAAGAATACAAGAAAATACAAAAATACAGAGTAATGTGAGTACAAGCAAATGTGACTGCTAGAAAAGCAAATAATGTAAAATTAATATATGGGTCTTCAATGTTTTTTCTATTAGTTATGAAAATGCCAATCCATTCATGTTTTCATTTTATCAGTGCTTTCCACAGGATTTTTTCCAGACATTAGAAGTAGGTTTGAGAGAGCAGCCCCCTCAATAGGTTTATGTTTTTATGCCCCCAGATAGATAGATCGGGGGTATATTTTTTTTGTCCTGTTTGTCAGTCTGTCTGTCATTCTGTCCAAAACTTTAACCTTGGTTAAAGTTTGATAACTTTTGCAATATTGAACATACCAACTTGATATGCACCATGCATGTGTATCTCATGGAGCTGCTAATTTTGAGTGGTGAAAAGTCAAGGTCAAGGTCATCCTTCAAAGTCAAAGATCAAATATCATTGTATTTTTATTTCCTAAAACTTAAACCTTAGTTAAAGTTTTATCATATCTTGTTTAATATTGAACACAGCAACTTCATATTTGGCATGCATGTGTACATGTATCTTGTGGAGCTGCACATTTGGAGTGGTGAACATTCAAGGTCAAGGTCATCCTTCAAGGTCAAAGGTTAAAAAAAAATAAATTCATTTCTCCATTCAATCTCTTACTCACTTCTAGTGGAACTGCACATTTTGAGTGGTGAAAGGTCAAGGTTGACCTTCAAGGTCAAAGGTCAAAATATAAAAAACATAAATTTTCATAACCTTTTTAACATTGAACACAGCAGCTTCATATTTGGCGTGCATGTGTATCTCGTGGAGCTGCACATTTTGAGTGGTGACAGGTCAAGGTCATCCTTCAAGGTCAAAAGTCAAAAATAAAAAAAATCTTTTCATTTCTCCATTCAATCTCTTACTTCTTGTGGAGCTGCACATTTTGAGTGGTGAAAGGTCAAGGTCAACCTTCAAGGTCAAAGGTAAAAAAAATCATAACTTTTTATGTCCCCGGATCAAATGATCAGGGGCATATTGTTTTTGGCCTGTCTGTCTGTCATTCCGTCATTCTGTCCCAAAACTTTAACCTCACAGTAAAGTTTTGCAATAACTTTGAAATATTGAACATAGCAACTTGATATTTGGCATCCATGTGTATCTCATGGACCTGCACATTTTTAGTGGTGAAAGGCAGGGTTCCACACTAAGGCACGTCCGACAGACATTGTCTAGTAAGATCGGTGGTCGGGCTAGTAAAACTAAGGGCTAGCTTGTCCGACTTGTCGTACACAAAAAAATCTATACTGATTCATATAACTATAAATAACTGCTGTGAAAACTTTTTTTCTTAATGTGTAAAACTCCCATATTCGTTTCTTACATCAAAACAAAACTAGCGTATATAAATAAACGCGAAGCATTCACATGATTCATCCCTATTTTTAGACGCGAAGGAGAGCTTCCCGCGAAAATTGCTTGTTTCCATTGGTCATGTTGCCATGAATATTAATGATTTTTTGCAGTGTCGTAAAGCTTTACAGCATGTTTTTATGACTTCTATAGAAAATCGATATCGTCAGTGTAAACATTTTTGTGTAGCAGACAAGAGAATGTAATTCAAAGAATGGCTTTGTTCAAGTTCGGATTTTCGTCCGACAAATCAGTCAATAAAGAAGAATCCGACAGAAAAACTGACAGGAAACATAAATATGAAGAAAAACGAAAACATCAATTTTATCCTAAATGGAAAATCGAGTCAGTTCCCATGGCTTAAATTTGATGCTGAAAAGCAAAAAAATAGTTTTATTCTATTGTTTTACTCTATCAAAATAACTTTCTCAGGGGGTTTTCAGCACTGTCTCGCCTGCGGAAAACGGAGGCACTCCCAAAGCAAACAGACCTGATCCCAAACCGAAATTATAAAAAAATCCCAATTCCCCCCCCCCCCCCAAAAAAAAAAAAATTTTTTTTTTTTTTTTTTAAGAATGAAGTGTCTTATAACTTGTGTGACTAACCAGTGTTTGTTTTGGTCAAAAATATCTGCTATAAGGTTTTGACTGTTCAGTTCTTATCTCAGAGTGTAACTGTAACTGAAAAACAAAACTGCAGTACTTGAATAAACGTTGAACATGCCCAATATTGCATCTGTTTATATAAAGAAGACAAAATAACAAATAAAAACTAATTTATTTGTTAAACCACTGAATTATTTAAGCATGATAAATTCACAATTTTTTCCCAAATGAGCCGTTTTTATCGAAGCAAAAATTCCCAAAATGGCCTATTTTGTTGATGAAAAATTCCCAATTTGGTCAGACTCCTTTTCCCAAAATAGTCAGAAAAACCCCTGTTTCTGGTGTTCACTGATTATTTACTGATAAATCCTGACTAAACAGTTACATGACACAATTGTGTTTATTTGCTATGTCATTAATGGTCTAGTAGACCTCAGATTCGGGCTAGTACATTTTAAGAGGAGCTGGTCCGATGGTCTTGCTGTAAAAAAGTTAATGTCGAACCCTGAAAGGTCAGGGTCAAAGGTAAAAAAAGCGGCGCATAATGGGGCATTGTGTTTCTGACAAACGCATCCCTTGTTTTACCATATTTTTTGCATTATTTGGTGCATTTGGACTTTTAAATTCAAGAAAAAATAACAGCAATAAAGTCATTCATACTGACTTTTTATGCCCCCGGATCAAAAGATCGGAGGTATATTGTTTTTGGCCTGTCTGTCATTGTATGTGTCTGTGTGTGTGTGTGTCCCAAAACTTAAACCTTCTTCTTCTTCTTTTGCAATATTGAACATAGAAACTTGATAAGGTAAAAAGGTAAAAAAGAAATTCATTTCTCCATTCAATCTCTTACTCACTTCTCGTGGAACTGCACATTTTGAGTGGTGAAAGGTCAAGGTCGACCTTCAAGGTCAAAGGTCAAAATATAAAAAACATAAATTTTCATAACCTTTTTAACATTGAACACAGCAGCTTCATATTTGGCATGCATGTGTATCTCATGGAGCTGCACATTTTGAGTGGTGAAAGGTCAAGGTCATCCTTAAAGGTCATTTTTTTCTCAAAAACTTTAACCAAAACTTTTAACCTTCTTCATAACTTTTGAAATATTGAACGTAGCAACTTGATATTTGGCATGAATGTGTAATGGAGCAGCACATTTTGAGTGGTGAAAGGTAAAGGTCATCCTTCAAGGTCAAAGGTAAAAAAAAATCATCAAAGCGGCGCATTAGGGGCATTGTGTTTCTGACCAACACATCTCTTGTTGTTTTATAATTATTCAGGGGTGTCAACTTTCCTGATTATTATGAAAATCTGGATTTCAGCCAGGTCCCTATGGCCTTGCTACACTTTGGGGGATTGGGGCCGGGGCCCTTAGAGGGGTGAATTTCGCATCGTTTTGGGAGAAAAGGGGAATATTAGAAGATTTTTCACCAACCATTCAACACTTTCTATATTTAATGAAATTTAAATAAATATACATTTAATGATAAAAATCAAAGGTTTATAGCATGATACCAGCTGGCAACATTGGTATAAATAAAGAAAAAAACATTTTTTTATAGCTGAAATAGTGAAAAAAGTATACTGTTTTCATGGGGGAAGCTGCCAATATTCGACGGTAAAAAGTGCAAATCGAGGGCCCTGTCAGCCGACATGGGTTGATTTTGAGATCAATGAAAATCCGATTAGATATTTTTGTTGACGAGGGGGAAGGTAGGGGAAATTCGTTTGAATGCGCGATGCATTGAAATTTAAGTCCCCCAGCTTTGTCAATTTTCGATAAATCTTTGATTTTTGTTTTTAACTAAAGTTTTAACAAACTTGTGGGAACAGCTGAATTAGATGCTGTTTATGTTTTGTGGAAAAGAGAGTTGTTATTTGTTGTACAAAGATTGTTTGTTAAGCCGATATAAGCATCCTTCTGTCTGATGACAAGGTTTCATTTTTTGGCGCATTTACTTTTGCTCTTTACATCAAAAACAATGATCAGGTTATAAATGAAGAACTAAAACCCATGGAAAAATCACAGAAAACAGATCCCAATTAATCAAGTGCAAGGTTACATACAACTGATATATTAATTTGAACATGACAAGCAAACTTTCCTATGTTTTCTGAAATTATTTAGGAAAGTACTGTTCACCTGTTATTAATAAAGAATTTAAAAAGAATTTAAAAACAATGCTGCATTTGTTCTCAATTTATATGTAATTGTAAGCAAACAATTTACACAAATTTCACAATTTTTTGTTAAAACAACACGTCTTTTTCCGAATCCAAAGGAATCCAACCATATTCCCAAAATGGAGAAAAAACACACACTTCAAGTGTAAAAACTTAACAAATGTACATGCCGAACATTCATTTTTCCCTTCATGGGCATTTTTTCTCTTAATAAAATGACTATAAAAAATTTTTGGTGTTTTTTTCCACACAGATTCAATATCATGCTGAGTTCGAGAAACAGAAGGGCAAGAAGACGGATATTGCGGAAGATCCTGAGATGATGCGTGTCAAAAAGAACATGGAGGTGATCAGCAATGTTAGTTACCATGGGGATAAGGAGCGTAGGGAACAGATGGAGCAGGCTAGACCAGCTGAACAATTGGAAGGTATGTGAACTGTAATGAAACTTGAGACACCCTCCTTTTTTGTTCAATGATTTGTTAATTAAATTGGGAAGCACTGCTTTCTGTGAATTCAGTGAAAGGATTGGACTGGTACCCATACAGTTTGGGATTTTGCTTTGATTAATATTGCTGAACAGTGTAAAGGTTTGAGTGAAAGAGCCTTGTGTTACTGCATTATATATAATTATATATATATTTTTTTTGTCTGATTGGAAAAACACAGAAGAGAAAGAGCTTATAACCCTGGATTTTAGATAATTCACTCAGTGAAATCTCCAAATTTGCAATTGTTTGCCTTGTAAATGACTTGGTCCTTAATTGCATAAAGCCATTTAAATTTTATTTCACACACGCCTTTTTTGTGAACGGTTCAGTATCATGGCTCTTAACTTTATAAGGAACTTACTCTTTCAATTCAAGATATGTAAATTTTCGATAAACTGAGAGGATTAATGATACATTTCTGAGGCCTTGTTTCACACAGGTCGTCAAAAAGTATATATTTTTTTAAATTAACTGCCTAAAATTACCAATAAAAGGCTTCCATAGTTATTTTGTGTTTAAATAAAATACAACATTTAGTTATGAACTATTTGTTTGAAAGAAGTACAATGCCTCAATTTTCCGATTTAAGTCAACGCATCAGTATTTTTGTATGCCCCCAGTAGGGTGGCATATAGCAGTTGAACTGTCAGTCAGTCAGTCTGTTCGTCTGAAAACTTTAACATTGCCCATACCTTTTGCAATTTATTGAAGATAGCAACTTGATATTTGGCATGCATGTGTGTCTCATCGAGCTGCACATTTTGAGTGGTGAAAGGTCAAAGTCATCCTTCAAGGTCATCGGTCAAATGTATGGCTTCAAAGCGGCGCAGTAGGGGGCATTGTGTTTCTGACAAACACGTCTCTTGTTTCAGGGCTGACTTTGCCATTCGCCAAATTAGCCAAATGGCTACAAATTGATCTATTTGGCTAAAGAAAATTCTATTTGGCTACAACTTTTTCTTCATTAAAACTTGAAAATAGCAAAAAATAGAAGAATTTTGCCAAAACAAGGTGAATTCGACTAAATACATTTTTGAGCTAGGGGAAGCCCTGTTGTTACGTTCAAATTTGGGTTCGGCAGGGGGACCCATTCCCAATGAAAGAGAGTATATTGTTCCCTAAGGGGACTTGGAAATTCCCAATTGAAAGTTTCTCCCATTATTATTTTTTTTTAACGTGTCAATTATCTTCAAATCCAGCTCTATATGTTGATCTTAGAAAATATAATATTGAAATTGCTTAAATATTATCAAGTGAAGTATTTGTAAGCAGAAAATCAACAACATTAATTTCTCGATTTTAGTCAAAAGGGCACGATATTTCCCGATCCATAATGGACCCAGGCCCATTCCCAAAATAGGAAATTTTAGGTCCCATTTGGGAAAAATATATACTTTTTATACGCCCGTTTTAAAAAAACAGGACGTATTATAGTTTCACCTTGTCGGCAGGTGGGCCTGGCGGGCGGCGTCCGCAGCAGTTTCCGCTGTCTAATTCAAATAGTTTTCATCCGATCTTCACCAAACTTGGTCAGAAGTTTTATCTAGACAATATCTAAGTCAAGTTCGAATATGGGTTATGCTGGGTCAAAAACTAGGTCACAGGGTCACTTAGTGCATTTCAAGCATTTAGCATGGTTTCCGCTCACTAATTGAAGTAGTTTTAATCAGATCTTCACCAAACTTGGTCAGAAATTGTATCTGGACAATATCTAGGTCAAGTTCGAATATGGGTCATGCCGGGTCAAAAACTAGGTCACGGGGACGGGTCACTTAATGCATTTCAAGCATTTAGCATGGTGTCCGCTCTGTAATAGAAGTAGTTTTCATCCGATAATCACCATACTTGGTCAGAAGTTGTATCTAGACAATATCTAGGTCAAGTTCGAATATGGGTCATGCAGGGTCAAAAATTAGGTCACAGGGTCACTTAGTGCATTTCAAGCATTTAGCATGGTGTCTGCTCTCTAATTGAAGTAGTTTTCATTTGATCTTCACCAAATTTGGTCAGAAGTTGTGTCAAGATAATATCTAGGTCAAGTTTAAATATGGGTCATGCCGGGTCAAAAACTAGATCACAAGGTCATTTAGTGCATTTCAAGCATTTAGCATGGTGTCCGCTCTCTAATTGAAGTAGTTTTCATTTGATCTTCACCAAATTTGGTTAGAAGTTGTGTCTAGATGATATGTAGGTCAAGTTCAAATATGGGTCTTGGTAAAGTTATCAAGCTGTCCAAAACCTTCAAACGGGCGTATCTTGTGACAGTTTGGCACTCTTGTTTCCATTGGAATTGGGTCCCCCTAGCAAACCCAAACTTAATTGATTATTATTATATTATCTTTGACTCATTAATTTACTGAAACCCATTGTTTTCAAGTATTTTTTTAAACTTCTTGGACTAAATCAATGGACAATTAAAGTGGATATGTTGTCCGTTAAAACTTGTCTTCATTAGTTTATGTACTAGTATTTCATTTTACTTTACCACTAAAAGATGAAATCAGTATTGTAAGCTCTAACAAAAATTCGTGAAAGGCTTACAATGCTTAATATATAGTTAATCTTGCATAATGTGATGAATTCTGGATGAATGCATGTTCCAACTCAAGTATAATCAGGATTTCTATTTTCAAAACCAAAATATGGCCAATATTGACAATAAATGTGTATGGCCAATATTGACGATAAATGTGTTAAATAATTTCATAAACACAATATTTATTTCTGCTTTTTTTAATAAGTGCATATACATATATATTGTGGGATAAGGGAATTCCAGCATCAATCAAATATCATATTTTGTAACAACAACCAATCAACCAGTGATTTAAACGTTACATTGAATTCAAGATATACCAAATTTCAGACAATTGGGTGAATAATGTGCACTCGTGGTCGTAGTCGTATTAACACCTGATTGGATCATAAGGTGCTGATATCTGGGTGGTAGAGGTAGACAGAGTTAAAAAAAATCAACATTGGCACTGCTGAGGAATGTACTGTGCACATACAGTAGCTTGTGGGCAGAGTTAATGGAACGTGAATAAACATATATATTCTGTTGAGATTTATATGGCCAGCGCATCAGAAAAGTGTAACCGCGGGTTATCAAATGTTGAAGGGGCTTCCACTAATTGTAAAACGCATTAACAAATTGAGTTTTCTGCGTTAATAACGCATGGACTTCCATTAACTGTAGTGCTGGCTATTTTTGTTTACAGTCGGCTCAGAAAGGGAGCATATAGTAATTTGGTGGTCCGTTCATTATAATACATGTATGCCCTTCAGTACAGAAAAGTCAATACATTTAAAAATATCAGAAATGCTTCTTCAGTAGTAGATAGTTATTGTTCTTTGTTAATTTTCAGTTTTCCAGAAAATAATAAAACTTGTCTGTTTTCCTGTACTTTTATAATCAGTAGGAGTTGTACACTTATTGGTCAAAACCTATACTCCAAAGGCTTTAAGCACTTAAGGTGACAGAACTTGTTATCTAATATTCTTTTTGATTCATCCACTTAAAAAAATCATCATAATTGAGTTTTAATAAGCTAGCACACATCCATTCATTTAATACATTCTTTGTGAGATCTGAATGTAACAATCTTTGCATTGTAACCTTGGGTTATTTGACATTAGGGAATTCGATGATGAATATTATATCATCATGTATGCTTACCTGGAAAAGTATGAGTAGGTTCACTGACAGCTGTGATATGACTCTGGTAAAAGGCAAACCAGGTGTTATTGCTTGCCATTTTGGGAAAAGGAGTCTGGTCAAATTGGGATTTTTTAAATCAAATACAATGGCAAATTTGGGCATTTTTTATCGACAAAGTGGACCAAATTGGGATTTATTTATCAACAAATATTGACACATCTGGCCTTTCACTGGCCATTTAAAAAAAAATCATATAAATAATAGTTATATACTTTTGAGATGAATTGAGATATAATAATCAGTAGACACTTCTTTCTAAAAAAGGAAATTAATTTCTTTAGGGGGGGAAGGGGGATTTTTTTTACAATTTCAGTTTGGGATCGGGTCCATTTTATGGTCTTTTTCAAATAACCCCCAACAAACAAACTTATAAACAAAGTATTGAATATCTATGCTGGGCTGCATGCGTTTAATTTGTGTTCACAGCGCAGCATCTTGTCCGTAATATTAAGGAGGGTAAGTATTGGGGCGTGATGATGCAGCACTGTAGATACCCTGATGTCTGTTGTCGGATATGGCAGTAGTGATTTTTCTGTTGTTGTTTTACATTAATTGGTTCTCATTTGATTTACTGCAAAGGATAGTGTTATCTTTTGGCAACTCAATGTCATTAGCTGTTAAATATTTGTGGGCTAAGAAATAAATGTTGCAAAAAACTAGTAGCTAACTTGAGCAATTTGTCTAAAAGTCACTGCCATGATGCAATGATTTCCTCTGAGGATATTAATTATCTCATTATTTAAAAAAAAGTTTGACAGCCATTTAATGCTGTAATTAAGGCCAGAGGCATTGTGCCAACAGAGGTTATTTTGTTGTATTGCAAAGTTAAAGCTTATGTTCTGTCATTAAAATTTTGAAAGAAAATTTAGACTTAAAACTGCAGAGAGCAGGGTAAAGGTATATCCTGAACCCAATTTATATGCTGCTAAAAATGAGAACCCTTGCATTAAAACAACGCTTCAATTAATTGAAATGTAAATGTTGCAACGAATGACTGCATTTTTAGAACTATTGATGTGCTTTTACAGTTCACATGTTCCGTGGTCAGGCGGCTGGTTCGTATATTTTTAGAAGTCTACTAGTTATTTTGCGGAGTCCATTTTGAGTTGCATGTGAATCTCAAGTAAATCTCAAGTAATCAGTTAACAAATACTGTAGCTTTTATAGGAATGTTTAACAGATACAGCAGTTATATACTTAACCCTTGCTATGCTGTTTTAGAGTGTATGCATTTTACAACAACTTCTTTGTCGAGGCAGGTGTGGCAATATATAAAAATGACTTACCTGTCTCAGTGTGTTTTTGATGCCCCCTTTAGAAGGAAAGGGGGTATATAGTTTTCGCACTGTCTGTCAGTCTGTCCCACTTTTCGTGTCCGCTCTCTAATTCAAATAGTTTTCATCGGATCTTTACCAATACTGATACTTTGATCAGAAGTTGTATTTAGACAATATCTAGGTCAAGTTTGAATATGGGTCATGCTGGGTCAAAAACTAGGTCACGGGGTCACTTAGTGCATTTCAAGGATTTAGTATTTAGGTTTCGAAAAATGCTCATAACTTCTATCAAAGCTTTTATAGGGGGCATATGTCATCCTATGGTGACAGCTTTTGTTTTGTTAAAAATCGGGTTCGGTATTTGGCCCATTCCCATATGGAAAAAAGTATATATTTTTCCCATAGGGATCTTATCATTCACAATTAAAAATTTCCACACGAAAAATATATTTTTTTTATATATAGAGCAACATTTTGTTCATCTCTCATTTAGATATATAAGGTCAAATAGTAAATATAATACTGACAACACTTGAATTCTCAATTTTGAAATTTCCAAATTTTTGCTATAATTCTGGGAATTTTCCCAATGCAAAGGAACCCGGCCCCAATCCCAAAATGGTTAAAAAACAACTGCTGTCTGTTTGTGTTAAACAAAACACACAGTTAATATTGATAATTGATTTGGTAACATTCTTTATTGCTGTTCTGGTCTATTATTTTCCCAATTTTTTGTGTTTGTTTCCTCACTTTCATGTATATGCTTGCAGGACACTTTGGTTATGCCCCCATTCGAAGAAGAGGGGGTATATTGTTTTGCACATGTCTGTCTGTCCGTCGGTCCATCCACCAGATGGTTTCCGGATGATAACTCAAGAACGCTTAGGCCTTGGATCATGAAACTTCATAGGTACATTGATCATGACTGGCAGATGACCCCTAGTGATTTTCAGGTCACTAGGTCAAAGGTCAAGGTAACAGTGACTCAAAATAGTAAAATGGTTTCCGGATGATAACTCAAGAATGCTTAACGCCTAGGATCATGAAACTTCATAGGTACATTGATCATGACTGGTAGATGACCCCTATTGATTTTCAGGTCACTATGTCAGAGGTCAAGGTCACAGTGACTCGAAACAGTAAAATGGTTTCCGGATGATAACTCAAGAATGCTTATGCCTAGGATCATGAAACTTCTTAGGTACATTGATCATGACTGGCATAGACCCCTATTAATTTTCAGGCCACTAGGTCAAAGGTCAAGGTCACAGTGACAAAAAAATATATTCACACAATGGCTGCTACTACAACTGACAGCCCATTATGGGGAGCATGCATGTTTTACAGGCATATGACTAAACAGATCGTATGCATCTCTGGTTTAAGCTCATTAGGTCCGGTATCGATGGCAAACTCCTGTCCGTTTTTCGCTCTTTGTATAACCAGATTAAATTAGGTGTCAAACATATGAATAGTATTTCCGATTTATTTGAATCCGACATCGGGTTATTACAGGGAGAAATATGTTCGCCAATAATGTTTTCATTATTCTTAAATGACATTGAGTTGCACTTACAAGCTGATATAAATGCGGGCATTACAATTGATCAATTATCCATTTATCTTCTATTATTCGCCGACGACGCAGTACTAATCTCAGAATCATCTGAGGGTTTACAATCATCCTTGAACAATTTGTTTGAGTATTGCACAAAGTGGAAATATAACGGTGAATGTCGAAAAAACAAAAATTGTTATTTTTCATAAAGGCAGATTAAAAAAAGGCTATAGATGGGTGTACAATAATAATCCAATTGAAATCGTGAACAATTTTAATTATCTAGGAATAGTAGTTTCAAGCAGCGGCTCGTTTATACAAGCCACAAATACTTTATCAGCCAAAGCGCTTAGAGCGGCATTATTTACTGTTACAAAATCATTGAATGTATCTGTTAAAATAATGTTAAATCTGTTTGATGCATATGTTGCCTCGATTCTAAATTATGGAAGGGAGGTATGGGGGTTTACTAAAGCCGAAAATATTGAGCGCGTCCAACGCAAATTCTGTAAATGGCTTTTAAGTGTAAAAGCTTCTACTAATTCAAATGCTTTGTATGCCGAAGTAGGGAGATACCCGATGTATATATGTCGATATTTGCGAGTAGTAGAAATATTTCTTAAAATTGTTCAACGAAAAATCTTCTAACTGTATTTTAAGTAATATTATTCGTAAACAATTTAAAGAATCATGTGATAATCCTCACTCTAAGTCATGGACATCAAACGTTTGGAAACTCTTGCAAGAGTCAGGTTTTAATGACGTATGGTTATATCCAGAATCGGTTAATGTTAACAGCTTTATTATAATCTTTCGCAATAGATTAAAAGATTTGTTTATTTCAAAATGGCGAATTGATGTAAATGACTCTCCAGCACTTTATTTGTACAAAGAATTTAAACCCATATTTGAAAGATCCATTTATCTAGACAAAATTGAAAATTCGGAATTTAGAAACATAATCGCAATATTGAGATTATCTTCCCATGTTCTATTTATAGAAACTGGTAGGCACCAAAATATTCAAAGAAATGAAAGAACATGTACATTTTGTTCAATGAATGAAATTGAAGATGAGTACCATTTTGTTCTTATATGTCCTTTATATGATAATATTAGAAATACATGTATACCTGTTTTTTACAAAAGAAGACCAAGTATGTTTAAATTTGTACAATTGTTGAATGAGACTAGAAAATCTGTATTGATACGTCTAGCTAATTTTTGTATAAAAGCATTTAAACTTAGAGCCAAAAATTTATAGTCTTATGAGAGAATAGTTTTTTCCCAAAATTGTGATTTTGTAAATAATTTATAACTGCATAATGTCTATATTTTATTTTTATATTACTATCATGGAAAGACTGACGACAATCTTACTTTTATTGGCGCCAATTGGAGAATTTTCTCTTAACAAAGTCAACTCTATTGAGACAGCTTTACTGCCTTAGCATTTTACAGAAATGTCAAGTGTTAGTTAAGTACCGGTACTCAGGATAATGAAGTCCCCTTTGTGTAACATCTGGACGTATTTAGATTGTGAAACAGATGCAGGATGCATGTGTGAATTACCTTAAATATTAAAGTCTTTAATTCCTACTGTAATAAACGCGGGCCAAAGGTGAAGGGATATAGAAAATGGCATTGTCTGTCTGTCACAAACTTTTCAGGGCTGTTTTGTAGAAACTATATAAGATATAAATATGAAACATCATGGGTCTATAGATATCAATGAGGAGAAGTGCCATGTAGAAGAACCATAATTCTACACTGAATTACCTGAAATTAAAGTTATGGCCCTTTTTTTGTATGATGTAACTTTTTAAGGCTATATCTCCGAGATACCATTGATGATTTCAACATTAAACGTCATGAGTCTGTAGAAATCAATGAGAAGAAGTGCTATGCACAAGAACCACAACCATACACTTACTTAGATAAGAGTTACTGCCCTGTGTTGTTTTCATAAGATTCTTTTTTCAAGGCCATATCTCAGGTTAGATACAAAATTTCCACAGTAAACTTCATGAGTGTACATTTATGTATATATTTTAATGAGGAAAATTGCCTAACTCTAGAATCATTACTCTAAACTATCTTAAATAAGAGTTATTGCCCTATGTTTTTTGTAGGATGTAAATTGTCAGGGCTATATCTCAGACTGTTCTCGATTTCATCATAAAATAATATGGATGTACATTTGTATAGTTATAATTTATGCAATGCATGCAAACAATTACCCTACACTTAATTCTCCTTTAGAAATTTGCTATATATCAAAAAATCAATTCAAGGAATATGTTTGTTCAATCTTACTTATTTAATCATTGGATATAATTATATGTTTCAAACTTAAATTCTTCAATTGATCTAATGAGGATATATTAGAAAATAAATGTATGGCAAATAACAATGGTTTCACAAGATTGAATGAATTCAATTATTCAGATGATGCCTGATTGTGCTGAATTGTAATTTGTATCACATTTACACTGAATTGTTCAGCACTCAGCATCCGTTATGCTATAAAAGGGAAGAAATTTGTAAGCAATCTTTTTAAATGCGGATTTGCACGTCTCAAAAACAAATACCAATTATAACAGTAGCAACATAATTTGAAGTAATTGCCTCATTCCGGAAATGTGCACTTGACTTTCCATACTGTTGAAAGGGGAATGTTGTAACTTGCATTCAAGATAATGGATTATATGCCAGTGTAAAAAGTGCATGCGCTGAATGCAAGATGTGAGCAAATGTAAATGTGTACATTTAGTTAAGAGTACAGATTTATCTATACAGGCATGGGCATCAAGATAGAGTTTACTATATATAATTATGTTGTAGTTAATTTAAGCAAGTTAGCATTTATTATATATTTTAATTGTATTCTTTCATTTAATCCAATGGAGAAGTATATATGTTTAGCCTGTCAAAAATGGATTGACATTAGTATGAAAAATGTTTTATAACCTGATGCCTTAAAATAATACTTTGAGAAAAGTGAGTTTTTACTAAATGTAAATTATAATAACTCGAACTGTGAGAAAATGTATTGTCAGATGTTTCATAAATACCCAGGAAAAATGGTATAATTTCCCTTCTGTATTTTACCAAATATTTTATAAACTTATAAACGTATTTTGACGTGTTTGTTGTCCCCTTGGAAAGTTACATTTTATTAAAGACCTTTCTGACTAGATTCAAGTTTTAAAGGCTTCATTTCCAACCCTTAGATTCTGATGAGCAGCAAACAGCATAAAACCTGAACATACTGTGAGTTACTCGCAGGCTGTTCTCAGGTTATAGGCTTATTGCACATAGCCATTTTCACTTTGCCACTGAGTGGGAAAGGGTTTAAGCTGTGGTCAATTCAACATTGAACTCCCTTTCTGCTTTTTGAAATCAGAGAATAACATTAAAAACTTTATGAATTTAATACACCAAAACTTTCCATTTCATTATTATTACTTTAAACAAACATTGATAATATCATTCTTTGATAACTTTTAAATCATGCTCAACTCCCTCTACCCCAGGTCACATAGAATTTCCACTAGGATGGGCAGTATGCTTTCATTCCTCAACAGCCTTTGAAAAGAACACAAGTTGCAACTGGCTCTGTGGAAGGCTGAATTGTTCATGGCAATCCCACATTCTTTGTTTCTGATTTATTTTCCTGAAGAAAATTACTTTCATTCCTGAAGAATTATTGCATGAGTGTTCATGTGATTCAGTGTGATAAAAGCTTTAATATAATGAGTTAACAATATAAAATCACAGGTGTGCTTACATTGTATGTTTAACTCATAATTTATACCTAGTTTTTTTTTAAAGCTTTTTAAGTGTTTACAATACATGAAGCGTTATGCAT
The DNA here is from genome assembly GCF_020536995.1 of Dreissena polymorpha. Taxonomy (NCBI): domain Eukaryota; kingdom Metazoa; phylum Mollusca; class Bivalvia; order Myida; family Dreissenidae; genus Dreissena; species Dreissena polymorpha. The sequence continues at coordinate 17,325,959 of NC_068369.1, read as the reverse complement.
GCATTACAGTTAAGAAGTCTCAGGTGTTGCCATTATTATTGGTATGAATTTATTAATGTGTCCTTTTGGTTACAATATGCCTTTCGTCTCTTGTGTTATATGGATTTTTCCCTGTTATTTCTTTATTTAAATAACTGTGCAGATTATTCATAAAATTGTAATTATTGTAGTAATGCAATATTTAATCGTTCATTATATCAAATGTGAGGTTAAAATGATCAATGGTGCTAAATATATTTTTCAACAAGTGCTCTTAATTAATTTGGCCTAAAGCTTGAGGACATTATAAATGAAAGAACTTATACACTTCAACTAACAATTTAATTGATTTTCCAAATTCTATTTTTACAATAATTGCTCTTGCTACATTTGTACACCAAAAGGGGTGTGCTCAAATATTAGTGAGTTAACAAATTATCACGGTGATTATCAGAGTATTTGCACAGTCAGGACAATTACTGTTTTGTTTAAAGCGTAGTGTGACCTTGTTCATATCAGCCTTAAGCTATGTGTGCATACCTACTTGGCTTGTTAACAATCATTGGAATGTAGTTTATCTGCCTCAGGTCAATGTCTTGGTATATAAATACTATCTCTGTTTGTGGTCTTGTTTTATACCTGTTACAGAGCCCTGTAACCTACTACATTGATTTTGTGTCAATGACTGTGACTCAGCCATTACCGTAAAACGCTGTGTATAACGCGCATTTATGTATAACGCGCATCTACTTTTTTAAGCTAAAAAATTGGGAAAAAATGTTTGTGAAGCAAAAAATTGGGGGAAAAATTCCGTATTGCAGGCTTACTGAAAATCGTTATATATACATTGCCCATCTTACGTGTTTTATTGCTTCAATTTTTAATTATTTTATAGATGATAACGATACAACTTAAGTTTGTGTGTTTTTTTTAAATCATATTATGCGTAAAAATAAATGTTTGGATTTAAATGAATAATGCATGAAATGCACACTTTCCACAAGGATACCATCAAGGTTTTCAGCATATGTCTCCGAAGTAACTGTCCACGATTTTATCGTGGAGGAGAACACATGACAGATGGATTAGTTATAGCTAAGAAACTGACATTATTGATTGGTATTATCACGTGGTTATTCATGCATGACTAATTCACAACCGCGCGTTTTATTTACATTGCCGATATCATGCGTTCTTTTGGAGTGTCTATACTTGACAGGAGACTTTAACGACTCAAACTTCTCAACACCATTACGACATTACCAGCTATAAACAAACAATGGAGGTGTGAAGCCGTTTGCCGGTTCGCATGTTTTGATAATAGCCAAGCTACACAAAACTTGACAGGTGACGCAAATTGCTCGATAATCACATCCTAAATCTGACAAGAGTATGAAAACGTGTAAACAAACACAACATCAATTTTATTAACACATTTGAAAAGCAAGAAAAATAATAATAAATATATCGGGAAAGACCTTGCCGACATACTATTGCAAATCGACAAGTGCCCCCAAATAAATTTTGTAACCCTAGTACAGTAGGGTATAATACAACAGTGCTCCAGCTAGAATTTGAAAAGGGCAGGGTGGCTTTTTTGTCAAAAGGGCACTTTCGACGCGCAGTATTTTGGGAAAAGGGCACGTTCGAGCGCGCGGCTGTTTCTGGAATGCTTTCTATTGCATGTTCATTTATATGTTATAAATAATTGTATTATTCCCAATATTATTAAACCATTCACATATAATGTCTACAATGAGAATTAAACTAATTACAATGTAATAAGAGATTTATGAATTATCATATGTTAAAAAAAAAAAAAAAAAAAAAAAAAATTTTAAATTTTTTTTTTAAGGGGGGGGGGGCAGGGCGGAGGTTCGGGAGGGCAGGGCGGGGCGCCCTTCGATTTAGGCCTAGCTGGAGCACTGTACAAACATTATTGTGGGAAAACAATAACATTTAAATAAAAATGGCTTCCTTGTTTTTCATTCTCTTCTTCAAATTTATTTGAATTAATGCTCTGTACGTACCTGAAAAAGATAGAAAATATTAATGTTAACTTTATAATGTTTGTCCATCTTATTCAGATCGTAAATAAAACAATATTATTAACATAGTTACAGTTAAAACACCGGGGAACAGAATGATGCAAATTTCCGCAACTGGGTAACTGACAGGGAAAAAATGTCTTGGCATGGCTGTACATGTAGTTGTGCATAACGCGCATCATGTTTTAAAATGAAATTTTGTGGTAAAAAAGTGTGGCCTTATACACAACTTTTTACGGTAATGCCCCCTCAACACATGTTTGGAAACCTACACATTTGCTATGTAACCCTTTACCACTTAGATGCCTATTTTCATGTATTTGTAGTCCTTTAGAAACTTAATGACCTTTCTTACTAAAGTCAAGTTTTAAAGGCTTCATTTCCAACCCTTAGATAATGATGAGCAGCAAACAGCATAGAACCTGAACAGATTGTGAGTTACACGCAGGCTGTTCTGGTTTAATGCTGTTTGCACATAGCCATTTTCACTTTGCTTCTGAGTGGGAAAGGATTAATTATATGCATTGTCTCTTCTTGATTAGGGTTACTTAAAGTATATTTTATCATTTTGGACAAAGGAAGTTTAGATTCACACATCTTCTTATTACAAAACAATATCATTGTTTGTGTGTTTGTCAGGGGTGTGAATTTTCCTCCTTTTAGCTGATTTCCTCCCTTTCAATGTCAAACTTATTTTACACATATTTATTAAATTTGCTGGAAATCTATATGAAAATGAAGAGTTTTACTAAATCCTATAAGCGGTTGGTCATTTTCCTTTCCTTAATTCACACCCCTGTTTGTCTTCATGAATAATAATTTTCTGTCAGCCTTTTTTTGAACCTAATTTATATCCAGTTGTTTGGTGAAGTTCTAAACAGATGCCAGGACCTGCAGATATAAAAATAATTTGTTTGGACTACATTGTTTGCAGACATATCCTTTCTGTACCTTTCTGTATCTCATAGAAATAAACATGCTCTATATCAATGTATGCATCTGCAGCATTCTGAATAAAATACTAGGAGACATTCCACAAGTTTATTGATTTTTGTTAAAGATTCTAAACGGAAAATGCCAGATTACCCCTTAAAAGTTAATTTCCCTTGTCACATTAAGGTTTTCGGGGTTATAATTATTTTTCTATGAGAAAAATGTTTATTGTAGGAAGGACCTTGAACAATAGTTGAAAACAAGTGTATTGAAAATATATTTATTGTCCTTTACCGGTTTCACCGAAGGGGACTTATGGTTTGCGCTCTGTCTGTCAGTCAGTCAGTCACATATTTCTGGATCCTGCGATAACATTTAAAGTTCTTAATATTTTTTCATGAAACTTAAAACATGGATAGATGGCGATATGGACATTATGCATGTCATTTCACTTTGTTCCTACGTCAAAAATTCTGGTTGCTATGGCAACAAATAAACTTTAATTACTGCTAAAAATGGTGGTTTTCTGGATCCTGGGATAACTTTAAAAGTTCTTAATATTTTTCATGAAACTTGAAACATGGATAGATTGCAATATGGACATTATGCACGTCATTTCATTGTGTTCCTACGTCAAAAATTCTGGTTGCTGTGGCACCAGGGCTCAGCTGTGAGGGAGACGTGGGAGATAACTTCTCCCTGGACAGATTAATTTCTCCCACTAATTACATGAAGTAGAAGTGCATGACTTCTCCTACTTTTGAGATTTACTTTGAGTCAGATTTTGACCGATAATATATTAATTAAATTCTGTTATATACAATAATAACACAACATTAACACTTAAGTGTGTTTGTATTTGTTAATGTTTTCCCCCAAACTGCCAAATGTCAGTTGTTTCTGATTAATGGTTATGGGCATGGTGTAATAAGGGGAACAAAATAAGTGAAGAGTTGATTTACCTGTAAAGCTATACAGAAACCACTTCTCCTTTAATTTGCCTCACTTCTCCTTATTTCAGCTGAGGGAGAAGTCACTTCTTCCTCAAATTTGAATGTAGGCTGAGCCCTGTATGGCAACAACAAAAATTCTGACAATGGTGAAATTTTTCTGACAATGGTGGAGCCGGTAGGGGACTATATTTCTTGGCAATAGTCTTGTTTTGAATATTTTGTGCTAAAACAATTTTCCATTGACAGTTTTGCAAATCCATAAGGTAGCAAAATAAAAAAGGGATTTTTCATGAGCCCAAGTCTGTTTATCATTCTGAAGCTTTATAAGCAGTTTGTGATTAAAAATGTAGCTGCATGTTCACATCACTGTAACATCATGTTCACTCTTTAAATCGACAGTTTCTGTTTCAGGGGGCCGCAATGTTCGTTCCAACCCTGGCCGGATCGCGGATATGGAACCTGCCATGGAACCCGCGGGTGGCACGCCTTACAGCAATCGGAACTCTGCAAGCGCCCGACAGGTGTACGACTCTAACGTGGGGAAAGGTAGGTTACACTGCAGTCATTATATGGCTTAAGTACGTTACTCTGCAGTAAATTTTGTAGGCTGAAGGGGTACTGGGTGTGAGTGTGAAATATAGTATTTATCTGCTGCAGTCCATTTGATATGAAATTAACACAATGAAGAAATAAAAGAAAATAATGATGTATAAGTTATTATTAAAAGAGTGTTATTTCAAGTTACAAATAATGTTTTTGCCTACAGTATTTTAAACCAAGCAGTTTTTAATGTTTCGGTTGATGTTGCTATGCCCCGGGTAGGGTGGCATATAGCAGTTGAACTGTCCGTCAGTCAGTCTGTCCGTCCGTCCAAAAACTTTAATGGCCATAACTTTTTTTGCCCCAAGAACATAGGTTCTGGGGGCATATTAAAATCGCACCGTCCGTTAGTTAGTCAGTCAGTCCGTCCAGATTAGTTTATGCTCAATAAATCAAGCAATTGTGATCAGATTTTCATTAAACTTCATGAAAATGTGTAAAGCAATAACATCTAGGTCAAGTTCGATAATCGGCCAAATTGACCTAGACACTTGAGTTACGGCCCTTGAATCATTGTAAAATTGTTTTTTTTTCTTGTTTCCGCTCAATAACTCGAGCAATTGTCATCAGATCTTCACCAAACTTCATGAAAATGTGTAAGGCAATAACAGCTAGGTCAAGTTTGATGATCGGCCGAATTCACCCTGACACTGCTGAGTAACAGCCCTTGAATCATCGTCAAATTGGGTTTTATCTGGTTTTCGCGCAATAACTCTAGCAAATGTCATAGGATCTTTGCCAGACTTCATCAAAATGTGTAAGGCAATAACATCTAGGTCAAGTTCGATAATCGGCCATATCGACCCAGACACTTCTGAGTAACGGCCCTTGAATCATCGAAAAATTGCGTTTTTTCTCGTTTCCGCTCAATAACTCGAGCAATTGTCATAGGATCTTCGCCACACTTCATAAAAATGTGTAAGGCAATAACATCTAGGTCAAGTTCGATAATCGGCCAAATTGACCTAGACACTCCTGAGTTACGGCCCTTGAATCATCGAAAAATTGCGGGTTTTCTCGTTTCCGCTCAATAACTCGAGCAAATTTCATAGGATCTCCGCCACACTTCCTGAAAATGTGTAAGGTCATAAGATCTAGGTCAAGTTCGATAATCAGCCAAATTGACTAGGACACTCCTGAGTTACGGCCCTTTGGTTTTTTTTCCTTATGTTATGAAGTTGTGCATGTTGGATTGTTATTGTCCTATATCAAAACTGAATTTTTTATGCTCCCGCTAGGGTGGCATATAGCAATCGCACTGTCCGTTTGTCTGTCTGCCTGTCCGTCGCACTTTTGCGTTTAGGTTTCGAAAAATGCTCACAACTTCTATGTCGCTTCAGATGTAACCTTCATATTTGGTATGCATGTGTATATGGACAAGGCCTTTCCATACGCACACAAATTTTGACCCCTTTGACCTTGAACTTGAACTTAGGGTCCACGTATAGGTTTTGAAATCTGTGTGTAGGTTTCGAAAAAGCTTTTTTTGGGGGGCATATGTCTTCAGATGGCGACAGCTCTTGTTCAATATTGAACGGAGCAACTTGATATTTGGCATGCATGTGCATCTCATGGAGCTGCACATTTTGAGTGGTGAAAGGTGAAGGTCATCCTTTAAGATCGAAGGTCAAATATGTGGCTTCAAAGTGGGGCAGTAGGGGGCATTGTGTTTCAGGAACACAGCTCTTGTTGTAACAATTTAATAATCTGTCATCTTTCTTTTAATTAACATTTGTTTCTGTATCTCCATTCTTTCTGATAAACTTAATATTACAATTTAAGATTATGCTTCTTTTTAGCTCGACTATTATATATGAAATATATATAGTGGAGTTATCCTACTCACCCAGGCGTCGGCGTTAGCGTGCAAATGTTAAAGTTTTCGTACTACCCCAAATATTTTCTTTGTCCCTTGACATATTGCTTTCATATTTTGCATACTTGTTTACCAACATGACCCCAACCTATAAACAAGAGCAGACAACTCTATCAAGCATTTTGTCATAATTATGGCCCCTTTTCCACTTAGAATATGCAGCAAATGTTAAAGTTTTCGAACTACCCCATTTATTTTCATTTTCCCTTGACATATTGCTTTCATATTTTGCATACTTGTTAACCAACATCACTCCAACCTATAAACAAGAGCAGACAACTCTATCAAGCATTTTGTCATAATTATTGCATCTTTTATACTTAGAATATGCATATTATTGATAAATCTATGTTAAAGTTTGTGTACTAGCTCAAATATTTCCTATATCCTTTGACATATTGCTTTTATATTTTGCATACTTGTTTACCAACATGACCCCAACCTTTAAACAAGAGCAGACCACTGTATCAAGCATTTTTACATAATTATGGCCCCTTTTACTATTAGATAATTTAACATTTTGCTTAAATTGCCATAACTTCTTAATTATGCCCCCCTTCGAAGAAGAGGGGGTATATTGCTTTGCTCATGTCGGTCGGTCGGTAGGTCGGTACGTCCGTCCACCAGATGGTTGTCAGACAATAACTCAAGAACGCTTGGGCCCAGGTTCATGAAACTTCATAGGTACATTGATCATGACTCGCAGATGACCCCTATTGATTTTGAGGTCACTAGGTCAAAGGTCAAGGTCACGGTGACCTAAAATAGTTAAATGGTTTTTGAATGATAACTCAAGAACACATATGCCTAGGATCATGAAACTTCATGGGTAGATTGATCATGACTCGCAGATGACCCCTATTGATTTTGAGGTCAAAGGTCAAGGTCACGGTGACTGGAAATATTAAAATGGTTTCCGGATGATAACTCAAGAATGCATACGCCTAGGATCATGAGACTTCATGGGTAGATTGATCATGACTCGCAGATGACCCCTATTGATTTTCAGGTCACTAGGTCAAAGGTCAAGGTCAAGGTGACCCGAAATAGTAAAATGGTTTCCTGATGATAACTCAAGAACGCATATGCCTAGGATCATGAAACTTCACAGGTAGATTGATCATGACTCGCAGATGACCCCTATTGATTTTGAGGTCACATGGTCAAAGGTCAAGGTCACGGTGACCCGAAATAGTAAAATGATTTTCGGATGATTACTCAAGAACGCTTTTGCCTAGGATCATGACACTTCATAGGTACATTGATCGTGACTCGCAGATGACCCCTATTGATTTTCAGGTCACTAGGTCAAAGGTCAAGGTCACAGTGACAAAAAACGTATTCACTCAATGGCTGCCACTACAACGGACAGCCCATATGGGGGGCATGCATGTTTTACAAACAGCCCTTGTTTATGATCACATTTTTTTATTACTTTGACAAAACAACACTTACCTGAATACCACAATGGATTCCACCCAAACAATACCCCACGCCCCTACCTAGAATCCCTCCCCCCCCCAACCCTCCCCCCCCCCGAATTTTTTTTAAACATCATTAATAAATTTCCCCACCCCACTTTATACCCCCCTCTCAACCCCCACCCCCCCCCCCCCCTACCACCCCCACTACCCTCCCCTCCCCCCCAATTTTTATTTTTTTTATTTTTTTTAACGTCATCTAATAAATAACCCCACCCCACATTATACCCCCCTCTCATCCCCCCCTACGCCTCCAATTTTTTTTTTGAAACATCATCTGATAATTTTATTAACCCCCCCCCCCAGATTATACCCCCCTTTCACCCCCCCTATCCCCCCCAATTTTTTTTTCCTTATTTTATTTTTGAAAGATTGTCTAATAAATGACCACACCCCACATTATACCCCCTCTCAACCCCCCCCCCCCTGAATTTTTTTATATTTATTTTCCTTTTTTTATTTTTTAAAGACCGTCTAATAAATTATTGAATATGAACAATTTCCCCATGATGGCTTACGTTATAATGTCAAGCACTCGAATAGTCGAGCGCGCTGTCCTCTGACAGCTCGTGTTTCCTTTTTAACTGGTATAACAGGCATGTCTCTGAAATTGTTCATTTGAAATAAAGAAGTGTCTTGCATTTATATGTTTATGAAGTATTAATTATCTTAGACAATGTCAATGTGCTGCAATTAAAAGCTTGGGATGTTATTGCTTTTTAAGCTTTCATGTCAATGTCTGGTAACAACTTATTTATTTTCGAATTGTCCTTATAATCTTACCTCCATGTTCCTTGTCCAGCAATACACTTTTCATTTCAATATTTAATTATTATATTATATTATTATATTTCCTATTGTCTTTAGTGGTCTAAATTTAATTTTCCAATAATGACCTTCATTTAGATGCATTTTTATCCCCTGCCATAGGCGGAGGGATATTGTTTTGACGTTGTCTGTCTGTCCATCTTTCTGTCCATCTTTTAGTCCGTCCGTAGCCATATCTTGGAAGTGCTTTGGCAGATTTCATTGAAACTTGGTATGAGTATATATATGGATAAGAGGATGATGCACACCAAATGGCATTGTACGCCATCTGTTAATAACGGAGTTATGGCCCTTTGTATCTTGAAAAAAATGTTTTTTCGAGTGTCAAATACTAGTACATATAACACTTTGGTGTCCAGAAGCATATTGGCAGGGGATATCAATTCAACGAATTTGCTAGTTTAATTCTCTTTTTTGTATGTGTATGTAATTCACTGCACTCTTTCTGTAAAAGCTAAGTTGATTGACTGCCTGTTGGCATATCACCCAGCCCTGAGCTCAATTGGGAGTAGTATACTTCTGATGTGAATACAGTGTACAGTATAACTGAATAGTTGTTTGTGTATGTTCTTAGCATTCCAGTGGCCAACCTTACTTATCATGACTCTCTGTTATAGCTTTTCTAAGTAATTGTTTTCCTCTGAAATTATTTTGTTGCTAGTAGTTTTGTGTGGGGTATGTTTGATAGAAAAAATGATGCCAAAGATAAGAAGCATCTCTGAATAAGAAATAATTTTTGTTTATCAATAATAAAAAATGCATCCCATTTGCATGTTTGACACCAAGAAACATATTGAAGCTCCTCTCCTTACAAATGTCATAAAAATGATTTTTTCTAATGCACATTATGCTAAGCAAAGTGCAAATAATAATTCGCCCAATTGGTGCAAAAAGGTACCATGTGCCTTCTAATTTAAATGTCACATGGTACCTTTTTGCACCAATGGGGCGAAATATATTGAGATCAGTTGAATGAAAATGTTTTGGTAACTTCATGATTAAGAATCAGCATGTTATACATTATAGTCTGCATTATAGATGCAGAAAAGTTTGAGTTAATGAGCATGTTCACTCATGTATTTCAGGTATGCTCACAACCTTCGTAAACATGCACATTATAAAATGCGTTTTTATGCCACGGATCGAATGATCGGGGGTATATTGTTTTTGGCCTGTCTGTCTGTTATTGTATGTGTCTGTCTGTCTGTCTGTGTGGCACAATCTTAAACCTTGGTTAACCTTTTGCAATAACTTTTGTAATGTTGAAGATATCAACTTGCTACATGTATTTGGCATGCATGTGTATCTCATGGAGCTGCACATTTTGAGTGGTTAAAGGTCAAGGTCATCCTTCAAGGTCAAAGGTAAAAAAAATTCAAAGCGGCGCAGTAGGGGGCATTGTGTTCCTGACAAACACAATTGTTTTACATAAGGAATGGATTTCTACATTAAGGCTTAGATTTTCTTATAGTTTGAATGAATGCTTAGTGAAAATGCCTTAAATTATACCAGTTTTCTAATGGCGAAAGTTTAAAGTAAGAATGGCCACTTGGGATGCTAAAAGAGATTGCAAGAATTGGTTGTCATGTTGCCATGTTTGTTGCAAGTGTACATGTAGCATGGTGTACTTTGTAGAAGGCAGCCGCTTTTCGTACACAGGTGGCAATCAAAGCAGTAAGTACGGCAGCAGTTATGGCGTTAACTCTTTAACACAAGTCAGTGGTTTTTCTCAACCCTCAGCTGTGAAAGGGGTTGGGGCCATGTCAATGGATGCATTATCTTATTTTGTGAAAATATCATTTTAACCTTTATTGTATTGAATTATTCTTAAATGAAATATGTTGTTAATTCACTGAAATGAATGGTGGTATTATATGACATTTGATATAAGCACTTAAATCAAGGGAGAAACCTTTTGGACACGTTTTTATGTACTGGCAGTATATAGTCAGTTTGTATGAGTATTTTTGAAAAACTGTTTCATTTGTTGCATTGTGAACTTGGCCCTACGTTCAACCCAAATGGCTTGAAAAAAATCACTTTGGCACTGACTTTAACGCTTCAACTGCTATACTATACTATGTGGTGTGTTTGGTTTTCCCCTTACAGGCAAATTGAATGATGGGAAAAGGAACTTGTGTAGCTTATTCATTAAAACGTCATGTATGCAGATGGGTTTTGTTCTTATCTTATGTATAAATATAACAAATCTTTAATGTTATAATTGACACCTCACAATTAAAATAAATTATGTTTATTCATTTTCACGAATGATACATTTCTTTTGCTAACCACAAATTAATGCATATTAATTCTTGTAATTGGCAAACTTTTTCTGTCTTATAGCCATCATGTTGTAAATTGTAATCATTCATTATAATCATCATTGCATGTAACTTTACATTAAAGAATTTTCACCTTTACATTCAAATAAACTTTGCACATTTCATATGACAGCAAACATTCACTAAATATATAATGCCTTTGTTAATGGTACAATTAACCACACATACTAAACTGCATTTCATTTTGACACTATGCATTCTTCAAATGTGTTTTGCTTCTAGCTTCTTTAGATTATAGATGAAAGATAATCTTATTTCTGCAAACAGATAAAGCTTAGGTCACTGTGTATCAAGGTTTTGTAACCAGACTCCTGTTAAATATTTATGTAACCTTGGTTATTTCTAAATGCAATTTATTCTTGCATATTTCATTACATAGTTTCTACCAGATGGTTGTTGTACATGTCAAATACAATGTGATTTAGTTTTGATGTATACTTGTCTATTTATGATGTGTGTTGTAAACAAATGCATGGTGTCTCCTGTGACTTTGAACAGAGTAATGTCATTTTTCTCCATTAAGCATGACATTGTGTGGTATTTGCATGGAAAGTTTTTTTAAACGTAAAAGATTGTTATTCTATTGGTGTACATGGTGTACATATTTGGCAGGCATGAAGTGTTATTATTTTATTACAACTGTTCAGGAAAAATACATGACAATAACTGTAAATTTAATTTTTACCACAAGATCACATTTACCAGTTAGCTCAGACAAGCCATGTCATCATCCTCATAAGTTGTTTATTTGAAGAAAATTAACACTATCTCTAAAAAAATTGTTAATTTGTTTCTTTACATTTTAAACCCTTTTGGAAGTTTTTTTTAGCTCATCTTGTTTTTGAAAAAAAAAATGAGCTATTGTCATCGCCTTGCCGTCAGTGTGGGTGTCGGCGTCGGCGTCTGGTTAAGTTTTGCGTTTAGGTCCACTTTTCTCATAAAATATCAATGCTATTGCATTGAAACTTGGTACACTTACTTACTATCATGAGGGGACTGGGCAGGCAAAGTTAGATAACTCTGGCTTGCATTTTGACAGAATTATGTGCCCTTTTTATACTTAGAAAATTGAAAATTTTGGTTAAGTTTTGTGTTTAGGTCCATTTTATTCCTTAAGTATCAAAGCTATTGCTTTCATACTTGCAACACTTACTAACTATCATAAGGGGACTGTGCAGGCAAAGTTATGTAACTCTGACTGACATTTTGACAGAATTATGTGCCCTTTTTATACTTCGAACATGGCAAATTTGGTTAAGTTTTGTGTTTGGGTCCACTTTTTTCCTTAAGTATCAAAGCTATTGCTTTCATACTTGCAACACTTACTAACTATTGTAAGGGGACTGTGCAGGCAAAGTTATGTATCTCTGACTGGCATTTTGACGGAATAATGGGCCCTTTATACTTGAAAATTTGGTTAAGTTTTGTGTTTTGGTCCACTTTACCCCTAAAGTATCATATATATTGCTTTCATACTTGGAACACTCACAAACTATCATAAGGGGAAAGTAAAGGACAAGTTGCATAACTCTGGTTGTCATTTTTACAGAATTATGGCCCTTTTTTGACTTAGTAACTTTGAATATATGGTTACATTTTGCGTTTAGATACACTTTACTTCTAAAGTATCAAGGCTAATGCTTTCAAACTTCAAATACTTTCATGCTATCATGAGGGTACTGTACCTGGCAAGTTGAATTTTACCTTGACCTTTGAATGACCTTGACCCTCATGGTCAAATTATTAAATTTTGCTCAAATTGCCATATCTTCTTTATTTATGATTAGATTTGATTGATACTTTGACAAAACAACTCTTACCTGATATGCCACAATAGACTCCCCCCAAACCATCCCCCACGTCCCACCCGAATCCCCCCCTTTATCCCCCCCATTTTTTTTTAAAGATCATCTAATAAATGACCACCACACCCTCACACTATAGCCCCGCCCCACCCCCAAACAATTTTTTTTAATGGTGGCATATAGCAGTTGAACTGTCCGTCAGTATGTCAGTGTGTCAGTATGTAAGTCAGTCTGTCCGTCCGTCCGAAAAAAACTTTAACATTGGCCATAACTTTTTCACTATTGAAGATAAGCAACTTGATATTTGGCATGCATTTGTATCTTATGGAGCTGCACATTTTGAGTGGTGAAAGGTCAAGGTTAAGGTCGTTCTTTAAGGTCAAATGTCAAATTTATGGCGTCTATCCGTCGGAAAACTTTAACATTGGCCATAACTTTTTCAATATTGAAGATAGCAACTTGATATTTGGCATGCATGTGTATCTCATTGAGCTGAACATTTTAAGTGGTGAAAGGTGAAGGTCAAGGTCATCCTTCAAGGTCAAATGCCAAATATATGGTGTCTATCCGTACGAAAACTTTAACAATGGCCATAACTTTTTATGATCGATAGATCGGGGGTATATTGTTTTTGGCCTGTCTGTCTGTAATTCTGTCCCAAAACTTTAAGGTTACAGTAAAGTTTTGCAATTACTTTTGAAATATTGAACATAGGAATTTGATATTTGGCATGCATGTGTATCTGATGAAGCTGCTCATTTTGAGTGGGGATAGGTCAAGGTCATCCTTCAAGGTCAAAGGTCAACAATTTAAAACTTTAATATGCTAACGTTTTGCAATAACTTTTGAAATAGTGAATATAGCAACTTGATATTTGGCATGCATGTTTATCTCATAAAGCTGCACATTTTGAGTGGTGAAAGGTCAAGGTCATCCTTCAAGGTCAAAGGTCGAAAATTTAAAACTTTAACATAGTAAAGTTTTGCAATAACTCTTGAAATATTGAACATAGCAACTTGATATTTGGCATGCATGTGCATCTCATGGAGCTGCACATTTTGACTGGTGAAAGGTCAAGGTCATCCTTCAAGGTCAAAGGTAAAAAAAGCAGTGCATTAGGGGGCATTGTGTTTCTGACAAACACATCTCTTGTTTAATATTGAATATAGCAACTTGATATTTGGCATGCATGTGTATCTCATGAAGCTGCACATTTTGAGTGGTGGAAGTTCAATGTCAAGGTCATCCTTCAAGGTAAAAAAAATAATAATTCAAAGCGACGTTCTCATGAAGCTGCACATTTTGAGTGGTGGAAGTTCAAGGTCAAGGTAATCCTTCAAGGTCAAGGTCATCCTTCAAGGTCAAAGGTAAAAAAAATATCAAAGCAGCGTTATCATGAAGCTGCACATTTTGAGTGGTGGAAGTTCAAGATCAAGGTCATCCTTCAAGGTAAAAAAAAATAAAATATTTTTTTTTCAAAGTGGCGTTTTCATGAAGCTGCACATTTTGAGTGGTGGAAGTTCAAGGTCATCCTTCAAGGTCAAAGGTCAATTATTTTTTTTATTTCAAAGCAGCGTTCTCATGAAGCTGCACATTTTGAGTGGTGAAAGTTCAAGGTCATCCTTCAAGGTCAAAGGTAAAAAAAAAAAAAAAAAAATTCAAAGTGGCGCCATTGGGGGCATTCTGTTTCTGACGAACACATGTCTTATTTTTTTCAAACATGGTTAAAAAAACACAAATATTTATTTTTATTATTTGTTTTTGAAATACCATCCAACCATCCCACCCAAGAATCCCCCCCTTTCCCCCTGAATTTTTATTTTTTATTTTTGCATTTTTATTTGCATTTTTTGAAGATAATGTAATAAATGACCACACCCCCACACTATGCACCCCTCTCCACTCCACCCCTCCCTCCTTTGTGATTGTAATTGAGATAGGTCCCTACACCTTTAAAAAGAAAAAATAGATGAGCGGTCTGCACCCGCAAGGGGGTACTCTTGTAATTAATAAGTATCGCATTTGTGTAGAAGTGACATTTTCAATGAACAAGTATGCAATTGTTGAGGAAAGGGAGACAACTTTAGAAACACAATCAATACCAGCAGTTGTTTCCCTTACTATAAGTTCACATCTTCCTCTTACATTGTGTATAAGCTGATATCATCTGGTTGGTTCAATGCACATTTAAAACTGATAATTGTTACCATAGTTAGATTTATGATTAAGTAGTGTTTCAGAAAAAAAAAATGTTTCAAACCTAAATTATTTTGCTCTTACATTCACCTGCATTAGTTGCAACACCTGACATACTAAAAAGTGATACTGAACTTTTACAGTCAAGTAAAAAAAGGAATAAAAGCCTCGTTCCAATATGTAAGGTTGATGTACATCATTTGATCCCTGGGACGTTAGGTTGATGTAAATTATTTGACCCCTGTGATGTTAGGTTGATGTACATTATTTGACCCCTGGGACGTTAGGTTTATGCACATTATTTGAACCCTGGGTCGTTAGGTTGATGTACATTATTTGACCCCTGGGACGTTAGGTTGATGTACATTATTTGAACCCTGGGTTGTTAGGTTGATGTACATTATTTGAACCCTGGGTTGTTAGGTTGATGTACATTATTTGAAACCTGGGATGTTAGGTTGATGTACATTATTTGACCCCTGGATTGTAAGAAGTAATGCAAATCAAGAAATTGATGGATTTTTTAAACAAACTAGAATTACAAAACAAGACCAATAGAATAATTAGTTTGTTCAAGAATAATCATTCACTTTGATTGAACAACCATCACTTATTTTGATCTATTACATATTCAAAATGTAAATACATTAAACATGATTTAAAAATAGTTTGCCTGTTCAGTTTGCAAGTACATTCATTGATGAAAAATGGGTTATTAGTTTCATAATATATGTAGAATTTAACATTTAGGATTATATTTTTATATGCAGTTTGTTCAATATTAAAAAAGTATTAGGCTGGTGAAGATGTCTATATGAAGCTGGATCTGCAAAACAAAAAAATAACATTTTGCAAAAGAGGTCATATATGAATGCTTTACAAACAAGTCATACATTTTTTAATGTTCTATACATGCATGGATATCATTGGTTAAATACCTTTTAATACCTTTAATTAGCCTCAGACTGAAATGGGTGTAAGGTGTTGTCTGGTTTTGTCTTAACATTAACTTTTGCATGATTCTTTCTTTTATTCTCTGTGGATATATTTTGATTTTGTTCCTTGAATGCTGTATATTTTATAAACATGTTATTTAGGAATCTTTTAGTTATTATATAGTTTAACTGGCTTTTATTTCTATGACCTGCAGATGCGACTTATGTATATAATTTTATGCATGCATTTGATTTGTTGTAATTGAAGTGTTTAAAAAAAGTCTGTAAGAATAAATGACAAATAAATTACTAAGCACATTTTTAATAGGTAATAAAATAGATTTCCAACCTCTGGTTACGATTGGGAGAGTTATAAACTGAATTTGATAAAATAATTAACTAAACGCATTTAACTTATAACATAAAAGATGTGAGCTAAAAAATAACATGGGATAATTTAGCACAAACAGTATATATTCAAATGAAGCATTCACATTATATCACATAAGAAAACAATATTTATATTAACCAGAATGGCATAAACATGAATATTGTGCTATAACACATACTACTTTTAATGGCATGACATTTTTTAATTAGCGAGGCTGTTTTCGGAGAAAACGTAAGGTATTGTCATAGCCTGCTCGTCGTCCACCGTCCGATGTTCGCCGTCCACTGGCGTCGTGATAAAACCTTTACATTGGCTCTAAAATCAAAGTGCTTCCACCTACAACTTTAAAACTTCATATTTAGATGCACCTTGATGAGTTCTACACGCCACACCCATTTTGGGTCACTAGGTCAAAGGTCAAGGTCACTGTGACCTCTTAAAAAAAATTAAAAAATTCTAACACGCTTTCGCAGCCGAGCGTGGCACCCGTTATGTGATGCTCTTGTTTGTTTAAATATCAGAACCCTATGAATCCCAATAATGAATATGGAAACAGTTATTACATCATTTTGCATTAATAGGGAGATTTTTAGTTTAAATTTAATAATATTTTGGGCTGCGCATACAACCTGGCATGACCAATGTACTTACCGGTTATGGCTGTTAGGCATCTAAATGTTATTTTATTATCAATGGTTTACAGCCTGTGTTTCTATAAGTATAACAGCTAAATTAATTTTGTGCCTCCTATTTATTATAGCTTCTGTCAGAGTTGTATTGCTTTCTGCAGATTATGGTCACATCAGTGGCCTGAATTGGCAGTCTTTTATTGCCAATCACTGTTCTTCTTCAGTGATTATCATTACCATTGATTTGATTCCATGAATGTATGAATTCCTCAATGTGATAAAAATGTATTCTGTCAAATTGTTTGCAGTTTAATAGATTGCATGCACTGGAACAGGTTTAGAATGCCCTAATTCTGAAGGATGGTAATCATACTAGTTTTTTGAAATAGCAACTCTGCTATAGGCTCTACTAGTTTTCGTCTCCAATCAATATTTGTGTGAAAAAAGTAAGAATATTCTTAAAATATTCATGGATCCTTGTTTTATTCTAGAGATCACTTTTTGTAATAATTGGATGGCTGAAATCTAAGGCAATATTAGGATGCCATTAGCCATTTCTGTTTTTCTACAATTTGAAAGCAGCGGGTGCCTGTTTTGACTGACATTTCGTTAAGAATTTCAAGCCCTATAGCGAACATGTTTGATGGAAACTCAAAGACACTAATGGCCTTTGTGTTATGTTAGCTTCCCTTAATTCCTGTTTGCATTTTATGCGTTTTGGCATTTTCTGAGATATTAATTCAAGCAAAAATGTTGTTGTCTGAGCCAATTAGTGCCGAAATGTAAATGTGGGTTGTCTGGATAAAAGTGAAGTTGTACATATGCAAATTATAAGTCACAGAGGTCATAAGTTATAACCTAACCTCCATAATAACTTGAGAGAAAAAGCTCCGCTAAAGTATGTTTGTAAGAAAATTATGCCCTATTGGTGCAACAAGGTACCATGTGCCCTCTAATTTCAATGTCACATGATACCTTTTTGCACCAATGGGTCGAATTAAAAAATTAAATTCGCTAAAATCTTCATATTATCAAATGAGAATAATACAATGAACCTAAAAAAGTAACTAGTAAAATAAAATGAAAAATATCTGCTGAATAGTTAATATGCATATAAATCATAATACCAATGTCTTGTCCATCATTGACCATATTTCAACAAATGCTAGTCTAGCCATAATGTCCTTCCTAACTTATTTGATTCTTTTTCATAGTTCTCTTAGAGTCTTGCATCTTAACCGTGCTTTTCTTTCAGTTGAGCAGCCAGCGAGACGCAATGTGGGCTCCATAAGCGATTATGATCCTCTCAATGAAAAATATGGTTCAATTGCTGGACAGAATAATCCTAGAGGTAGCCTATTCCACCAGTCTGTTTAGATGTGGAATGTTATTCATGGTCACAAAGTAATATCCTTAATGTAAGACTGTTAATTGCGATGATTGGACAGCATACTCTGCAAGATTTTATATTCTTTGAGCTTGTTTGGATGATAGTCTGTTAGAATGAATCAGCGTTTTCATGCCCCGGATCGAATGATTGGGGGTATATTGTTTTTGGCCTGTCTGTCTGTCATTGTATGTGTCTGTCTGTCTGTCTGTCTGTCATTGTATGTGTGTCTGTCCCAAAACTTTAACCTTGGTCATAACTTTTGCAATATTGATGATAGCAACTTGATATTTGGCATGCATGTGTATCTCATGGAGCTGCACATTTTGAGTGGTAAAAGGTCAAGGTCAAGGTAATCCTTCAAGGTCAAAGGTCAAATATATGGCTTCAAAGCGGTGCAATAGGGGGCATTGTGTTTCTGACAAACACATCTCTTGTTTATATAGTATATTTATAAATTTAAACCCCGTTAACACTCTTGAGTTCAAATTTAATAATAAATTTATATGAAACATGCTCTGAACATTTGTCCCAAATAAATCTTGGTCAAGTTAGAAAATGGTTCATGTCAGTTGGAAAACATCAGGTGGATAGGAGGGGCAGTTTTTCTTATATGGCTAATGTGGAACCTTGTGAACACTCTAAAAGTTACCCCTTGTACCCAATCTTCATGAAACTTGCTCAGAATGTTTGTTATTACAATATATTTGCTTAGTTCGAAAATCTATTTGGTCTGTTGAAAAACATGACCCAAGTGATTGGGGCAGTTTCCTTTAAATGGATATTGTAAAACAAAGTGAAGTCTAAAGTAAACTTAGAATATTTGTCCCAAATGATATCTGTCCTGAGTTTCAAACTCACAAATATTGCTCAACAGAAATTAAAGATGGACTGTCAAATGGTTATACTTAAAGTCATAATTAATACAGATATGCACACAATTAGCTCATTCATCAATGCTTTGCTGTTCTCAGAGAGTAAGGGGAAACTTAGGATTGCTTATCTGTAATGAACACATACAGAATACTAGGTTAGCGTTGAATACAGAGAAGTTTATGTTGCGAGGCTTAGAACGCAGGGAGCGTGAGCCTTGGCGAGCGCTTTCGGTGTTCGAGCCAAGCAACATAAACGTCTCTGTATACATTTAACATAACTAGATCTAATAACCTTAGCCTAACAATTATTTTAATTAATTTTTAAAAATCGCGTAGTGATATAAATGTATTTGTTTTGGTACGCAAAATAGTCTTAAAAAAATTCACACACAAACTGTAAAACTAGTAAAAATATCACCATATGCCTCGATTCAATTTTACGCAGCATGCGAATTGTAACACATTACGACCGCGAAAAGAAGATTTTACTTGAATATAATTCATTTTATTTTCGAAAGAAAATGATCAAAATCCTAAATGGCGGCGATTGCTCCTGACAAAATGATGTCGATGTCAACATAGATTCTACATGAACACTATCGACGAGTAAACAGACAATTGCAGCGACTGACACTTAATTTGACTTAATATGCAGGGCAATATGTTTTCTGACTTCGGACGACAAATTTAAGGACGCGCAGAACGTGTTTGTTTTTTTATTTAATGTTATAGGTATGCCGTGTGTGATCCAATGCATCAATGGGCTCCATGTTAAAATCATTTCTCCGAGAACAGGGAACGACATAAGTTCAAACAAAAACCAAAACACGTTCAAACTAGTATCTTACCTTTAATTATCCTTTAAAATCCATCTAATAATCCATTTAACTCAATAATTGGCGATTTTGCATCTACCTGGGTCTTTAATAATTATTTTAGCATAGTTAAATAAAGACCCTTATGCCATCCTATCACTATTTTCAAATGAATTTATGAACTCGTTAAACTTTCTTATTCGTCACATGCTACGTCATGTACTCTATAAACATTACTGCTGTTAAAATGAACCGGAGCAGTTTATCAAATAATAGCCGTTGGTAAACTCAGATGCATTTGCAGATTTTTGCATACAAATAATTATGTTTAAACTTGCACAATGTTATTTGTCTATGATAAATGCCCTTATTGTGTACAAGAAAATATTTAAATATATAACTACACAAAGAATGGAAAACATTCCATTACACAACAGATAAATGAGTGGATAATACCCGTGTACAAAATGGGACGTTCCGAATTCCAGTGTGGTGCTATTTTTACCGTCTTATACTTTACACAGCTGAGACTATGCTTAACGTGAATTAAATCGGATAGCAAATATTGCAGATTATTTATGAATTGTGCGATATTTGTATGGCTTGTTGTACATTCTTAAATGTCAAAAGTATATGCATGGATTATAAACAATGCACATTATACGAAATAAGGAAAATGTGATTAATTGACAATTCAAATACCGTATGTCGATATACAGTACATGTACATGTGAAATAAGTCGCGTTTATAATAAATCGTCAATTTTTATTTTTGAAAATGACGCAATAAGTGTTATTTTATGACACCATCAATCAGCTGATTCATTATAAGGATGGCGAAAAATTATATATCATATGACTAGATTTAAAGGTTGAAGGTCGTATAATTTTGAAGCTAAAGTTTTCTAGACTTTATTAATAATGAAAAATCATTCAGTGGTAAAGTAAAAAGTAGTCCGTGCACGTGACAGGTATATCCCACAGTGTTGAATACAGTATAAAGAAGTGAAACTCCAGCTGCTGGAGCAGTATTGAATTTTCATTAAAAACAATTAGTTGGTCCTTTATTTAAGGCAAGTGACCGATTGCCCAAACAGTACAAAACAGCACAATACAGCACAATACAAACCAGCTAGTATAGTCCATAAGGTGTTATACCGTCAATGTCGCTTTGAAAATGGGATAAAATTTTGCTTAAAATATATTAACATATTGGCATTTAACAGGAATGCATGGGAACAGCATCTTGACGACTGATTGATACAATTATATTTTGTGTATGTTGCCAAATTTATGTCGCCTGCTTTAATCTACACTTTTATAGCCCTTTGCTTTTATCTGCAGTGGGTTGTTGTTTTTTATGTCGCATCGCAAAAAAACCCTGTCTAACTTTGAAATTTTTAGTTTGATTGCCTTGTACATGATTTGCCAAAAATGAGTTAATGAAGAAGAATTAGTCTTCTATCAAGACATTTTGTAATTGTAAATTATATACACATGAATCCATATTTACAAAAATTAACAATATAACTTTGTTAACTGTTCCTGTTTACACCCTAAATAATGCTAGAAAAACACATGTTACACTACATGTATATCTGTGATCTTAATTATAAAAAATGGATCAGTTAGAAATAGTTAAAGTAAACTTTAAAATAAATACCTTATTTTCCAGAGTATTTTTTTTTTGACAAAAATTGCCTGTGTCACTCCAGTATGTTGTGCTAATCAACAACATCAAATTTGTTTAAGTCAGTTTAAAAAAAAATCAGTCTGAATTGTGATAACATGTGTCACTGAACACTTTGGATTATTTCATATGTTATGTGTGTCTGGGTCTTAACCCTTTGCATGCTGGGAAATTTGTTGTCTGCTAAAATGTCGTCTGCTAAATTTCTAAAATTAGCATTTTCTTTGATTTTTTTTCAAAGAATACTATCAGAATAGCAAACAGTTTGGATCCAGATGAGACGCCACGTTCTGTGGCGTCTCATCTGGATCCAAACTGTTTGCAAAGGCCTTCACAACTCACAACTTCACAACCGCACTGTAAGGGTTAAATATGGACATAATTTGACAAATGTTAGAAATAATGGAATGCGTTATATTCTGACATGACACTTATACCCATGGAAATACGGTATTTATTTCACAAAACCATGAGATCTTTAAAAGCCAAAGCCCTTTTTATTTGTTCTGCATTCTTTCCAAATCCCAATAGAAGTTCTTGCCAAAAATATTTGTTCTGTACATTCTACAGGACAGCCTGCCCAGCAGGCGTACCAGCCCCCGGCGCAGTCCTACCAGCCTCCGCCACAGGCATACCAGCCCCCACCCCCTGCCAACCCTGCACCTGCTGCTGGAAAAGGGGTAAGTTTTCCAGGAAAGGTAGAAACAGTTAGCATAGTAATATATTTAAACCAATACCCTGAATTATTTTGCTTGATTTGAAACAGATGAAATAATCAAATAGCCCGACTTTTAAGATTATTAATTTCACCAGCCACGGGCTGTTGGACTTATAATTAGCATGAAGACTGGGTGGAAACCAATTAATTTGCCTGGTTTGTAGCATTTGTAACTTTTTAAATATCAACCCAGGGCTTTTTGTATTGATTTGGAGAAAGTTCCTGGCCTTCAATTTTGGGGGGAAAAAATCAGCAAAACTGAAAAAGGGGAACAAATTCCCTAAAGTAAGCTTGTAATTTGGGGAATATTGCATGGTTTTAAAGAAATTCTCTTAGGGAAAGGAGCCTTTATAAGGCCCTTGCTACAGAAGGAAAAAAAGCCCTACAACCATAACTGAATTTTCTTGCTCTGTCTCTGAATTGGTTAAGCATATGTATTTTACGTTTTCTGTTTTGGTTTATAGATTTTGTTAAGAGATAAATATTAAGCTCACCTGAGCATATTGTGCTTATTGGAGCTTTAAGGATCCTTATTGTGCTTATTGGAGCTTTAATGGAGCTTTAAGGATACCTATTTAGCTCACCTGAGCATATTGTGCTTATTGGAGCTTTAAGGATACTTATTTTCGAAAAGATTTTGTAGAAATTTTGACTCAGAATTATTAAAGACATATTGAATACTGCCTGTACATTGAACTAGATTGATCAACACAAAAATATAAAATTTAAAAAAACCCAAAAAAACGTCACTACAAAAGTCAAATTCTCACAATCGTATAATGAAAATAATAGCAAAATGAAAGCTATAATGAGCATAATACTATCAAACCAGAAGAAAAGCTTTCATGGGACAGCTCTTGTTAACCCCTTCCCCTTCAGAAGCAAAGTGAAAATGGCTGTCCCAACCAGCATAAAACCAAAACAGCCTAGTCTGTTCAGGTTTTATGCTGTTTGCTGCTCGTCAGTATTTAAGGGATGGAAATGAAGCCTTTACAACTTGAGTATAGTAAGAAAAGTCTTTAATTAAATTTAACTTTGTAAGTGACAACGAATGCATCAAAATGCATATCTAAAGGGTAAAGGGTTACATTTGAATGGAAGCATTACAAAACCTTCTCTAAAAAGTTAAAAAGTTTCGTGGTCTTAAGTGAGCGCCACCTTGTTGAGTTTAGCAAATGACATAGACATATTTATTTGTCTTGTTGAGTATTATGTTTACATATGCATACCTGTATACGGGTATAAATAAATATGTGAACGGTTTTAGGTCTGGGATAAGGTTTGGAGATTGAGTATTGAAACTGGTGCTGGAAAGCTAAGAGGGTGCAACCCAAGCGCTCGTGTGGGGCGATAGCTGGAGTGTGGCTCTTGAGTTTGGGTGATCAGGCACAGAGGTGTTATGCCTGAGGCGCATGAATAAACAACTTAAACCAGCGCGCATGTTGTTGTTGTTGTCTTAACAACGCGGCGTGGTAGAGATGGTAGTGACAATTTTTATAATGTTCAACATCACCATGTTAAGGTAGTACCTGAGGTGAAATATTTTTAAAGTTATACAGGCTGTTTAAAAGAACTCATCAATATGGTAGTGTACGAAGGTGTTCAAAGTGATTGATCTATACAGTGTCTTGCTGTTACAGTTTCTGGGAAGCCCATTACATGATTCAGGCGAGATGTGAATTTGATTGTTGGTTAATTTTCAAAATTGATGGAAATGCTCTTAACAAATATGTGGCTATTTTCAGATGGTTTGCCAAGCCATGTAGGGCCATTGTTAACTATCAAAATTGATTGAATTTTGCTCTTAACAAAAGTGCGGCTATTTTCAGATGGTTTGCCAAGCCATGTATGATTACGATGCAGCAGACGCAGATGAGGTCAGTTTCCGAGAGGGAGACAAGATAGTTTTCTGTCAGCCAATAGATGCTGGTTGGATGGAGGGAACTGTGGAACGCACGGGCAAACGGGGCATGTTGCCTTCTAATTATGTTGAGAAAATGAACTAGCAAGTTGATGTTAAATACTTTTATGTTAGATAAGATATTTAATTACTTAACTTCATATAGCTTGTAAATTATATGTTATAGACTTTTTATAATAGAATTAAGTGTACAGTTAGAATACTTTTTATTGGAAAAATATAAGTGTAGCTTAGTAAAATCGACTATTTACTCTTGAAATTATCAAACTGTACACAGAAAGCGTTCTATCCTAGCTGTGTTGTTTTAATATCAATTGTTTTAATTGCTACAAAGTATTATCCAATCAGATGAATGAAAGTTAATGAAGGAAGTTGTATTCATAACAGAATAGTTGTATTCATAACTGGACAGTTACCTATATTCAAGTGTATGCTTCTTATACATACATAATTGGGATATTCATCTTTTCTGGACACAATACTGTTAATTAGTTCTGTCAGTATTACTAATGCAATGTCAGTTTGTTAATGGGCTGTTAAAAGCTTTTTTTTTATCAGACTCACAGCCAGTGTTATGTTGGGTGTGTACTTTTATAAAATGGAAGAGGTTTTATCAAAGCAGAAGCGAGATGGTATATGTAACACAAATAAGTGTTTTGTTTGGTAGAAATTTGTGGATTCTATTTGTTCATTTTCACCACTTTCATGCTGGAATAAAGGTACATCAATATTCTGGTTTGTAGATTTAAAATCCTGGATTGTTTCCGCTATTTTCACGTGAATCTGATGTGCTGGTGCTCCGTGTTATTTATTAATCAACACATCATGATGCAGGAGTTTAGGGCTTAATCTATTGGTTATTTCATATTTCTTATAATGTTCATTTGCTTCTTTTATAAAGATAAGTGTTATTTCATGTATTCTATTTATCACAGTATCTGATAGTACATCAATACCTTGAAAGCATGTACAACCGAACTGATTTTTTGTTGTCCATTACTGAATATAAATTTTATATATTTTATAATGAGAGTGTACAGTGACACAATTATTTAACATGCATAACATACTTAATGATATTATGATTTAGGAAGAATTGTTTGAATCTAGTTAGTTTTGTTGTTCATGTAAATACTGCCAACATTTGTATTTAAGTTATATCTCATAAACATCTGTTTTGAAGTGGACAACTTCTTTTTGATGGGCTGAGAACAAAGTTAAATATACGCAAGCTATGTTTTTTGAAATATTCGTTGAGTTTATTTGAATAATTTGATTCTTCCTATATTTGTTAATATTTGTTATTTCAATACCCTAAACTTTATTACATATAAGTATTTACCAGATTTTGGAGATGGGTATTGTTCTTTCTAGTAGGAGATTTTAGCATTTATTGTCCATAATGTGCAATTGTCATTGCCTTTGTTTCTTGCTTTTCTTCTATTAACTAAGACTCTGTCTTTGCTTTCCCAACACATACCTCTATTTTCAGCACTTGTAATATACTTGTATATTTTGATTAAATAATAATCATAGAGACCTTCATGTATTTATAAAGTGGTAGGTATTGGATATTTTTGTATTGCGCAATATATTATTATGTAATCAGACAGGTAATTTGTGAATTTCCTTTGTAATGATTTAATGATCATATATGTTCCAAACATATTGTAGTGTATGTTTCAAGTATAACAAGAACTAACAAGTTTCAAATATAAACAAGTAATACAAATTATTTATGTTTCATCAAATATTATTACTAAAACATTATTTGAAATGCATTTTTAGGATTAATTAAATTCTGATTGATTACATTAAGTAACTTTAACGGAAATAAACTTTAAAATATACATTGAATTATTTTTATTTTGTTTGTACCTTTTAAATATAATGTTGGTGAAATTCAAGTAGACACTAGTAAACGGTTACTTTTAACTATTTTTGAAAACTTCTTAATTGTTCATCATGATAAAGGTGATCTTATTCAGGTTTGAATAACATTTTGTACTATATAGAATTACAACAATCTTTTATTCCAGCACCTGCATTTTATTAACTGATTTATTAACTGATGTTTGTTAATTAGAACATTTTTTATCTATTGGAACTGCTGAATTTGTGTGCGATGATTTTATTTCTAAATGTTTGTTTTATATGTGTGTGCATGAGTGTTTGTATATGGGTATTCAAAATCTAACAACAAAAAACTGTTCATTTTAAAAAAGTTTGGTTATGTCTGAAATGCTCATTATTTACCCTATACAATAAAAGAATGGTTTTGTTTGCCTCTTAATATTATATACTTGATCTAAAACACAAAAATACATGTTAACATGTCTTCAAAATAATAAGTTAAGAGTGAAAGATGCGTTGGGTTTTGTAATTCATGTTTCTTTTATCTTTCTTCATTATTAAGGAAAGTAACGATGCATTTCTAGGCTTCTATGAGAAGTTTCCCCAATATTTCCAAGTATTACATAATGTTTATTTAAAGGCTTTTTAATTATCATTTGTTTGTTTCTGACATCTCTTTGAGCGTGTTCTTAGTTATAACTGTTGCGTTTCAATTGCGGAAGCATGTTTTAAATTACGCTTGTATTGTCATTTAGAACAAAATAAATTTGAAAATAATATGTGTTCTTATATAATTTCAAAGATATCCTTTTCATTGAGTGTACAGATAATTTAATACTGTATTGTTCCTATTCATAAAAATTTACAATATTAAAAGTCATTTTAAATTTCTCTGCGCTTCTATATTTTATAGTTTAATGTTGGTTACTTTCAACAGTATTGTGCTGATCTTAATCGTCGGGTTCTGAGCACATGGCAAAATGTAAGTATTTGATGTACAGGGTGCAGAATCAACGGGGTTTTCAGGGTTTTACACACGGGCTGGTCAAAATGTAACACACCATTAGGAACTTTATTTTTCAAATATCTCAAGTTATTGAAATACCTTTGCAAAAATCTATAGTGCATAAAAGACAGTTTTTCGTGCAGTTTGTGCCGATATGTTAAGGTATAACAATCAATAAATACGTCTGACATCAGTGACAAAATGTAACGTTGCGGAAAGCATAACCGTGTCGTACACAAAAGGATTGTTTAAACAAGAACACATGCATATTAAATAAAGCAAATCTGATGAAATTCACATTATGTACTAGTTAAAATTCTTAAGGAAAAATGACTTTAAAAGTTATTTAAAAAAGCACCACGTACCGGTGTGTTTACATCTATTAACGTTAAATTGGGAACCCCACAAAGTTACGTGATCCTGCACCATATATTGAGTGTGGACTTGAGAATAATGCCAATAGCTAAATTTCTAACACATTTCTATAATTCCTACATATTCTGAAAAACACCCGCTAGTCTAAATGACCCTACACGATACACGGCAATAGATAAAAGACGACATAAATCATTTCGCCCCGTTGGTGCAAAAAGGTACCATAGCGCCCGAGCCGATTGTGACGTACATATTTTCCTACAATAACCGAAGCATTCGTCTTTGTATTAGGATTGAAGTTAGTGTTCGTGTGTCGTATGAATAGATATCGTTGCTGGAACTCAAATAAACCGGTAAACTAAGTTAAGATTCACATCGTACGTATGGTATACATGCTGGCGAATTCGGCTGTACAACCGTTTTCAATTTCAGAATTAAATATCTGGCTTATTTCGCATTTTTCGACACATGTTCTTCTTAATTTTTATTTATATTGAAATATATATATATATATATATATATATATATATATATATATATATATATATATATATATATATATATATATATATATATATATATAATCAGCTTTTTACACATTTTATATAAATTCATAAATATTTGACAAAATCGTATATACCCGCTTTAATTTAACACAATGAACGTCAATTATCGCCAGTCCATAAAGACGTAATAGGATATGCCATGATTCCAAAACAGCATTGTGTCGACATATTAACGCATATGTTCGTAATTCCAAGTTATTTAAGTTGCTGCAGATACAGATACTTTATATCTGCATTGCCCATGACATATATTCCGCGGAAAGCAACGCAAGAAAATCATATTTAACACGATTAGATCAAACGGAAGAAAATAATGTTGTTCTCCGATTGTAAAGGAACAGTTATGTGTTTATTATTACACTACATATGCAGAAACTTCATATGACGACACTTCATTACAAATTCTAACAAAACCTTGTTCGCGCATTGTTGATCCTTGTGAATATGCAGGAAGGGCATACGTAGTGAAGGATTTCTTAAAATAAGAAGTTGTGTTGCTTATGTCTACATGTTTTTTATTACAGAAAGATCTCCTGCATATACAAATGGAGATTCACATGGAATATACATTTAAATTGCTTATATTTAGCGGCTACTTAACATTTTTGTGTTCAGGTCTATTGGCGTGATGTCATCAAACACGTACAATATAGAGCTTGCAGTTACCCAATGAACACGTCTAGTGTTAATACACATACAATTGTTGTAATAAATATGTATTTCTAATAATTATTTATAAGCGCGCAGTATGAACACAAGCAGTCAACAACTGTTTAATCGCATTATGCATACATGATTACATGATTTTTTTCGCAATCGAACTCGCACTTGTTGGTAAGGAATTAATCATGGAGATGAGATATGATTGGTCATAAATGACTGCCATTACAAGTGCCTGGAGTGTCCATTAAATGCAGAAAGCAATATAATCGGACAGAGTCCATACAAGGCTAACACTAGTTTCATAATTATAGGGACAGGACCATAAACCGCTGTTAATGAAATAACTTCCAAACGTCTGACAGAAATTAAATGCACGCGAAATTGAATGCGTTGGAGAAATAATCATTGTGTTTTTTAGTAAAGTATTGATTTTATCACTTATCATTTTCTTTGTCTATGCACAATATTGTAATGGAATATTCTGTTTTTTATGAAAACTGTTTTCACAATTTCCATTTAAAGCATTCCGAGAAAAGCAAATGACGAATGCAACCAAACGGGTGTTTGATTGCTTTTTTATCACCGAATGTATATGGCCAGTTAAATGATTTTATTTCATGTGTACAGTGCCTAACGGTCATATTAACTCATTAAAGTAAGTTTCAAAACATTTACCAAACACGGATAATCCTGTTAAATATTTACTGTCTACAAAAAAGTACATCGATTTGCATACAAAAACGTATAACATCACTCAACGTTATAATGGATGATTTTGCATTATTAAAGTTCAGTTTCAAAAGTTTCTCAAATATTTACCTAATTAAACTTGGGAAACGATCGAATGACGCAAAAGGCACTCTTGGTGAAGGTTATGGTATGCACAAGTTGAGTTTAGAACTAACGATGCAAAAAATAGTTGACTGTCAAGATGGTTATTACAGCAACTAATTGTTTGGCAGTTTTGACAGACGTTGTGCTTATGCGACTCCATCGAGGCCGTTGCCTTGAAAGAACATGTCCCCGTTGATAAATGGCCAATGACCAGTTATCATTTTTTGAATATTTACCAATGCATACAGTCACCTTTCGAATTGTAAAGAGTCGTGTTTAAGTCAGCATAGTTATTATGACCAATAACACATGAGCAAGATAACAAGGATATGTCATTATGAAGAATTATAAAATACATATTGCTTAAGGTCAAAAAAGGTAGATAACGCCGTCATGTCATCATCATTTCATTAAAAGCAAACACTGGAATAAAAGATTGTCAAATTAGTGTAACGCACAAACATTTATTAAATTGTAAGTTTTTTTTTTCTGATTTGTGCGAAAAGTCATTTTAATCAAAGAAGGGAGTGCACAACTAAAGGAAAACAAAAAAACAAACGCGGCTTTGAAATCGGCTTATTTTAATGCTGATGTTGACAGAAGAAATATACAGAGATAAGACGAACCAATCTTCCCAAACAAACACTTGTGTGTAACCCCGTTCATTTGCTTTAATTAGCAAACCTGCACTGTTTATTTGCAAACACAGAAAATACAATAGCAAGAAAAGTTTGCGTTCGAATGAAAATCAAATAACGTCTCCATCTATCGGTGTCAAATTATAACACATGAATCACATGTATTAAACCCAATTACAAAATATAAAAACTTAAAAAATTAAACACGAAAACCGGTAATGGGATTGAAGTTAATCGATATTCACATTCTCCGTTAGTATCATAAGTTGTATATGTTTCGTTGTTAAAAGATTTGAACTATTTCTCATTGACTGGGGCTGGGATTCAGTCGCTTAAAGATCCCCAAAAGCATTTGACTAGCTGCTCCACTGAAACTAAAATGCGATGAAAGTAGAAGGATATGACAAAACAACTAAAAAAAGACTTATGTATTTAAAAACATGTTTTCTCTCCAATTATATTGTAAACGTACACAATTTAAAAATGCAAACGTATTAAAATGCCAAAACGCAAACGATGAAGATAAGAAACAAAAACTGTAACAAAAATTGTCCTTTATTATCGCCTTGTAATAACATTATACATTTATTTTAGAGATATCAAATAAACATATGCAATACAGGGTAGAAAATCCTTTACTATACGTAAGTGGAAACATCATCCAAGCTACCGTAAGATTTTAAAACAAAGAAAAGACATTGCCTTATATCAACAGTAAATGATTTCAAGATAATGAACAAATTAAGCTGATCTCTTTACTCAAAATCCATTATAACAATCAAAAAGCTAACTGTTTAACTGGGTGTATATAATCCATTTATACGCGGGACTGAAAGCTAAATAATAATCGCGGATATTATAAATAATTGGACATTTATGTGCCCATAATTAGTATAAAAATTATATTTAACTCTGTTAATGTTTTGCGTCATCCGATAGTTCGCAATTCACAAAAGATTTTGGTTTGTACCAATACGTATGTTGCGTAATGATCCTAAATATTATAATACTGCGAATATTTGTCTTAAGAACTATTCAAAGTAGCCTTCCGTATTTCCAAGATAGCATGTAAGTTGCTCTTTTGTTGGGATACTCTATATCCTTGTCAACGACAACACGTCCAAAGAAAGCGAAGCAAGACTATCAGCCTTATAAAATGGAATAAAACCAGAACAATTTAAGGTTATCACGGACCGTTAACCCTTTGCATGCTGGGAAATTTGTCGTCTGCTAAAATGTCGTCTGCTCAATTTCTAAAATTAGCATTTTCTTTGATTATTTTCAAAGAATACTATCAGAATAGCAAACAGTTTAGATCCTGATGAGACGCCACGTTCTGTGGCGTCTCATCTGGACCCAAACTGTTTGCAAAGGCCTTCAAAATTCGGTTCCCGCACTGAAAGAGTTAATGCACCTAAATTGGTTTTATACTCAAGGTGGGATGCAACTTGTGATCACTTGATTCATTAGAGCTAATATTAAACACACACTTGAAGTCCTGATAAAAATTAATTGTCCGCCAGATAAACGTTATCTTTCTATGTCTTCCGAAAATGGCATTGGAACGTAAGGGTTCAATGATATTATGAAGCGTTATACTTCCACAAAAACATCAAAGATTATCGTGACACGAACTGGTATATCATTAAACAGCTAGTCGATTAAACCGCTAGTCGTTTCCTGACGCAAGTTGGTCGTTCAGGTGGAAGGAATTTGACTTAATAAATAAAACAATTACTCTTTAGGTACAGTCTTAAATACGTTATTAAAGGGGCCTTTTCACAGATTTTGGCATGTTTTGAAGTTTGTCATTAAATGCTTTATATTGATTAATGTAAACATTAAATTTTAAAAGCTCCAGTAAAAAAATAAAAAATAAAATTTAAAAAGGAAAAATAAAGTAGACTGCAGCAGGGCTCGAACCAGTGACCCCCGGGAAGTAAAAACGCATAAGCCATCTGAGCTATCATGCCAAGTATACATAAGATGCGTAATTTATACGTTATGTAAGCAATCTTCGAAGTTTCACAAATTTAATCGACAACAACAGAACTCTCCAAATTATTCAATCGATTAGCGTTGCAACGCTTTATAATTTTTAGGTTTTTAAATCGTCAAAAGATGCATTTAATGGCTATATTAGACCATGGTAAATGTTCAGTAATACTGTTTCCTCACAAAAATCATAACTAAACCGAAAATTTGCGAATCTGAAACACCTTTTTTTCAATTTTGTCAACTTACCAAACCGTGAAAAGATCCCTTTAAATTTTGGTTAGACAATTTTCATGGCTGAAACTGTACAGCAAAGTGACGGTTTGACTAGATACTTTTTGAATCACAAAAAAGAGTTAAGAACGAAGATTTCAGTTGACTTATATTACGTTTACTTACAGCAAACAATCTTTATCTAGTTGACAGCGTTTATGGAGCACTGTCGAGAAAGTTTCATAGAGTAAAATGCACCTAGTAGTTTACATAAGCACGATGTTACGACTTCACATGATATTTTAACAGTACACCCATTGGAAAGGTCAATTAATGCCCAATCGCTGCGTTGATATCGTAGTTATTTGGAAAATAAAAAGATTTTTTTTAACAATTATCATCCAGTTACCAGTCTAAAAAGGATGCACGGAGTATAATGTAAATTCAGGACAATGTTTAACCGTAGTATGTGCCATATGGCGCTGTATAATTTTTCTTGTCTATTATGTGTTATTGTAACAAATTTTATCAATATATTACAACTAAACACATATAACAAATCGTATATACCCGCTTTAAACTGCATATGAAGGCATTGTGCATTATATACACTCCGTGTCTCCATCGTACCTGTACATGGTGTACACATCATATGTATCTATTTGCTACATCATTTCATGTTACTTTTAAAAAGGACTACTATGGTGTTGTTTTGTACAACATTTCGTGGCACTTAATGTTTAATTTGTTTAATGTCGAACGAGTACAATTTTTTTTAAGTTGTCATAATTATGAATATACATGTATGGCATCTAAATTCAACCATCATTATGTTTTGCATAAACTACTAAGTGTTTAATACGCACCGAACTTCTCTGCCAGCAAGCGCTGGCATTTACGAGGTCTAATGCTTGGCTTAAAGTTTACGTTGTAACATGTATTTATGTTCGTCATGTCCCAATCGGAGTTTACTTAAACCCCAATGAATCCACATGATTTGCCATTGTAAGAGTTTAAGTCCGACATAAAAGGTCGCTAGTGTGTCTGCACTACGTTTACTGATGCCATATAAAAGAAAATCCTAAAAGTTAGGCGATAAAATGAACATGTAAACATACATATTATGTCATTCACATAGCAATTGTTTGTGCATCATAGAGATAATACGAGAACACAAGGGCTGTACATGTGCATGTAATCCGAGCATGACGTATTAGGCTGAATCATAAGATGAAATCATCTCTGACGCTGCGATACCATTTTCGGAAGACTTAGAAATATGAGGTTCTTCTTGCGGGAAATTTATTATCATAAGGGCTGCAAGTGTATGGTTAATATTGACTCTTATGTATTATGCTTTCACAAGTTGCCTCACACATAGAGTTTAAACAAATTAATGCACACTAACAGCCGGGAATCATCATGAATTCTTGCGTTTAATTGAATTGTAATGACATTGGTAGTATTGTTTCGCTAAGATATAGAATATTCATACAATTGCAACTGAGATGTTGTCTAGCAAGTATGGAGACTCCCTTGAATAATTCTTAAGAGAATGATTTGTAGTAAAATAATAACGAGTATAAGTAATGTTACATACTTCGGTAAAAAACAAATACTATCTTTTTTAAAGACAAATAAAAAATAAAGCAATATAACGCACACTGTTCTTACCGGATACTTGTTCGTTCATAAATACTGTACCTGTCAGGTTAAATATGTGAAAACCCGGCTGTACATAACTAAATGTGGCCTATAAAGTATATTGTATGTGTAATTTTAAATGTTATATCAATTGCTTTTCAACTTACGATGCTTTTGAATTGAATATAAGAATAATTTTTTGCTTTAAATACATGCAATTTCCTGAGTCATAATCAGTCGTAACACCGCCAGATAGAGGTTAAATTTAATATCTAATCTTCACTTGAACGCATTTTGTTTGTTCCTACACTTTCTGTTGTTGCAAATAAAACCATTTCAAGTTTGCTGATAAAACGAGATTAATTGGTAAGCACACAATACATTTAAGTGTTTGTTTGGGATGATTGGTTTAAGTTCTTCTTATCGGTCTCACGTTCTTCTGTCACGTCTTTTTAATTGAAAATATGTCGAAGCCAGTATTGACAAGTGCTGATTTTAAATAAAGTATATTCCTAGTACTTGTTGTTAATGTCATTTGCTACTTCAGCGGCTTTCTCTCTTTCATAAATAGTTCGTAAATTCAAAGCTGACATTTTGGTTATTGCTTAGATCGTCAGAAGATGAGTAGACAGACTGGCTTCCGTGAGGCTTTCCCCCAATCTGCGTCATAGGTCCCTTTGTAGAAGCACCTCATTGAAACAAACGCTTGTTTTCATTTAATGTTGTTACGGTTTCTGTAGGGGAAGCTTTTTACAGGGTTGCTATCCCCTTCCCACGCCCAATCCTCCTTTCACAAACGGGCTTGGGACCGTCTATGGCGAATTGTTTTGCCTTACATAAAATATATAAAACTTTAAAACGCATTGCATTGCTTCGTAATATATTTAATAATGGTTTTTTTAAGAAATGGTTTAGTGTTGGGCTTTAATTAATAAACGTCATAATTCTGCTTAAATGTGTGTTCTTTAAACTTAAATCGCTATGTATTTTGTAATGATTCATTATGACATTTCATTGTTATCATGATTCTGTGTTATAAGTTGTTACTCTTGCATTTCAATGATGAAAATCATGTATGAAGTTATTTTAACATCTACCATGAACACTCGAAAAAACAGTGTTTTTGAATTGCAGTTGTCATATTGTTTTTGTATGGAGAACGAAGATACAGTCAATTATGTTAACATTTCAAAACAATGAAATGATATATGGTCCATAAAAGTTATCACCTTGGACTAGTCCTTTTAATGAAACGGTCTCGATGGAATCCAATTAAGTCAACGTCTGTCATTTGTGCTAAAATAAGTTGCTGACAAAATCTTCATGAAATGTAACTAATGGTATACTGAAATTTTTATAGCGTGCCATAACATTCATAAAGCGTGCTTTTTCTGTTTTTTTTTGTTTTCGCGGGTACATTTAGCTACAATTTTGAGTACTTTTCAACAATCAATATTGATCAGGGTTACTCTTGGGTGGCAAATGTTTTGAAACTGACGTTAATGATGTTAAATGGCCGTAAGAGAACGTACACACAGACTCACAGCCAGTGCTATTTTGGGTGTGTATTTTTATCAAATGGAATAGATATTATCAATGCATAAGCAGGATGGTATATGTAACACAAATTTGTGTTTTTTGTTTGGAAGAAGTTTGTGGATTCTCTTTATTCATTTTCACCACTTACATTCTGCAATATAGGTACATCAATATTCTGGTTTGTAGATTTTAAATCCTGGATTGTTTCCGCTATTTAATGTGAATCTGATGTGCTGGTGCTCCCTGTTATCTATTTATCGACTTATCATGATGCAGGAGTTAAGGGCTTAATCTTTTGGTTATTTCTTATTTCTTATTATGTTCATTTGCATCAAGAAATCATATTTAATGTTCTCACTTTTGTAAATAAAAGCAAATTATCTTTTAAATAAAATTTCATACAGTAAACAACACCTGCTGGATAAAAACAACACTGTAAAATTGAAGTGAACATTGTTGTCTCTTAAAAAAAAGTGTTATTTCATGTATTGTATTTATCTGATAGTACATAGTTAAGTAGAAAACATGTACAACTGAACTGATGTTTTGTTGTCCATTACTGAAAATAAATTGTATATATCTTATAATCAGAGTGTACAGTGACACAATTATTTAACATGCATAACATACTTAGTGATATTATGATTGAGTAGGAATGTCTGACTCTAGTAGGTTTGTTGTTCATGTAAATACTGCCAACATTTGTATTTAAGTTATATTTCATAAACATCTGTTTTGAAGTGGACAACTTCTTTTTGATGCGTTGAAAACAATTTTGTTTCTTAGTGAAGTATCATCTAGCTCGGTTTTTGAAATATTTGTTGTGAGTTTAGTTGAATATCTTTTTCTTCCAATATTTGAATGTTATTTCAATGCATCTTATGAGAAATAAGTATTTATCACATTTGACGATGGGAACTGTTCTTTTGAGAAGAAATTTTGAGCATTTATTTTCCATATGTGTAATTGTCATTGCCTTTGTTTCTTGCTTTTCTTCTATTATCTAAGACTCCGTCTTTGCTTTCCCAACACATACCTCTATTTTCAGCACTTGTAATATACTTGTATATTTTGATTAAAAAAATATCATAGGGACCTTCATTTATTTATAAAGTTGTATATATTGAATATTTTTGTATTGCGCAATACATCTAATCAGACAGGTAATTTGTGAACTTCCTTTGTAAAGATTTAATGATTTGTTATTACATTTGTTCCGAATATATTGCAGTTTCAAGTATAAACAAGAAATAACAAATTTCAAGTATAAACAAGAATTACAAATTATATATGTGTCATCACATGTTATTACTCAAACATTATTTGAAATGTATTTGTAAGATTAATTAAATTCTGATTGATTATATTAAGTCATCGTTGAATTCTTTTTATTTTGTTTAAACATTGTAAATGTATTGTTGGTGAAATTCAAGTAGATACTAGTATATGGTTACTTTTAACTATTTTAGAAAACCTCTTAATTGTTCATCATGATAAAGGTAATCTTATTCATGTTTGAATAACCTTAAGTACAACATAAAACATCAACAATCTTTTATTCCAGCACCTGCATTTTATTAACTGATGTTAGTAAATTAGAACAATTTTATTATCTTGTGGAACTGTTCAATTTGTGTGCGATGATTTTATTTGTAAATATTTGTTTTATATGTATGTGTGTATGTGTGTGTCTGTATGGGTATTAAAAAATCAACAACTAAAACAATTCATTTGAAAAAAGTTTGGTTATGTCTGAAAAGCTCCCTATACGTTAAAAGAATAGTTTGTTTTGCCTCTTAATATTATATACTTCAACTTTGTTGATCACAAAAATGCATGTTAACATAGCTTCAGAACAATAAGTTAAGAGGGAAGGATGTGTTGGGTTTTGTATTTCATCTTTTTAATGTTTCTTCATTATTAAGGAAACTAACGATGAATTTATATGCTTCTTTGAGAAGTTTCTCTAATATTTTCTTTTATTACATAATGTTTATTTAAAGGCTTTTAATAATCATTTGTTTGTTTCTGACTTCTCTTTGAGCGTGTTCTTAGTTATAACTGTTGCGTTTCAATTGCGAAAGCATGTTTTAAATTACGCTTGTATTGTCATTTACAACAAAATAAATTTGAAAATAAATAGTGTTCTTATATAATTTCCTTTCCATTGAGATACTTTAATACTGTATTGTTCCTATTCATATGACATTTGCAATATAAACAAAGTCATTTTCATAAACTCGGCGCTTTTATATTTCATAGTTTAAATTTGGTTACTTTCAACAGTATTTTGCTAATACAAAGAAGATCGGGTACAAAGCACACGGCAAAATGTAAGTATGTGATGTACAGGGTGCCGAATAAACGGGGTTTTCAGGGGTTTACACACGGGCTGGATAGAATGTAACACATCGTTAGGCACTTTATTTTTTCAAATATCTTAAAAAGTTATTGAAATGCATTTGCAAAAATCTTTAGTGCACAAAAAGACATTTGTTCTTGCAGTTTGTGCCGATATCTTTAGGTATACGAATTAATCCTTGAATACGTCTGAAATCGTTGACAAAATTTCACGTTACGTGAAGCATAACCGTGCAGTACAAACTGATTTTTTTAAAACAAGGGCTTATTAAATAAAGTAATTATGATGTATTTCATATTGCCATAAGCAGCATAAAAATCAGTCTTTTATGAAATTTTTAAAATTCTTTAGAAAAAAAACTGTTTTAAAAAGTTATTTGAAAAAAGCCCCAATTACCCCTGTATTTACATCCATTAATGGTAAATTGGGAAACCCAAAAAGTCATGTGATCCTGCACATGTATACGGAGAGTGGACATGAAAATAATGCCAATAGCTAAAATTGATATTGTCCATATTTTTATCAACACCCGTTAGTCTATATGACCAGTTGCCTACACGATACACGGGAATATATTCAACACGACAAATCATTAATACAAATAATTGAAGCTGGAATCAGCTGTAACTCGAGACGAACGCATGTTTAGAATAGCGCTGATGCGCCGCATGGCACATACTACTGTTAAAGATTGCAGTGAATTTACGTTATACTCCATGCATCCCTTTTAGTCAGGTAAATAAATAACTGGGTGATAATTTGCTAAAAAAATCCTTTTCTGCAAATAATTTTACGATAGCAACGCAGCGACTGGGTATTAATTGAACGTTCCAATGGCAGGGTGCAGGAACACGTCACTTTTTGGGGTTCCATCTTTGAACTGTATTGGATTTACACGCCGGTAAGTGGTGTTTTGTTTCAAATATTTTTTTAATAACATTTCTTAAGAATTTCAACTAGTGCATTAAAGAAAGATTGTTATGCTGCTAATGTGAAATACATTAGAATTAATTTATTTAATAAGCATTTCTCATTGTTCAAAAATGCCATTTTTACTGCATTTATTGTACACGGTTGTTTTAAGCAACTTAAAAGTGTGTTACCGATTTCAGACGTATTCAATGATTTATTCTTATACCTTGATTAAGATATCGGCACAAACTGCAAGAAAAACTGTATTTTATTCACTATAGATTATAATAAAAATAAAGTTCTTAACGGTGTGATTACACTTTCTCCAGCCCGTGTGTAACCCCCTGAAAACCCCGTTGATTCTGCACCATGATGGGTGTACTGTTCAAATATCACGTGGAATCGTAACATCGCGCTCATGCAAACTACTAGGTACATTTCTTTTCTAAGACACTGTCTCAAAAGAGCTCCATAAACCCTATCGACAAAATAAAGAGAGTTTGCTGTAAATAAACGTTATATAAATCAACTTAACTCATTGTTCTTAATCCATTTGGGTTATTCACAAAGTATCTAAAAGAACCGTCATTTTGCTGTACATATTCAGCCATGAATATTTATCTAACCGAAATTGAATAACGTATTAAGGACTTTACCTAAAGAGTAATTGTTTTAGTAATTAATTCAAATTCCTTCCACCAGAACGACCAACTTGCGCAGGAAAAGACTAGAGCTTTAATGATGTAACAGTTCGTGTTACGATGATCTTTGCTGTTTTTGTTGAAGTATTAAGCTTAATTACATAATTGAATCCTAACGTTCCAATGCCATTTTCGGAAGACATAGAAAGATAACGTGTAACGTTCATCGTGCAGAAAATTCATTTTTATCAGGGCTTAAAGTGTGTGTTTAATATTAGCTCTAATGCATTAAGTGGTCATAAGTTGCCTCCCATGTAGAGTATAAAACCTATTTAGGAACATTGCTACTGTTTTATTCCATTTTATTAGGCTGATAGTCTTGCTTCGCTTTCCTTGAAATGGTTGTCGCTGACAAGGATATAGAGTATCCCAACAAATAGAAACTTACATGCTGTCTAGGAAATACGGAAGGCTTCTTCAAATAGTTCTTAAGAGAAAAATTCGCAGTATTATAGTATTTATGATTATTATGCAACAAACTTATTGAAACAAACCAAATACTTTTTTTAAAGGCGAACTATCGGATGACGCAAAACAATAACCGAGTCAAATATAACTTCCTTCAACTTATGGGCACATATCATTTGTCATTTATTTTCAATCATTTCTAATATCCACAATATTTTTTTAAGCTTTCAGTTCCGCGCATAAATGGATTACATACCATTTCGTCACACTTACTCATATTATTAACCCAGTTAAACAGTTAGCTCTTTGATTGCCCGGATTTTGCGACAATAAAGATAAACGAAAAAGACAGAAATTGTGTTCCAGTTTAGACATAACCATTCATTAGTAGAGAGTATGCTGACATAGTCTGTAAATGCTTTTTAATAGAATATCTTTTTAAGACATATTGTTCCTTAAATGTTGATGTAATATTTTACAATGTGCAATTCAGCATTCTTCTGTCTGTTATAACTGGATTTAAAATAAAGAGAACAGCTTGGTAATTAT
Source organism: Dreissena polymorpha (assembly GCF_020536995.1). NCBI lineage: Eukaryota > Metazoa > Mollusca > Bivalvia > Myida > Dreissenidae > Dreissena > Dreissena polymorpha. The sequence goes on along the minus strand of NC_068369.1, from coordinate 17,285,295 downwards.
CTGGAAATCATTTACTGTCGCTATAAGGCAATGTCTTTTCTTTGTTATAAAATCTTACGGTCGCTGTAATGATGTTTCTACGTACGTTTAGTAAAGGATTTTCGGCCCTGTATTGCACATGTTTATTTGATATTTCTTGCATAAACGTATAATGTTATTACATGGCGATAATAAAGGACATTTTTACAGTTTCTTATCTACATCAAATGCGTTTTTTAAACTTTTTGTTTGCATTTTAATACGTTTGTATTTTTAAATTGTGTACGTTTACAATATAATATAAGAGAAAATATTTTCTTAATACATATGTCTTTTTCTCAGTTGTTTTGTCATATCCTTCTACTTTCATAAAATTTTAGTTTCAGTTGAGCAGCTAGTCAAACGCTTTTGGGGATCTTCAAGTAACTTAATCCCAGCCCCAGCCAATAAGAAATAGTTCAAATCATTTAACAATGAAACAAATACAACCACTGATACAAACGGAGAATGTGAATGTCGATTAACTTCAATACTATTACCGATTTTCGTGTTCAAGTTTTTAAGTTTTAATATAATTATTTTGTTATTGATTTTAATACATGTTATTCATGTGTCATAATTTGACACCGATAGATAGAGATGTTATTTGATGTTCATTCGAACACATTTTTTTCTATTATTGTATTTTCTGTGTTTGAAAATAAACAGAGCACGTTTGCTAATTAAAGCAAAGGAACGGGGTAACACACAAGTGTCTGTTTGATAAGATTGGTTCGTCTGAACTCTTTAACTTTCTTCTGTCAAGATCAGCATTACAATAAGCCGATTTCAAAGACGCGATTGTTTCTTTGTTTTCTATTAATTGTGTGCTCTCTTTTTTGACTATTTTTTCACAAAAAAATCAGAAAGAAAACTTTCTCTTGAATAAATGTTTGTGTCTTTCACTAATTGGACAATCTTTTATTCCAGTGTTTGCATTTTACGACATATTTTTTGTTGATAAAACACATTAAATTGCTTGATAATGAAAGAGACATGTATTTCCTAATGGTATTTAATGAAAAGATTTGTTTTTTTTTAAATAGTTTGACTTAATGTTATCTTCCTTTTTTGACCTTAATCTCTCTGTTTTTTATTTATATAATTCTTCATAATTATATATCCTTTTTTATCTTGCTCATGTGTTATTAGTCAAAATAACTATGCTGACTTAAACAAGACGCGTTAGTTACAATTTATAAGGGGACTTCAATGTATGAAAAAGTTCATAAAAGTAAAATAATAACTGGTCTGTGGCCGTTCATAAATGGAACAAGTTCTTTAAAGGCAACGAGCTCGATAGAGTCGCATTTACACAACGTCTGTCAGTATTGCCATAAAATAAGTTGCTGAATTAATCTTCATGACAGTCAACTACTTTTATTCACCGTTTGTTCTAAACTCAAATTGTGCACACCATAACATTCACCAAGAATGCCTTTTCGAACCGTCGTCATTGGCTTCCCCCAGTTTAAATAGCTAAATATTTGAGAAACTTTTGAAACTGAGCTTGAGTAGCCTAATGCCATATCATCCGTTATAACGTTGACTGAGGTGATACTTTTTGTCTGCAAATCGTTGTATTTTTCTGACGATACTATATTTTTATCTGGATAATTTGCGTTTGGTAACTGTTTTGGAACTTAATTTAATGACTTTAATGACGTGTAGACACGTAGTAAAAACATTTATCTGGTCATTTACATTCGGTGATAAAACCCCCGTCTGGTTGAATTCGTCATTTGCTTTTCTCGGAAAGCTTTGAATAGAAATTGTGAAAAAGAGTTTTCCTAAAAAGGAAATAATAAATGATGAAATCAATACTTTCCTAAAAAAACAATGATTATTTCTCCAATGCATTCAATTTCGCGTGTAGTTAATTTCTGTCAGACGTTTGGAAGAAATTTTATTAGCAATGGTTTGTGGTCCTGTCCCTTCATACAATTATTGTTAACCCTGTATGGATTCTGTCCTATTTCTGCATTTTATGGACACTTCAGGCACTTGTAATGGCAGTAATTTATGGCCAATCATATCTCCGTGATTAATTCTTTACGAACAAGTGCGAGTTCGAATGTGTTATCAAAGGACATTGTACGCATCATGCAATTGAATAGTTTTTGACTGCTTTTATTCATAAGCGCGCTTATAAATAATTATTAGCAGTACATATTTATTACAACACTCGTATGTGTATTAACAAAAGACGTGTTCATCGGGTTACTGCAAGCTTTATATCGTAAGTATTTGATGACTTGACGCCAATAGACTTTAACACAAAAATGTTAAATAGCCGCTAAATATAGGCGATTTAAATTTATATTTCAGGTAAAACTCTATTTGTATCTGCAGGAGATCTTTCTTTAATGCTCCCCCCCACAAAAAAAAACAACCTGTACATTAGCAACATTAGCAGAACAACTTCTTTGTTGTAAGTAATTCTTCGATGACTTCGTATGCCATTCAGACCATGTTTATTCACCAGGATTGCCAATGCGCGAACAAGGTTTTGTAATAATTTGTACTGAAGTGGCTGCATATATTGTGTAAGTATAAACACAAAACGGTTCATTTACAGTCGGAGAACAACATTATTCACTTCCGTTTGATCTGGTAGTGTTAAATTTTATTTTCTTGCTTTGCTTTCCGCGGAAAAATGTCATGAGCAATGCAGATATAAAGTATATGTACAAACAGAAACTGAGATAACTTAGAATTACGAAAATATGCGTAAATATATCAACACAATGTTGTCTTGGAATCGTGGCATATCCAATTACGATGTCTTTATTGACTGTCGATAATTAACTTACCTTTTGTTAAATTGACCTGGATATGAAGACATTAAGCAGACTATACTCCCAGTGTCTCCTCCGTACCTGTACATGGTGTACAAATCATAAGTATATATTTTAATACAGCATTTCAGGTTACTTTAAAAAGACTACTATGTGGTAGGAGTTTTACAACAGTTCGTGGCACAGAATGTTTAATTTGTTAAATCGCGAACGAGAACCTTTTTCTGCTTAAGTTGTCATCATTATGAATTTGCATGGCATCAAAACTTCACATTCATTATGTTTTGCATAAACTGCCAAGTCGTTAACACCCACGAAACTTCTCTGCCAGCAAGCGCTGGCATTTACGAGGTCTAATACTTGGGTTAAAGTTTACGTTGTAACATGTATTTATGTTCGTCATGGCCTTACCGGAGTTTCCTTAAATCCCACATGAACCACAATGATGCAATCCTCTCTGACGCTCCGATGCAATTTTCGGAAGACTAAGATTCGTCTTGCGGACAATTTATAGTCATTAGGGCTGCAAGTGTTTAGTCAATATTGACTCTTATGTATAAAGCGGTCACAGTTTGCATCAGGCCAAGAGTATAACACACATTAATGCACATTAACAAAAAGGACTCATCATGAATTCTTCCGTTTGATTGCATTTTGATAAAATTAGTAGAATTGGTTCGCTCCTCTCGGAAAGATTGTCGTGGACAAAGATATAGAATGGCAATTAGCAAGTCTGTTGTCAAGCAAGTGCGGAGACTCCCTTTAAGGATGGAATGATCTGGAGTAAAATAGTAGCGAGTATGAGTTATGTTACATACTTCGGGAATAAAAATATATTATCTCTTTTGTAAAGACAAAAATATACGATAAAGCAATATTATAAAAATGTTCTTATCACCTACGTATTCGTTCATAAATACTGTATCTGTCACGTAAAATATATGTGTGCGTCTGTCTGTCTGTCTCTCGCTCTGTCTGGCGTTCTGTGTGTCGGTCCGTCCGTCCGTCCGTCCGTCTGTACGTCGGCCCGTATGTATGACCGTCTGCCAAAACGAGAGTTAGCACATACTTCAACTTAATAACATCACGGTTGTGATGCTATTGTTTTCGAGATTATTTAACCATTGAGCTTTTTTTAAAACTAAATATAACTATCATATTATATTGCTTTTCAATTTGCGATGCTGTTAGTGTAATGCTTATTTACGCTTTACTGTTTTGTGATTACTAACACTTCCATGCTCTTAAGTCGGTGTTAATACCTAATGCTCTTCACATATATTCTTGCATTATGTATTTTCTGCTGTTTATATACATTCAGTATTTTTGAACTTCTCACGTGATGTGGTGATTATTTCTATTTTTGTGGACTGCAAATTTTCTGTTTCACCACATTAGACAAACTTATTTATTTTCAAATATAAGAACAACTTATTTTAATAGTTTAGTTTTTTAAATATTCCGTTAACAAATTAACATGATGTAAATTTTACTTCACTGTTCTTCACTGGTTCTTAACTGGTCAATCCGTACTCAGTAAGTCCTTTATATAGTAAATAGTCACGTGGTTAGTGTTCCTTCAAATTAAGTAACTCCGACGGCTCCGACGGCTTTGGTGGCTCTTGCGGCTCCGACGGCTCATATTGTCCGTTGAACAGCACCGCCTTATCGACGGGTATATTGTACACACACACACATATATATAACGGAGTTTACTCGCGTACTTCGCGACACTCCCGACCAAGGAAACACAAAACATTTTATAAATCAAAATAAGACTACCATCTAATTCCCAATTATTAATATATATCATAATCAACTGAATAACATAGGGCCACAATAAATGGTGATATTAATCTCATATCAAATGATCAAATAACAAGAAATGCCAGTTCATGAAATAATTAAATATTTACTTAATATTTAATTATTAAGTTATGTTTTTATCTCACATGTTGTAACCGTTTACTTTTAACCAGATTTCTTTCATTTAAATGTATAATATCACAACAAATATATATTTATTGTTTTAAATGAATTAATTCACGCTCAAATATTTTATTGCTATCATAGCCTTTTCTGCCGCTTGTCGTTTTGGTCTAGAGAGCTGACTTGTCGATTTTACGTCAAGTGTCGGCTTTTCGTTGTCGACATTTTGTGACGTTTCGATTGGAAAAAGTACATTCAGGGGCCGACTTTAACACGCTCACTAGACAAACGCACCTTTGCTGACCGAATATGCCTATCACAACGTGTGTTAAGATCAATAATTTGACCAAGTCTCCAACATCCACGCGGCATTTCGTCTTCAACCAAAACAATATCTCCTACCAAAACGGTATGTGGAGATTGTATTCGGTTCTGTTTTAGATGTGTCTGCTTGCGTTCCCTTAAGCTTAATAAATATTCATCGCGCCAAAGTAACCAAAACTTGTTATACAATTTTTGGCCTTTCTTCCAGATGTCAAGCAATTTTTGCGAACTACCCATTATTGGTAAATATTCTTCATCGTCACCGTCCGAATAGGTATCAGGTATACCCACGTTCGGATTGAGTGACAGAAAATGTGCTGGGGTTAGTGATATTGAAGAGTTTATGTCGTCTCCTACATCGACCAATGGACACGAGTTCACTACTGACTCCACTTCTTTAACGAGGGTTTGCATTTGAATTTCTGTAAAAAGATTTCGGCCGACTGACTTTGTCAGACACCGTTTAACAAGACCCACTAACCGTTCATACAACCCACACATCCACGGGGCAAGATCTACGATGAATTTCCACTTGATTCTTTTTCCAAAAGCATAGTTTTGTATGTCCTCATGTTTGTGTATTTTACGCCAGTTTATATCAAACATGTCATTTGCCAGTTTAAACTGAGGTGCATTGTCACTAAGGATAACATCGGGTTTCCCTCTTGTTGATATAAAACGTCGAACGCCATAAGAAAGTCTTTGGTAGACATTGTGTGAACCATTTCGAGATGTATCGCTCTGGTAACCATTTATGTAAACAAACAGATCCAAATTTTGTTTGTTCCATCGGTCGACTTTACATACAATGGGCCCAAGTAATCAAGCTCAACGTGTGAAAACGGAGTAACTCCGTTACACGCAATTTCGGCAGCGGAGCTATTTCAGGCATTTCATATGCACCGCATTCACACCTGCGACATACAAGGCAATTGCGTAGTTATTGTTTCACAATTGCTCGCCCACTTGGAATCCAAAATCTATGTCGAAGATAAATGGACGTCTGTGATAATCCACTGTGAAGAATCTCTCTGTGCACTTTATCAATCATTAACCGCGTAAAATGACTTTGCTTTGGCAACAAAATAGGCTGTCGCATAGCCTCATTTAATTCAGCCTTGCACATTCTTCCATTGCCTCGCAAAAGTCCATCATTGTCTATAATTAGACCAAGTTGTTTTTGTATACTGTTGCTTTTATTTTTTTTATTGAGTCGATTGTGTCACCATAATGTTCACGTTGAATGTATCCACATGATTTCCGCAACAGTTAATTCTTCGCTGTTCAGTGGACCACTAGAGAAGCTGTGTATTCTTAAATGCTTTAGAAATCTTAGTGCAAAAGCAGTAACTCGTATAAGTCTAGAGACGCAAGAGTACTTCTTGATGTCGATTTCAAATGTGTTTTTTTTCCTGCATTCACCTTGTTTACATCAATTTCACCTAAATTTATAACCGTCATCAAGCTTTTGCTGATTGAGGTGTGCTCGTTTTCATTGTTTGTTGTCCACTCTTTACTTGGATTTTCCAACCATTTTGGTCCATGCCACCATATAGACTCTTTGAGTTGTTGAACACTTTCTCCACTGGTAGCTAAATCAGCAAGGTTTTCACTACTCGACACATATCTAAATTCAACATTTTCAGCTTTCATGATCTCCTTGTCTCTGTTTGCAACAAAAACAGGAGATGTACATTTAGATTTTATCCAATTTAAAACGCATTGAGAGTCGCCCCAAACTAAAATGTGTTGAATATGTAACTGTGTTTTCACAAATGTAGCACACTTAACAGCAATAACTACAGCCATTCATTCCGGTCTTTGCATTATTGTCCATTTCTTGGTGCAGATAAATTGCTCTTGCATACGTTTTTGCCGATGGATCACAAAAACATGCTAGTTTGTATGTAACATTATGTTCTGTTTTCATTGCAATACATCTTCGTAATGAAACATCCGTAATATTCGCCAGTGATACATCAATGTGCAGTCACCGTTCAATATCGTTTGCATCCCGATCATCGTCCCAATTTTGTCCTTTGCTCCATAATTCTTGTAGGAGCACCTTCCCCCACAAAATCACGGAGAGACAAAGCCTAGCGGCTCAAATACTGAGGTTAAGTCTTTAAGGATTGCTCGTTCGCTTACCAAACTGTTCATAAGAGACGGTTCTTTCAATGACAAAGTGTCTTGATTCGTGTTCCAGTAATGACCCAGTACTTTGATTGTAGACATCGACGATTTGTCCTCACTCTGAATTATGTTATTCACAAAGACTGAATTTGTTGACCACTCCCTAAGATTCATGCCTGCTTCTTTAAACATGACCTTTAAACAAGGACTAGATATTACTCCAAACGGTACGCGACAAAATCTGTACTCTTGTATGTTGTCATGGTTTGTGTTATTGTTTTCATAATCCTTCAGCCATATAAATCGAGTAACATCTCGTTGATCCCTTTGCAATCCAGCTTTTCAATGTCAGCAACAACTCCTACGTTATAAGTACGAAATCGCAGTAAAATACCACGAAGGTCGTGTAACAGCACAGGTCCTCTTAGTAGACATTCATTCAAACTATTCCATTTTTTGTTTGTTTTAGAGGAAGCATCGTACACGAGGCGGATCTTTGTTGTTGTTTTTTGAGGCGTGACCACAGCGTGGTGTGGCAGAAAGTGTTACACCGTCTGTAACACTCTTATCTACTTTCTCAATGACCCCCTTCTGTAATTGTTCTTTGATGACGGAGTCGTATTGTCTAAGTAATTCAGGCTTATCACGCAACCTTCCGACTGTTGACCTTAACCTGTCTAGTGCGAGGCCACGGTTTAATGTCAATTCGGGTGTATCATTTTTCCAGGGCCAAGCTGCTTGATAACGATCATTTTCAAACTTCAATGTTTCTTTGAATTTTCGCATTGCTACTTCGTCATCATTTTTTGCCGGATCATCTTTTATTTCAATAGATTCCATTGTCCAAAAATCTTCAATATCTGGCGGTTTTCTTAATGAGCTATCACGTGTCGTAAATGTAACCGACTTTTTGATGCTTGACCCGTGCGTTCGTATAAGCATACTGGCGGATTCCATCGTCAAGTCACTATCACATTTTCTTCCAGCTAGAAGCCATCCAAGTTTCGAATTCAATAAGTATAACCCAGGTTGTAATTCTATTCTTTGCGACAATACAATGCCAAGATATAAGTCATTTCCAACTAGAATATGCAAAGTCACGTTCTCATTCTGAGTCGGTATTTTGTCCGCTAGATCAACGTTGTTCAAGGTTTGTTGTAATTCTGGGCACTCACTTAAATTGAATCGTTTGCGTTCAACACAACCTGTTTTTTCGGTACAATATTCGCACTTATAGTCATATATTCTCCGTTTTCCAGCTTCAAGTTTTGAAAGTGTTTTAATAACTTTTGATGTTTTACTGCCAAAGGTTACAAGTTTTATTTGTTGCTGTTTACCTTTAGGTAATTCTAATTTCTCCGCCAAGCGCGCCGTTACGTAAGTTTCTTGTGATCCTGAGTCTAACAGCAGGCGTACAAACTCCTTTTATTGGCAGGCGAACTAACCTCCGCTGTTGCCGTCTGCATATAAACTATTTCTCCTGTCGATACCAGAACATTTGAGAAATACTTTCTTCGCTAGGTAAACTGAATTCTGTTTCATTCATGACATTTGCGCATTCATTTCCAGCATAGCTTTTTGTAGCAAACCTTTTCGGGCATTAACTACGGTGATGGGCGTCCTTTTTGCCACAATACACACATAGTTTGCTCCGTCTGCATTCCTCATATTTGTGTCCTTGCCTTAACCCTTTCCCCAATAAGGAGGAAAGTGAAAATGGCTATGTGCAAACACCATTAAACTAGAGCAGCCTGCGAGTAACTCGCAGTCTGTTCAGGTTTTATGCTGTTCGCTGCTCATCAGTATTTTAAGATTGGAAATGAAGCCTTTAAAACTTGAATTTAGTAAGAAAGGTATTTTATTAAATGCAACTTTCTAAGAGACAACAAATGCACTAAAATACGTATCTATGTGGTAAAGGGTTAAACATTTATGACAAGACCCTCTCAATATCTTTTTTCTCTCGTCAATGGTCTTGAACTCTTTGCACTCGTCACTCCAGTGCCTTTTTTTTACAGTATCGGCATTTTTTCAATAATGCTAATTTTCCGGCGGATCCAGTCAATAATGTCTCCGCCGATGTGCTCCGTTGAAATGGAGTCTCTTTATTAGCTCTTTTTGAGACGGGTTTTGACGCTTGATTTTCATAGCCGACCCGTTTAACGATTCCTTGCTTTGTTTCGTCTTTGGTTGAAAAACCGTTTTGTTCCGAACGCTCACGTGCGACAATATATGTCCGTAAGCTGCAAAGGAGCTCCTTTAAGGTCCACTCTTTGTCAACTATTTTCTGAACCTCAAAGTGTAACAGGACTTCTCTCGGAAATTTCGTCTTGATCATTGACACAAATAAATTCTGATCGGTATTCTCTCCCATTACATCAAGGCTTCGAAGATGCCGATCATACCGATCGGCGATCCAAAAACTGTCGCAAACTATGTACGTTATTTTGGGGTTGTGCAATTTTCATCATTTACGATTAATTAATGTCGATAATGTCCTGTTTCTTTCCGAAGCGCTCCTTCACTATGTCGACAGCTATTCGATAGTTGCCATTACACAACAAAAATCCTGATATTGCCCTTTTTGCTTCTCCGCCGAGCTTGCTCAGGAGATAACTAAATGTTTCTATATCGGACAGACTTGCATTGTTGTTGATAGTGTACTCAAAACTACCCCAGAACTCCGGCCAGTTTGCTTTGTCTCCGAAGAATGATTTCAGTTCAAGTTAGTTTGGGTAATTTAACTGACGTCGAACATGATTCTATGGGAACGTCAGCTACCTTTTGATGTCATTTCATCATATACTCCATAAATTCATGTTGCTGTGCACTTTGACGTTCGGTGAATTCTCGTTGACAGAGACTCTGCTCCAAAATGAAGGTCTTCAGCTCCTCTTGTGCAGGAAGTACCTTTTCTTCTGTATCTTTGTACTTGCTAATTGAGAACCAATTTTCGTACTTAACTGTTCCAGCAAACTAACGTATCTAGTAACTCTGTCACATAAAGACATATCCTCGTCCATGATGATGTCAATTTCTTTTTCATCGTCCTCACTGTCACCTAATGCAGAAATATACTTTTCACAATGTATTTTAACCGTATCACTATATTTTTTTTTAAACATCTGAACACACGCGTTTACTTCATTTTTGGTTTTTATTATATCCACACTTTCTAAGTCTTGATTAAGAATATCATTGGCAGAATCTATTCCTTTTTTCCAAGGCTGTTTTTGTACCTTGTCCTTACTGCTTTAACGTACCTCAAAGTCAACATGTTGAAGTTTAAATGTCAGTTCTATTCGTTTATATATCTGAATTTAATTAATTTGGATGAAGTTGGTCATTGATATGTGTCCAACAAATCCATATTAGTTCCTTTTAACACTTTATTTTTAATCCAAATTCACAATTTTTTAACACGACAACGTGTATTCCAAATGTTTAGATTTCCGGTTCGCGGGACCAATCAATGTGGTGATTATTTCTATTTTTTGTGGACTGTAAATTTTCTGTTTCCCCACATTGGACAAACTTATTTATTTTTAATATAAAAACAACTCATTTTAATAGTTTAGTTATTTTAATATTTTTTAATATTCCGTTAACAAATTAACATGATGTAAATTTTAACTTAATGCAATAACTTCACTGTTCTTCACAGGTTCTTAACTGGTCAATCCGTACTCAGTAAGTCCTTTTTATATTAAATAGTCACGTGGTTAGTGTTCCTTCAAATTAAGTAACTCCGACGGCTCCGACGGCTCTGGGGGCTCCGACGGCTGTGGCGGCTCTGGCGGCTTCGACGGCTCATATCGCCCGTTGAACAGCACCGCCTTATCGACGGGTATATTGTACACACACACATATATATAACGGAGTTTACTCGCGTACTTCGCGACATGTGATAATGTCTTCATCGTAAAATGTTTTCTACGTCATAATTTGAGTATAAAGTTCATTTAACACAACATTTAGCTTAGCAAGTTTTTTTTAAATATTCATTTTAAGTAAGTCAATCACTGCCGCAAAAGCATCTGCGCATTCTCTTCGGCACCACATTATATATAACGTTTTCATTACATTTCGACACAAGTTCATCATGAATTGTTAATAAGCTGTTGTTTCAAGAAGAAATAACTGTATATCATATATGAAATCTGTAACAATTTAACATTGTTTGGATACATCAGCCACGTACAATGACATTCGGCGATGGAAAATCATGCCTAATATCCGCGATCAATTTTTTAGCATAACTTTTTGTATGTAGGTGTGCAAACTGATTTTTGTTCAGTTCCGCGCATGAATGGCATGCATTCCATTGTGTAACATTGTATGTCGTCCGAGACAGTAAAGAGAAAGAGAAACACGTTGCTTATTTATAGACCGATACTTTCACACAGTTTGGATAATATATTTCGTTTTAGGAGGGAATGTTGACACAGTACGTACTAATTAGGTTAAAAATAAAATTTCTGTCAAAATACATATTGTGCCTAAATGTAACATTCTTCAATTCACTACTAGATTGGCGTTTATAATTGGATGGCTAAAAATAAAGAGAAGATCTTGGGCAATATCTGGAAGTCATTAACTGTTGCTATAAGGCAATTTCTTGTCTTTGTATGAAGACCTATAGACGCGGTGTTAATGATTTCAATAACGTCTAGTAAAATAATTGCTATATGTTATTTTCCATATTTGATATCCCTTACATAACATTTCGTTATAAAACCTAAAAGTTTTTAACATGACGCCAATAGACGGCATTTGTCTTTTTATTTTTTTCTATATACATCTTATGCGTTATGGAATTTTAATACGTTTGTATTTTTAAATCGCGTACGTTTACAATATAACCAAATGGAGCGAATTGTTCTAAACACAGTATTTTTCTTATACGGTTTGTTGTTTAAAGTAACTATAACGCTCAAAATCAACGAAAATTTCGTTAAATATTTCGTAAAATAAAGTTAAAACCTTAACAATCAGTGTTCCTTATAGCAATAGCCAAAATTTCAAAGCTAGATGTGTTATGATTACTTAGATTTTTGTAGATACAAAATGCTCGTTTTTATTTATTTGTGGCCACAATTAATTCCGGGTGTGTAGAAATACTGAAATCCCTGTAATCACCGAAATCTCCCGAAATCCCCAGAATTCCCCGAAATTCCCAATAATATTTATTATTTATCAAAATACTGCGGATATTAAGATAGAATATTGCAAAATACAATCAATTCACTGATGAAAAATTGTTTTTATCCATGTTTGGTAGTGAAAAACTAAAATATATACATAATTATTGGGATTCCGAGTATGAATCCATAGTGCATGTTTTCACAAGCACGATCAGGTACAGAAATCCCCGCCGTAAAGCTCGTCAAGTGGCAAAAATCATCTGGGTGGCTGTTTGATATTATAAAGAAGAGGTACAGACAAAAACTTAACAACAATATTTACAGCGGGGATTTCTGTACCTGATCGTGCTTGTGAAAACATGCACTATGGATTCATACTCAGAATCAAAATAATTATGTATATATTTTAGTTTTTCATTACCAAACATGGATAAAAATCAATTTTTCATCAGTGAATTGATTGTATTTTGCAATATTCTATCTTAATATCCGCAGTATTTTGATAAATAATAAATATTATTGGGGATTTCTGGGAATTTCGGGAGATTTCGGTGATTACGGGGATTTCGGTATTTCTACACACCCGGAATTAATTGTGGCCACAAATAAATAAAAACGAGCATTTTGCATCTACAAAAATCTAAGTTATCATACCACATCTAGCGTTGAAATTTTGGCTATTGTTATAAGGAACACTGATTGTTAAGGTTTAAACTTTATTTTACGAAATACTTAACGAAATTTTCGTTGATTTTGAGCGTTATAGTGACTTTAAGCCTTTTACTTGATCCACATTCTAGTTTCAGTGGAGCAGCTAGTTACACGCAAACATATTCGGAACCTTATTTTAAATGGACAATATACATTCTTTTGTCTCTCTCTTTCTTCTGTCACGTCCTTTTATTTGAAAATATGTATAAAAAACCTGCATTAAAGCCGCGATTGTTTCTGTCGTTTCTATAAATCTGTTCTTTCTTAACGGATGAACACGACTACATTTTACACAACCATCAGATATTCTTACTAATTGATTTGCTTTTTATGCAATGCACGAACTGATCGATCGCTTATTCCATTGTTTGCCTTACGTACTTACCTTCCTACTTACTTATTTCTTGCTTTCCGTCTTTGCTTTTCCAACACGTACCTCTATTTTCAGCACATGTAATATGCTTGTATATTTTGATTTAATAATTATCATAGAGACCTTCATGTATTTATAAAGTCGAAGGTATTGGATATTTTTGTATTGCGCAATTTATCATTATGTAATCACACAGGTTATTTGTGAACTTCCATTGTAAAGATGTTATGATCACATTTGTTCCAAACATATTGTAGTGTCAGTTTCAAGTATAAACAAGAAATATACGGTATGTGTCATCAAATGTTATTACTTAAACATTATTTGAAATGCATTTTTATGATTAATTAAATTCTGGTTGGTTATATTAAGTGACCTTAACTGAAAAAATATATACACTTGGAGTCTTTTCTAACGCAACACGTATTCAAATCAAGATATATTTACATATATTTCATAGTTTAAAGCCGGTTACTTTCATTTCAACAGTATTTTGCTAATCTTAATAATCGGGTACTGAGCACACGGCAAAATTTAAGTATGAACGGGGTTTTCAGGGGTTTACAAACGGGCTGGTCAGAATGTAACACACCATTTGGAACTTATTTTTTTAGCTCACCTGACAACGTGCTCATGGCGAGCTTTTGGGATCACCTGTTGTCTGTCCGGCGTCGTCCGTCGTTCGTCTACCTATTTTGCCTTGTGAACACTCTAGTGGTCAAATTTATTTTCTGATCTGCATGAAACTTAGTCAGACGATTTGTCCCAATGATATCTTGGTTGAGTTCAAAACTGGGTCATGGTGGGTCAAAAACTAGGTCACTAGTTATAAAAAGAAGAACCTTGTGAACACTGTATAGTCACATTTGATGACCAATATTCATGTAACCTTTTCAACATGTTTTTCTTAATGATGTGTTGGTTGAGTTAAAAAATGGTTCCAGTCCGTTGAAAAACATGGCCGCCAGGGGGCGGGACAGTATTCCTTAAAAGGCTTGAGAACTCTTGTATTCACAATAGACGGCACAATGTTTGCCCAATCATCGTGAACTTTGGTCAAAACATTGGTTTTATCGATATCTTAAATGAGTTCGAAAATGGTCCAGATCTGTGAAAAAACATGGCCGCAAGGCTTTACATGGCTTTATAGTGTAACCTTGTTTACAAACCTTTTTTTGTTTCTTTCTGAAGAGGATTATTATGATGATGATTGGTTGGGGATGAAGTGCAACAAAAAAGTGAAATGCAAGACATCTGAAAACTTTATTAAATATTCTCAAAATTTTAGGTAGAAATATTGATTTTACAGAAAAATACTTAGGAGAGAAACAACTGTATATAACTTGAATTTTGTTTGACCTCCAATCATGAATGCATTGCTTGTCAGGAATGCACTTATTAATTCTCTATTGACTGTGTCTGAATTGTTCTGGAACAGTAGTATTCATGAATGCCTTTTGAAATGGTAATGTGATGTAACATGCTTGCAGCTTAAATGCCCTTAGTCCCTAGAAATAGGCCCCAGCTGGGAACTCACACCAAAGACCTTCAGACTTAGTGGAACACAAATTGTTATGCCACACAGTTTATGGATGAGGTCGGTTGTTTTGGTGTGATCATCAAAGATTTGTGTTTTAAAAAGGGCTGATTTTTGTTTAATTGGAAATATCATTGCAAGGTAAGTCTGAAAATAGTTACAGTTTGTTTAAAAGCAAGGCCCTGAGGTGGCTGGCAGATTTATTTTTATTGCCATAGTGAAACATTGTGAACTCTCTATACGTCACATTTTAGTTCAATCTTAATGAAACAAGCGGAGAACACATGTTCCTATAATATATTGATTTACTTTGAAAATGGCTCCGGTGCTCTGAAGAGCATGGTTTCCAGGGGCGAGCGAATTTCTTCTTGTGAACCTTATGATAATATTTATGTTTCATGAAGTACTTTTATTATTTTGAACGCCAACTTCTCAGAATGGCTTAGTTCCTTCAGGTCTTAGGTGAGCGCCTTAGGACCCATGGCCCTCTTGTTTCAACTATCTCAAGTTATTAAAATACATTTGCAAAAATCTATAGTGCATAAAAGACAGTTTTTCGTGCAGTTTGTGCAGATATATAAGGATATAAGAATTAATCCTTGAATTCGTCTGACATCAGTGACAAAATTTCACGTTGCGTTTAGCATAGCCGTGCAGTACACAAAGGATTGTTTAAACAAGAACACAGGTTTATTAAATAATGTAATTTTGATGAATTTCACATTGCCCAAAGCAACGTAAAAATCTGTCTTTTATGCACTAGTTGAAATTTTTAAGAAAACATGTTTTAAAAAGTTATTT
This sequence comes from Dreissena polymorpha, assembly GCF_020536995.1. Taxonomy (NCBI): domain Eukaryota; kingdom Metazoa; phylum Mollusca; class Bivalvia; order Myida; family Dreissenidae; genus Dreissena; species Dreissena polymorpha. The sequence goes on along the minus strand of NC_068369.1, from coordinate 17,269,527 downwards.
GAAAAAAAGCACAACTTACCGGTGTGTTCACATTCATTAACATTTAATTGGGAACCCCCAAAAGTCACGTGATCCTGCACTCTGAGTACGGAGAGTAGACATGAAAATAAAGCCAATAGCTCAAAGTTCTACCAAATTTGTATTTCCCAAATTCTTACATATTATTATTAACACCCGTTAGTCTAAATGACCAATTGCGTACACGATACATGAATCCACACAGCACGAAATAAATCATTTATACAAAAAATAACCCTGGAGTCACCTGGGACTTCAGACGAACGTATGTGTAGGGGATTGCTGATGCCGCCATATGGCACATACTACTGTTAATTATTGTAGTGAAATTTCATTATACTCAATGCATCCTTTATAGTCTTGTAACTGAATAACTGGATGATAATTGTTTAACAATTCCATTTTTTTCCAAATAGCTCTTCGTTCTTAACGCTTTTTGTGTGTGATTCACAAATTATCTAGACGAACCGTCACTTTGATTAACATATTCAGCCATAAACATTGTGTAACCGAAATTTAATAACGTATTTAAGACATAAAGAGTAATTGTTTTATCAATTAAGTCAAATTCCTTCCGCCTTAACGACCAACTTGCACAGGAAACGATTAGCGATTTAATGATGTACCAGTTCGTGTCACTATAATCTTTGATGTTTTTGTTGAAGTATAAAGCTTCATTATAATTGAACCGTAACGTCCCAATGCTATTTTCGAAAGACATAGAATGATAACGTTTATCTGGCGGACAATTCATTTTTATCAGGACTTCAAGTGTGTGTTTAATATTAGCTCTAATGCATCAAGTGATCACAAGTTGCCTCCCACCTTGAGTATAAAACCTATTAAGTTGCTTTAACAGTCCGTGATAACTTTTAAATGCTGTGGTTTTATTCCATTTTTTATGAAGCTGATAGTTTTGCTTAGCTTTCTTTGGAATTGTTGTCGTTGACAAGGATATAGAGTATCCCAACAAAGAGCAACTTAATGCTGTCTTTGAAACACGGAAGACTACTTTGAATAGTTCGTAAGAGAAATATTCGCAGTAGTATAATATTTAGGATTATAATGCAATATACGTATTGGTACAAACCCAAATCTTTTTTTAAATTGCGAACTATCGGATGACGCAAAACAATGAACGAGTTAAATATAACTTTTATACTAATTATGGGCACATATAATGACAATCATATTATATTATTTCTAAAATTCGCGATTATTTTTAGCTTTCAGTTCCGCGCATCGATGGATTACATACCCACTGACTCATATTATTAACCCAGTTAAACAGTTAGCTTTTTGATTGCCCGGATTTCGCAACAATAAATATAAACGAAAAGACAGAAACTTGTTCCTGTTTGGATATGAAAATTCATAAGAAGAAGGTATGCTGCCACAGTATGTAAATACTTTTTAATCGAATTTCGTTTAGAAGACATATTGTTCCTTAAATGATTATGTCACATTTTACAATGTGCAATTCAGCTTCATTCTGTTAAACATGGATTTTGAGTGTAGAGAACAGCTTGTTCATTATATAGAAATCATTTACTGTCGCTATAAGGCAATGCATTTTCTTTGTCTTTAAATCGCAAGGTACCTTGGATGGTGTGTTTTTCACATGTTTATTTGATATCTCTAAAATAAACGTATAATGTTATAACATGGCGATAATAATGGACAATTTTTGTTACAGTTTCTGTTTTTATCTGCATCATATGCGTTTTTGAATTTTAATACATTTGTATTTTTAAATTGTGTGCGTTGACAATATAATTAAAGAGAGAACATGTTTTTAAATTCATTAGTTTGTTTAGTTGTTTTGTCATATCCTTCTACTTTCATCGCATTTAGGTTTCAGGGGAGCAGCTAGTCATACGCTTTTGGGGATCTTCAAGTGACTAAATCCCAGCCCCAATCAATAAGAAATAATTCAAATCATTTTACAATTTAACATATACAACCAATGATACTAACGGAGAATGTACATCATGTCGATTCACTTCAATACCATAACCGGCTTTCTTGTTTAAGTTCTATTTTTATAGTGATTTTAATACATATAATTGGTGTGTAATAATTTTGCGCCGATCGATAGAGACTTGGTATTTGATTTTCATCCTAACATCTACTTTTTTGTTATTGTATTTTCTGTGTTAGCAATTAATCAGTTCACGTTTGCTGATTAAAGCAGAGTTACACACAACGCCAAAGTGTTTGTTTGGGAAGATTTTTTTTTCTTATCTCTAACTTTCTTCTGTCATCAGCAATAAAATAAGCCGATTTCAAAGCCGCGATTGTTTTTTTGTTTTCCTTCAGTTGTGCGCTCCCTTCTTTGATTAAAATGAATTTTCTTCGCACAATCAGAAAAAAAACTTACTCTTGAATGAATGTTTGTGCGTTACACTAATTGGACCATCTTTTATTCCAGTGTTTGTTTTTAAATGACATGATTTTTGTTGATAAAACACACTAAATTACTAGATAATGTGAATAATTTCATAATTGTATTTAATGAAAGGAATTTTTTGTTTTAATATGTTGACTTAATGTTATCTACCTTTTTTAAACCTTAATCACTATGTATTTTATATTCTTCATAATGGCATATCCTTGTTATCCTTGTTATCTTGCTCATGTGTTATTAGTCACAATAACTGTGCTGACCTAAGCACGACGCTTTACAATTAGAAAGGGGACCTCAAAGTATGAAATATTTAATAAAAGAGAAATGATAACTGGTTATTGGCGATTTATCAACGGGGACATGTTCTGCCAAGGCAACGGCCACGATAGAGTCGCATTAGCACAACGTCTGTCAAAACTGCCAAAAAAAAATAAGTTGCTTTAATAACCTTCATGACAGTCAACTATTTTTTGCACCGTTCTAAACTCAACGTGTGCATTCCATGAAATTCGCCAAGATTGCCTTTTGCGCCATTCGTTTCCATAACTTAATTAGCTAAATATTTGAGTAACGTTTGAAACTGGCTTTGAATAATGCAAAATCATCCATTATAACGTTGAGTGATATGATCCTTTTTTGTCTGCAAATCGTGGTATTTTTCTGTAGACAGTAAGTATTTATCAGGATTATTCGTGTTTGGTAAAGGTTTTGAAACTTACTTTAACGACTTAACATGTCCGTTAGGCACTTTACATATGCAGTAAAATCATTTAACTATATACTTACTCGGTGATAAAAAGCAATTAAACACCCGTTTGGTTGCATTCGTCATTCGCTTTTCTCGGAAAGCTTTGAATGGAAATTGTGAAAAAAGTTTTCACAAAAAAAACACTGAAGATTTCCAATACAATTTTGTGCATAGACAAATACAATAATAAGTATTGAAATCTATACGTTACTAAAACAAAAACAATCATTATTTCCCCAACGCATTCAATTGCGCTTGTATTAAATTTCTGTCAGACGTGTGAAGAAATGTCATTACCAATGTTTAATGGTCCTGTTCCTTTATGAAATTATTGTAAGCATTGTATGGACTCTGTCCGATTGTATTTCTTCCTGAATTTTATGGACATTTCTGGCACTTGGAATGACCAATCATATTTCATCTCCGTGATTAAATATTAATAAACAATGCGAAAAAAAATCATGTTTTAAAGATTTTTTCATGCATCATGAAATTGAACAGTTTTGACTGCTTTTATTCATAATGCACGCTTATAAATAATTATTAGCAACATATATTTATGACATTACTTGTATGTGTGTTAACACAAGACGTGTTCATTGGGTAACCGCAAGCTCTATATTGTACGTATTTGATGACATGATGCCAATAGACTTAAACACAAAAATGTTTACTAGCCGCTTAATATAGGCGATTTTAATTAATATTCCACGTGAAACTCCATTTGTATCTGCAAGAGTACTTTCTTTTGTAAAAAACAACAACATGTAGCAATACAACTTCTTACTATTGAGTAATCCTTCAATGACTACGTATGCCCTTCCTGCATATTCACCAGGATTGACAATGCGCGAAACAAAGTTTTGTTGGAATTTGTAATGAAATGTCTTTATCAAAAGTTGCTGCACAAGTGGTGTAATTATTAACACATTACGGTTCATTTACAGTCGGAGAACAACATTATTTAGCATAAATAATGAGCAATTCAGATATAAAGTATCTGTATATGCAGAAACTGATATAACTTTGAATCAAGGAATATACGTAAACATATCAACAAGATGCTGTCTTTCGAATTATTGCAACTCCTCTTACGATGTCTTTATTGACTGGCGATAATTAACGTACATTTCGTTAAATTAATCTGGATATGAAGACAATGTACAGTCTATACACCCCGAGTCTCCATCGTACCTGTCCATGGTGTACAACTCATAGGTGTATATTTCAATACATCATTCATGTGACTTTAAAAAATACTAATATGGAGTAGTTTTTGACAACATTTTCGTGGCACTAAATGCTTAATTTTTTAAATCTCAAACGAGTATTTTTTTTTTAAAGTTGTCATAATTATGAATATGTATGGCATGCAAATTAAACATGCATCATGTTTTGCATAAACTTCATAATCGTTAACACCCACAGAACTTCTCTGCTTCCACCAAGCGCTGGCATTCATGATGTCTTATACTTTGCCTAAAGTTTACGTTGTAAAATGTATTTATCTTCGCCATGGCCCTACCGGAGTTTACTTAAATCCCAAATGAATCTCACTGATTTACCATTGTAAGAATTTAAGTCCGACATTAAAGGTCGCATGGGTGTCTGCACTACGTCTCATGAAGCCATATACAAGAACAGTCCAATTTTAGGCGATGAAATGAAAATGCAAAAATACATATAATGTCATGCACATTGCAATTTGTGTGTGCATCATAGAGATAATACGCGTACGAGAAAACAAGGGCTGTGCATGTGCATGTAATCCGAGCATGAAGTATTAGGCTGAATCATATGATGAAATCCTCCCTGACGCTCCGACGCCATTTTCGGAAGACTTAGAAATATAAGATTCGTCTTGCGGGCAGTTCATAGTTATAGTCATCAGGGCTGCAACTGTATGGTTAAAATTGACTCTTATGTATTAAGTGGTCACAAGTTGCCTCACACCTAGAGTATAAAACAAATAAATGCTTATTAACAGTAAAGAATCGTCATGAATTCTTCTGTTAGATTGCAATTTAATGAGATAAGTCGTATTGTTTTGCCTTTCTGGGAAACATTGCCGTGGGTAAAGATATAAAATATCCCTACAATTGAAACTTAGATGTTATCTAGCAAGTACGGAGACTAGCTTGAATAATTTCTTAGAGAATGATTCGCAGTAAAATAGAAGCGAGTATGAGTCATGTAACATACTTCGGGGAAAACAAATACTATCGTTTTTAATTTAATGAAAAGATGTTCTTATCGGATACTTGTTCGTTCTTAAATACTGTACCTGTCACGTAACATATGTGACAACCCGGTGGAACATAACTACATTGGGCCTTTAATGTATGTGTCTGTCTGTCTGTCTGTTTGTTTGTGTCCCTGTCTGTCTGGTCTTTGTGGTCTGTCTGTCTGAATGTCTGTCTGTCTGTATGTTTGTCTGTCCGTCCGTCTGTCTGTCTGTCTGTCCGTCTGGTTGTCCGTCCGCCCGTCAATCTGTATCTCTGCCTACCAAAACGAGATTTAGCACATACTTCAACTTCATAACATCATTGTCGTGTCCGGTTGTAATTCTGTTGTTTTCGAGAATATTAAACAATTGATCATTTTTTTAATTATTTGAATATATATCATATTGTATTGCTATTCAATTTGCGATGCTGTTAGTGTAATGCTTATTTACACTTAACTGTTTTGTGATTATTTAGGTTTCCCATGCTCTTAAGCCGTTGTTAATAAATAATGCTTTTTCGTGTAAATAATTTCTGCTGCTAATTTATGTTGTTTTTTTTTATAATTTTCTTGTGAAGATGTCTTCATCAAAATATGTTTTCTAAGATATAATTTGAATATAAAGATTATTTAAACAAGATTTAGCTTAATAAGTTTCTGCGAATGTTTATCCAAAAGAAAAGGAATTATAATATTTCTTTAAAAAAATCACTTGAAGTTAATCATTACCGTAAAAGTATCTGCGCATTCTAATTGGCAACAAGTTATATTAAACATTTTAATGACATTTGGACACAAGTTCGTCTTGAATTGTTTATAAATATTCAAGAAGAAATTTAAGTTTATCATTTATGAAATATGTCACAATTTTACGATGTAAGCATACATCAGACACGTTCAATGACATTCGTCGATGGCCAATCATGTCTAATACTCGCAATTATATTTGTTTAGGATACCTTTTTGTATGTAAGTGTAAACAATGCTTGCTTTTCAGTTCTTCGCATGAATGACATGCATTCCATTTTGTCAAACTGACTGATATTATTCACCCAGTTGAACATGTAGCTCTTGGTTGTATGTTGTCCACGATAGTAAAGGGAATTGCAAACACGTTGACTTTCTCACAGTGTGGATAATATATTTCGTTATCGGAGGGAATGTTTACACAGCACGTACTAAATACGTTTAAAATAAAATGTCGTTCAAAAGAAATATTGTTGGCGTCGCACTTAAGTGCGGCGACTAGTATGTAATACGTTTTTTTTCGCTTATGGGGGAAGTTATTTTACGGATCAATGTATATATTTTTGTTGTCAGAATATCTTGCATAGTGGTGATTTTTTGTGTAAATTAGTGTAAATAAGTACTGCATTTGTGCCTATTACATTTACTACAACATTTATTGCCAATAATGCAAAGCTAATTGTTTTAATTAATAACTGATCACAGGGACTGGGCAATAATAAAAGATCACAGGGACTGGGCAAATACGCGAACCAGTGAAACATTCTGGTTTTGTATAAAAACAAAACTTCTTTGTTCCACTATCCTAGCAACCACTAAGTTACTAATGAAGGCGCTATAGAGCGCGAAGCGCGACACGTATTATTTATTGTAATAATGAGTCTTGATAAAGGAAGCAGCCGCTTATCAATGAGGAGCACCATCACAGCACCCCAGTCTCATTACTATTAAGTCTTCCTACAGGTTTTTTTAAGAACCACATATAGAAGGCCGCAGGCCTGATCCGTATCGTGCCAGTGGTATGGACCCTTTGGTATGGACCTTTAACCCTGCTCACTATCCATTGTTTAAACTTCCGAGTTTACATTTAAACCGACAATTAATAGCTTATTAATATCTTAGTTAGAAGGTGATTTTTCAAGCGGTTCCGTAGTGTAGTGGTTACACGCTCGCTTCACATGTGAGAGGCCCAAGGTTCGAGCCCCAGTAGAATCAAATTATTTTATTTGTGTTCTATGTTAACTTTTTGTTTTGATGTAGACATTTTAGTTTAAATAAAAATGCTTTATGCCCATGAAATATATGTGTGAGACGGTGGGGGGGGGGGGTTCGTAACACATTACAATTTTTACAGTGTTTTCATATCAATGAGTACTCAACCACAATCGTAAATGAGCAACGTAAGAATAAGTTCAGAATCATTTCCCCTTGAAGTTGAGAAAAATATGAAATTACGCTTACAAGATGAAGCAGATTTTTTAAAACCTACACAGTTCTGTTCCATTAATGAAAACTGCACACGGATACCAGTAAAAAAGGAAACCAATGTAAATAAAATGAACTATGAAATATTTGGGGGTTACAACACAAAATCATAGATAATGGTTATTTGGGGGTTATAACACAACATCATAGATGATGGTTATTTGGGAGTTATAACACAAAATAATAGATAATGGTTATACCAGTATTTTTTTCTTTTTTGTTTAAAATAATCGGCCAACATATTAATATTTACAGTAGAAAAAAATCGTTCCATGTAACTTCAGTGAGTGCCTTTTACACCGAAATTCCCGACGCCCTTTGATGCTTTGCATCAATACTTATCTTGTACCTAAATGTAACATTCTTCAATTCACTTCTAGGTTGTCTATTATAATTGGATGGCTAGAAATAAAGAGAAGAGTTTGGTCAATATCTGGAATTCATTAACTGTCGCTAGAAGGCATTTTCTTGTGTTTGTATGAAGACCTATGGACGCTGTGATAATGATTTCATTAACGTCTAGTAAAAGAATTTCGGTATGCTATTTCCCATATATGATATCCCTAACATAACATTACGTAATATAACCTATAATTTTTGACATGACTCTAATAAACGTCACTTTCTTCTAATTTTTGTATATACATCTTATGCGTTATGGAATTTTAATACGTTTGGATTTTTAAATCGCTTACGCTTACAATGAAACAAAAGGGAACTAATTGTTCTAAACACAGTCTTTTTCTTATGAGGTTTATTGTTTAAGCCTTTCACTTGATCCACATTGTAGTTTCAGTGGAGCAGCTAGTTTCACGCAAACATATTCGAAACCTGATTTTAAATGTATAATGTGCATATTGATTTGCTTCAGTACGAGTTAGGCTTTCGCGTTAAAGTTTCTGAATTGAATATTGTTTTTGTTGCATGCTTTTAATACATGCAATTTATGAGTCATAATCAATCGTGACACCACAAGATAGAGACTTAATATCTGATTTTAAATCATTTCAAGTTTGCTGATTAGAAAAAAATGAAATGGGTAGAACACAACACATTGAAGTGTTTGTTACGGAACATTGGTTTTTAGTCTTCTTATCTCCCTCACTTTCTTTTGGACATCACGTCCTTTTAATTCAAAATATGTCAAAGCGAGCATTGACATGTGCTGATTTTAAAGCCGCGATTGTTTCTGTCGGTTTCTTTAAATCTGTTATTTCTAAACTTATGAAAACGACTACATTTTGCACGACAATCATATAATCTTACTCTTTACTTTATTTTGTATGCAATGCAAGAACTGATCAATCGCTTATTCCATTGGATGCCTTATGGAGTTAGTTACTTAATAACTAAATAACTTATTTCCTTGCGCTCCCTGCGGAGCATTAGGCATCGGCAAAAGACACCCAGCGTACTTTGGTTTGGGTTGATTTCTTTAGGGTTCCCCATGATATGTTACCTGTTTTCTTTTTGGCCTCAACGGATCGACTCCAGGTGGTCTTAAAGCGTCTATTTCGTCTCCTACTCAGGATACTCCACTGCAAGGCATCTGATGAGATGTCTTCTGGCCGTGTTTTCAAAGGAATGCCGTTTTTTAGACTGGTCCAAGAGTGTTGAATGCATATCTGGTTTTCCGAGCATGGGTTTTATGTCTTCATCAGAAACGTCTGTTGCTGACAAAACATGGCGCAGGTAGGTGACGAAAACTACCTCCTTTACTTCTGTGTCTCCCAGGGTAATATGCTTGTACTGTTCGTTGTTCAAGACCATAGCCTCTGTCTTTTCCAGGTTTACATTTAGTCAGTGGTGTTCGCTATGATTCCCTGGCAAAGTTGTTTGTTTTCAGTTGCATTTGTTGGAAGCATTGGGCCATCAGGCATAAGTCATCCGTAAAGACAAGGTCATCTAGGGTTTACTTTTTTTTTTGTCACCCTTATGGCCCAATCCATCACGAGCAGGAAGATTATCGGTAACAGCATGCATCATAGACGGACTCCTGAAGTCAACTCAAAATCATCTTTCAGTATTCCGTTTTGGACCACCTGGAATGTTCCACACTCGTACTGTAACTGGATTAAGTTGACGAATGTTATAGGAATTTCATTGTGAAACAGGAATACTCAAATGCTCTCTCTGTCTACAATGTCGAACGAAGTCTTGGTACATCGATGACTTCCACTTAAAGTTCTGTTAGACGATGACTCTGAGCAAGGCAATCTGGCCTCGCAGGACTTTTTTCTGATACCAGCTTGCTCTGGCCGTCGTCGTTTATCGACTGCATCTTTAAATCGTCACAGAATGATGCGGATAAGTAATTTGCTTGGACATGACATTAACAGTCTGTCTTTTGTGGTTCTGGTGGAATACCGTCCGGTTCGTCTGCTTTGGTTTTTTTACAGCGCCTTCAGAGCCTTCTGGATCTCAGCTTTTGTTGAAAGATTGGTGTTGACGCTGAGTGGAGTGTCTGGAGGAGGGATGTCAGGGCTTTCTGATGGTTTGGGTCGGTTTAAAAGGTCCTCGAAATTTTCAACTCATTGTTGCCTCTGGTTGTCCCCCTTGAGTATAAAATGCCACTGGCTGTCTTTTACTGGTATGTTTTGGTTGGACTTCTTGGTAAAGAAAGGTTCTGGTGAACTTATAGAGATTGCCGAAATCTTGGCTTTTAACTGCCTTGTCTGCGTCTGCTACCAGAATGTCATAAAAGACTCTATTGACTGTCCTGGCAATTTTCTTGACTTCTTTTTCATACTAATAAATTCTTTGTTGAGCACTCTCTTTTCATCTTCATTCTTGGCGTTCTTGATTTTCTGCATGATGTCGCGCCTGTTCAGTATCAGGTTCCAGATGTTGCCGGATAGCAATTATTTTATTGTATTGTTTCTTTTTCACAGGGCTTCTTGGCACGTGTCTTTGCATGTGCAACATGAAGTTCTTCCAGTGGCATTTCTTCTGTCACCCTACCTTAGGCCTCAAATTTGTTCCTATGAGATACTGAGAAGATAACCTTAAAGCCTGTTTCTTGTAGTCGTTGGAATGAATACGGCCTGAGTTATATCTGATTTATTCTGACGGCCCATAACTTGATCGTGATAACTCTAATCATCAGTTGAAGGACTGAAGCTACATAGGCTAAAATTTTGGATATTGTTTCCTTCACGCTGCGTCTCCACTTTCTTGAGATAGTGATGTGGCCTATCTTGTTCCGTGTCTTGCCATCTGGAGACGTACATTTTACTTTGTGAATGTCTTTGTGTTGTAGCGTCCTGCCACCAATAAACAGGTCATTAAAGGCGCAAAAGTATGTTCACAGCTCGTTCATATCTCCGAAGGCCTGGGTACCCATGATTAGTTCCTTTCTTATGTTGTATCTCTCTATCTTGTCGTTCAAGAAACCCATCTGTAGGTTTATGTCTCTATAAGGTTGTTCGTCGATAAGTGCTGGAAGTATGTCGTCGAACATTTCATTAGTGGAGGTATAGCACTGTATGATGAAAACTTTCCTCCCTTTAGACTCTACTCTATGATGGTAACTCCTTATGTTGTTTTTTTACATGTCGCGAGAAAAAGAATCTACTCGCCAGTTGATAATGCGCTCAGACCGAATTCATTCAATCTACTTTCACATATTTCTAGTACTTTGATGTTTTAGCGTTTTATCCTCATTTGCTACTTGAGCGGCCTTCTCTGTTTCATAAATAGTTCGTGAATTCAAAGTTGGTACTTTTTCGTTATTGCTTTGATCTTCAGAAGATGTTACGGCAGGCTGGCGGCCGTGAGACTTTCCTCAACCTGCGTCGTAGGTCACTCTGTAGAGGCATCTTATAGAAACAAGCGTTGGTTTTCATTTAATGTTTCTTCGGTTCTGAAGCGGGCAGCTTTAACAGGGTAAGGTTGCTATCCCCACGGCCAAACCTCCACCTTTCGTAAACTGGCTTGGGACCGTCTATGGCGTTTTTTTGCCTTACATAAAATAACAACAAAACACACATTGTATTGCTTCCTAATATATTTTATAATTTATTTTAGGAAATGTTTTTTTTTTATAGCTTAACATTATAATTTTTCTATAAGTGTGTGACATACTTCTTTCAGCTTTAATTACTCTGTTTTATATCATGATTTATAATTACATTTCTTTATTTTCATGCTTCTGTGTTATTAGTTATAATCTTGCATTTCAATAATGAAATCATGTATGAAGTCATTTTAATATCGACCATTATCATTTGAAAATTATAAGTGTTTAAATAGCAGTGGTAATATTTTTATGTATGAAGAACGAAGAGACAGTAAATGATGTAAACATTTCAAAACTATAAAATGGTATCTGGTCCGTAGAAATTATGGCCTGGGACTAGTCCTTTCGATTAAACGGTCTCGACGGAATCGCATTAAGCCAACGTCTATCAATTGAGCTTAAATAAGTTGCTGACATATGCTTCATGAATTTTAACTTATTGCGCACTGAAAGTTCTAAACTCACTTTATGCCCGCCATAACATTCACTAAGCGTGCTATTTCTAACTGTTATTTCGTTTTCGCGTGTACATTTAGCTACATGTCCGTCTGGTTGAATTCGTCTTTTGCTTTTCTCTGAAAGCGTTGAATGATATATATTGATAAAGTAAGTCCATATAAAAGCCACACTGAATATTTATAAACATTTTTCTTAATAAATCGTTCGTAAAGGAAATAATAAGTAATGCCATCAAGAATTTCCTTAAACATAATAATAATTATTTATGTATCGCGCGTAGTTATCTCCTATCTTCCGTCTGGAAGCAAATTTATTATAAATGATCTTGTTTCTTTCAGAAAGTACTGTAAACCCTAAATGGATTGTGTATCACTGTATTGCTTTCTGAATAAAGGGAACGTCAGGTGACTGTAATGGAAGTCATTATGGCAAATATTATTTCATTTCCATGATTAATTCTTTGCTAACCAGTGTAATTGCGAATGCATTTTTTTTTGTCAGACGACCTTGTATTATCCATGCATTCGAACAGTTTTTGACTATAGGAGATCGTCTTATTATCCGAAAAAAACACACACCGTGTAATCGAGAGAAATACGATATCATACTTGTAAGAACATTTTCATCCATCAAAGCATACGAACATCCTGCAGACAATTCATATTGATCTGGATTGCAGGTAGGTGGTATATGTTTTGTATGTAACTGTGACGAAGTGTGTCCGTCAAAAGTTTATGTACATTGAATATAATTACAAACACATACCTAGCCATTTACAGGCGATATGAACATTATTACTTTTGGTTTGATTACATCTCATTAGCAGTGAACGTCTTGCTTTGCTTTCCTCGGAAAAAGTGTCATGGGAATTAAGGTATGAAATATATGTTTATACAGCAACTGAGATTACTTAGAGTCATGAAAGGTATCCGTAAAATATCATCAAAATCCTTTCTTGGAATCAAAGAAATTCCTATGACGATGTCTTTATGGACAATATGGCAATAATTAACGTGCATTGTGTTGTTTTCACAAAGTTATTCGTGGAAACCAAAAATACCCATTAGTATGTTACGTGCGAACAATTGAAGACAAATAGTATACGCATAGGGATTTCTCAACAGTGTAAATGGCTTTTGTAAGTAAAACATTTTCATGTATAATAATGTATTATTTTAAATTGAATAAACTCTTATTCGTTTATTACCTGGAACTACCACTAAACGGCTTATGTAGTTTATTTAATTCATCAGCGCCTGATCTATTTGTATCTTTTAACATAAGATCGTATTAATGTTTGTGTTTATGTCTGCAGATATTATCGTTTAACCTGTATGGATTCTGCCCCATTTGTTATGCTCTCGACAGTTTATGGCACATCAGACATTTGCGATAACAGATACGTCATTTATTCACATCACTCACATCTTGTCTCGCTGTGTATTTATCTTACAATTACTGTCGTGTATTGTGGCGAAATAAATCTGACTAGCTGGTCGATGTGATTGATGCATTTGAACAGTTTTAGATTGACTGCCTTCTTAAACATGGTAGTACGTGTTAGTGAAAATACTATTTTATTCAAGTTAACATAATTTTGAATTAGAATATCTTAAACGTTGCTACAGTTGAAGTTCTTTAAAATAGTATGCGTCTTCAAAAATATTCCCCTTGTTTTAATATCGAGTCTAAGTTCTAGAGTCTGTATCTTGCGATCATAAATTCTAGTTCATCGGCTTGGTTGAATTGTGTGATTATTACAAAACAATGTGGTTTATTTCTTTAAAAAATAAACCGGGTTATTTTGTTGAAGTTTTGAACATTTTCGTCTCTTAGCATATACCTACGGCATGTAAACCAATTAGCTGACAACGACGTAATTATTCGGGAACGGTATAAATAATAGTCTATTCCACTTCCTTTTCATCTCCAGCGCCAGAGAAACTTGTTGCATTTGAAATTTATATATGTGATATACGCAGGATAGACATTGCTATGTTGAAAATAGCTCACATTCTAAAATAATGTTATTAACAACCGATAGCCTAAATGACCAATTGCAATACAGGGCAAAAACAACGTGGCAAAACAAACATAAATGAAAAAAAAACAAACAGCTTGAGTCATCGCCTTCGAAAACCATTGGGGTTTATGCTTAAAACTTCTGTAGAATTGCGCTTATGCTGACATATACATAATACAGCTGAACACCATTATTTTTCATTTAACGAAAGCGTGTGTGGAATAGCGCGAATGCTGCTATATAGACATCATACAAATGAACATTTTCGTGATTTTACTTGTTACCTACTGCGTCGCTTTACGTCTGGTATCTTAATATCTGCATGATAATTTGTTGAACAACGCTACATTTACCAATACCACCTTTAAGATAACTACTCAGCCATTGGGTATAAACTGTCCGCTCTCATGAGTGTAATGTTGTAATATTCAGCAATCATACCATTTCACTCATGTAAATTACTATATTGTTTGCTAGGAAACGGTCCCAAAAGTGATTCCTTAAGACTATGCCTGCTTTTAAAATAGCCGTACACTTATTGGCTTGAAGCTAACGTATACATGTTCGTTCTCAACTCTTACTTTGTGTACTATATTTTCACAAAGTATCTAAAAAACTTAATTTTGCTGGACATATTCAGATGTATACACTTGCGTAGACGTTAGTAATCGAAATTAAATAACGTATTCAAGATTTTTCAAATTTAGTTATTCTTGTGGTCCCAAAATTACTACCGTAAAAACGACCAACACGACCATCGATTTAATTTGATACCGCTTTGCATTACCATGATCGATGATTTTTTCGATTAAGTGTTAATTAAAATTGTTACCGAACCCTCTCTTACCAGCGTGCAGGATCACGTGTGGGGTTCACAAATAAACGTTAATGGATGTAAACAAACCGATAAGTGCAGCTTTTTGTTTCGAATACCTTGTTTAAACAATTTGTTCTTCGGAATTTTAACTAGTGCATAAAAGACAGCTGTCTATGCTGCTTATGGCAATGTGAAGTACATAAGAATTACTTGACTTAATAAGCATGTGTTCTTGGAAAAAGTTTGAAGTGTACCTCATTCATTTACGAAAATATGCTGAACGCAACGTGAACTGTTGGCACCGTTTTAAGATGTATTCAAGGATTTATTCTTAAATCTTAAGATATCGACACAAACTGCAAGAAAACCCGTATTTTATGTACTAACGATTTTGCAAATGTATTCCAACAACTTGAGATATTTTCACAGTGAAGTTCTAAACGATGTGCTTACATTCTGTCCAGCCCGTGTTTTAACAGCTGTGAAATCCGTTGATGATGCACCCTGCTTACGTTCCGATTTCATTTTCAGAAGAAGTTTTCTCATACCTACAGTATAATAAACATTAAAGGAAATGAACAGGAGGAGGCCATCACTAATAATTTCCGTTTCGTTTCATTTTAAGGAGGTAAATCGTCTTGCTTCGCAATTCTCGGAAATGATGCATTGGGCAAAGTTGCTGAATATCCAAATAAATAGCATTTTAGAATCTGTCTTTTAAGATTCGTTAGAGATAGACGGACTTCATGTAACCTTCATCTGTATATCTGCCTGTACGTATGTCTGTCTGTCTGGTCGCGTCTGTTAGTCTGGCTGTATTTCAGTCTGTCTGTATGTATGTATGTCAACTTGGAATTTACGAACTATTTATGAAACGGTATAAGCAGCTCAAGTAGAAAATGGGATAAAACGCTACAATATCACAGGGAATAAAACGCTACAATATCACAGTGCTAGGAATGTTTGAAAGTAGATGGAATGGATTCGGCCTGATCACACTATGAACTGGCGAGATAATTCTTTACTCGTCGCACGCAGAAGATAACCATGACCACACACAAGGATTACCATGATAATGTCCCATGTAGCTTCTGACGAACTCATAGCGTGGCAGCCAGTTCCTGCCGAATCAAATGTCCCAGCCATGACGCTTAGGCGACGCTTACTGAAAGGATTGGTCATGCTTGGGATTGCTGTCCCTTCCAACAAATTGTTATTGGTAACGCGGGAGCTCCATGAGATTTCAAGCACGCTTCGGAGTCAGCGCATATGAAAGGCATCTATTTTTTGTCCAGATACGAGTACAAGGTCCAGGATTCGCTGGTATTTACAACAGTGATTAGCACGCATGACTGGTACACAACTATGTTAGTGTTTGTAGTCATCAAGCTTTTGTTTCACACTCTATTTCACAGCCTGACCAGAGTAATTGGAGTTTTGCAAATCCTTTTGTTTATCTCTGCATTAAGTGAGAGGTCGTCAGTGATGGTAGGTCCAAAGTTAGTGAGGTGGATGACGACCTCTAATTTAAAGTTGTTGATGGTGATGGAGGATGGTTCGGCATGCTGAGCCATCACCTGTGTTTTCTTCAGGCTAATTGTCAGGCTGAACTAGTCACATGCCTTTGAAAATTTGTCCAACAGTTCGGTTTTGGTGTGTGTTACCAGAGCATCATCATCTGCAATCATCTGACCCCGATAATCACCTTCTATACTTTGCTCTTTGCCTTGAGTAGAGCCATGTTGAATAGACTGCCGTCTGACCGAGTAGGGAGACATTCACTGTTGGTGTTCCAAATGCATGCTGCAGCAGGACAGCAAAGAGGATGTCGAAAAGAGTGGGGATGCAGCTTTGTTTGACAACGCTGCGGATGTCGAATGCACCTTTCTTCGAGGCGTCATACTAAATCGCTCCTTTAATATTGTCGTGGGACGAATGGATCACGCGTAGGAGTCTCGGTGGGGATCCTATCTTCGCTATGACGGTTGAGAAGCTATCCCTGTTGACAGGGTCGAATGTTTTGGTCAGGTCTATGAAGGCCAGGAAGAGGGGCATGTGTTGTTCTCTGCATTGTTTTGTAGTTTTCTGATAAAGAAGTTCATACCTATCATTGATCTCTCTGAGCGGTATCCGCACTGTGACTCTGGGTACACTTTATCAGCAAGCTCATGTAGTCTGCTCAGAACGACACGACCACAGACTTTACTTACAACACTCAGGAGGATATCCCGTAATGGTTTCAGAAGCTTCTGTCGTCCTTGTTCTTGTACATGGTTGTGATGATGGCATCTCTCATGTATCAAGATACCGCTCCCAGCACTGACATGGAAGGTTGTGCAGATGTTCTAGGAGCACACTGTTACTGCATTTAAGAGCTTCTAGTTGCACACCATCCTTCCAGGAGGCTTTTCTTATACACAGGCTATCGATTGCATTCTTAATTACTAATACAGCTGGTCTCACGTAAGGTTACATCATTAGAAGAAGAGGTTAAAGGACAGCAATGCCATCATGGGCATCACCGGTTGATGTGTAATTTACATATTGAATAACATTTTCTTTCTGTGTTGAATTACGAGGATCTGATGATTCAACTTCATTGCAAAATTCGAGTTGGTATTCTGTTTCTTTGGTAAATATTTAAACCACTCGTAAATTGATTTTGAATTTGAATATAGTATCTTTTGTATTGCAGCTCATTTCATTTTTGATGCTGTCACGATAGGAATATTATTATTTTCACGTTATTGCTTTGTGATAAAACAATGTTTGCGATGCCTTTCAGTGGTTTCACTTCCAACTGTTTGCATTTGCTGTTTCATAGTGCTGACCCCGGCTTCGATAATTGTAATGTTTAATAATGT
This sequence comes from Dreissena polymorpha, assembly GCF_020536995.1. Taxonomy (NCBI): domain Eukaryota; kingdom Metazoa; phylum Mollusca; class Bivalvia; order Myida; family Dreissenidae; genus Dreissena; species Dreissena polymorpha. The sequence goes on along the minus strand of NC_068369.1, from coordinate 17,251,715 downwards.
GTTGTTTGTAGGGATTGGTCACTTGCCCAAAATAAAGGACTAGCATATGCAATAATATCTCTCCTGATTATCATTTTATAGTTCCATTATAACTATATTGAATATATTTGTATAAATATGCATTCAAACATATAGAGCATTTTACTATTTGAAACCGGGCTTTATGAAATACAAGGCAATTACATAAAATTATAAATTCGAATAATATTACTTAATAGTCGTTATATCCTTACATCGGGTAAGATATTGGTTTGCATTTCTGTTTGATTACGTTTTTGGAAGACTTATATATTAATAAATCCCTCGAAAAATGTTTTGAATAAAACGTGTAGTTTAAGTAATTCAGATTGGCAAGTGCTTCGAACATTAAGCCAACATGAACTCAAGTTTAATATCGTGAACCCTCCCTTAATTGAATCGACCCTTCGAAAGACAACACATACAAACAAACAACACAAGCAAATCATGGTCAAATACCATCCACATTTGCATCATTTGTAAAACCCTGTGTTTATTTTGTTTTGCGATAAAGCTTCTTTTTAAATTAAATTTTCATTTGAGCTGTACACCCTTTTTTGGCATGACATTATATAAAACATTTTCAAGACGTATGGAAGTAATTTCATAATCCCTATTTTATTTTTGATATGTTTCCATAAGCGTTTGCCTTTTATGAATTATGTCACTGTTGAATTACTTTCTGCAATGTATGGACTAATCGGGCGCGTATAATGACATTCAGTTATGGCAAACCGCGATTAATTCCCTAGCAATCAGTTCTAGTGAGATAATTTTCATTGTGTCACACCGATTGATATGATTAATCGAGTTGAACAGTTAGCTGTTTCATTACCCGGATTCCGCGACAATAAAGATAAACGAAAACACTTTTTGTATTTAATCGGTTTGTCGGATTTCGTTATTAAAAGGGAAATCTGACATGGTCTTTACTATTAACGTCTTCAATCAAATTTGTTCAACAATAGATTATTCCTATATATTTTGAGACATTCTACCATTCAGGTCTCGTATGTCTCTTATAATTTGATGACTAAATTAAGGAGAATATTCAATATATATATATATATTATAAAATACAGTTATCATTGCAACAAGGCAATGTCGTTTATCATACTGTTTCTACTAAAGTTAAGGTTTTTAGTCCTAAATTGTACATATTTAATAATTATAATACCACACATAACACAATTTAATTACATAACATATCGTGTGCATATTGTATTTTAAAACATCTGTATTTGGATTGCGAATACGTTTACAAAACAAATGCAGAAAATACAAAAACATATTCATATTGCTAATAAGTTTTATTGTCGTAGTATTCCAGTGTACCCACTCTACGGTCAGTTGACCAGCAAGCTACACGTTTTGTGGGATTTTAAGTGCCCCAAGCCCCAGTCCACTAAAGTAAATTAAGTTCCAATACCGGCTTTTGTTTAAAACTTGTTTCAATACATGCAATGTATTACTTTTTATCAGTTTGACATGAAACAATCCATGTCAACATCAGTTTGAAATGAGTCGGTTGATGTAAGCAACAACATTGAACTGAGCCGAATGATGTAAACATAAGTTCAAATTGAGCCAATTGATGTCAACATCAGCATTGCAATGACTTTATTGATATCAACATAATCATTGAAATGAGCCGATTGATAACAACATCATCATTGAAATGAGCCGATCTATATCAGTTTTAAATAGGCAGATTGATATCAGCATTAACTTTGAAATGCGACGATTGCAAAAGCCGCGACAGTTTATGTCGTTTGTTAGTATTTTCATTCTTTCTTAACTCGTGTAAATGACTTACATTTGCACAACAATCAATTTTTTGCTCATACATTTTCTTTCTTGTGTGCGAATCAGGAATTTATTGTAGTGTTTTTCCCAGGAGGGCAAAGAGGCATGGCGCATTACTTTCAAAAAAGGGCATTTTAGCGCGCAGTTAGGCAAAAAGGGCAAAAACGTTCCGTGAATACCTGAATTAGGGAGAAACATGTAATCGCATCAGAGGCAGTTGTGGAAATATTTAAATTATTAAATAATTGTGTATGCTTTTGATAACATACTTTTTATTGATAAAAAGCATTAAGCAGATTACATGGGGTGAGTATCAAACTATTTAATAAAGAAGATGATTTCTACGAAAATGATTTGGTGTAGTTTCAATATTTATAAATGGTTTTGCATTTAGTTGTAACATACCTCTTTCAACCTAAAATCATAATGAATTTTATATTCATTCATAATAGCACACTATTTTTTATTTTCATGTGTTTTAGTTATTACTCTCGCATTTCAATTATCAAATCTTGTATGAATTTTATCTGAAATAGACCATGAAACATTTAAAGTTAAATGAATATTTTGTAAAGGCAAAACAGTGTAGTGATTACTAGTCCGTACCTATTTATCACCTTGTACTAATTTTTATAAGAGGTACAGTCTAATTTAGCCCACGTCTGTACAAAAATTGTGATAAAATAAGTTGCTGAAATAATGTAACTGACATTGAACTTATTTGCACCTTTAGTTCTAAACGCAGTTATTGCGGGCCATTTCATTTTACAAAGCGTGCCTTTTCGAATCGTCATTTCAATTTCCAGCGTGTAGTTAGCTTAATATTTTAGCTACCTTATATTAATGAGTTTAATAACGTAATGCTTTATTATCGCAATGAAAACGCTGAGTGATTCGCCCCTCTCTGTCTCCAGATCGTTTGGATCTAGAAATCGTTTGAAAAGGAAATTATAAGTCATGGCTTCAATACATTTCTTACTAAAACAATTATGATTTCACCACCGCATTCAATTTTGCGCGAATAACTGGAATTTCTGTCAGACGTTCGAAAGCCATTTCATGCCCAAGTATTGTAGTATTGCTGCCTGCATTTACTGGGCACTTAGGATCTTGTTATGGCAGTCATTTATGGGCAACTATATTTAATCTATGTGAATTATTATATACCAAGCAGTTCAATTCATGCATTTGAACAGTTTTAGTTTTGAACAGTTTGCGAACTAAGAAATATTAATTACTACAACATGATGCATATTATGTAAGAAGAATGTCGGGTACCTTACTCCAAGTTCTAAATTGTAAGCACTTGATGGCATGGAGTAACATATGGGGTTCAACAACACACGTTTACTAGACGCTTAATATTGACTATTCGAATATACATGTAAGCAGTGTGAAAATCCATTTGTAGCTGCATGAGAACGTTATATAATCCGCAACAAGTTTTAGACATACATGTAACCAACAATACGATATCTTACATTTAATTAAATCATCATCTTTTGTAGATTGCGTACGCCATGCAGACTTAGCATACGGATCAGGATTTCAAGAGGGTGATGCATGCTTTATATGTATCTGTAATAAAATATCCCCTTTAAACATATGTTTATAATCATACTACATGTGAAGAAACATCTGATAAGGCTGATCAGATGTTACTTCACATGCAGTATGATTATAAACATATGTTACTTCTGTTTGATTGCATCTTTATAAAACTTCGGTCTGCTTAGATTTTTTCCCAAATATATAAATGACAATAGATTTATATAGTATCCCTATATACTTCAACTGAAATTACATGGAATCTTAGAACTATCCGTAAACATATCAACAAAATGTTGTCTTGAAAGGATGGTCTATGATACTGTTTTAAAGACTGGCAATAATTAATTTGCATTAGGTTGCATAATCTGAAACCCAACCTGAAATTTACAGCACCTCATCAGATTGTACATGACCTCCATCATTTTTACGCAAAGAAGATAAAATTTTATTCACTTTTTGTATTTCTATGATATTGACATTAATACTTGTTTACAATTTAAACTTAATAACATAATAACTAATTCAGACGCTTTTTTTAGATATGGTTAACTTTCCAAATATAAGGGAAAAAAGCTTTTTTTATTTCAAGTATTTTTAATCAGAAATATTGAACCCTATAGTACTCTTTGAAATTCAACAGCAGTTTGAAATACTTACTTGCAAATTATGTGTTGCCAATTTGAAGGAAAAGAGGAATTTTTTATGGTTACTCTATTTACAATTTGAAAATGGATTGAAACCAGTGAACGTCATATCAACCGATGAAAATCTCTTGTGATTTGCTTACGTCGCAAACCAACATTCAGGATTTGCCTGGTTTTGAGAATAGTAATTATAATTTGGGAAGACACAAGCAAGTTTTTCAATTTGGCTCGACTGGTTGGTAATGGACCGTTCAATGTTATCGTTAAACCATATATCGAAGTAAAATCAACCTTTACCATGGACTATTTTTTAACATATTCGAAGTTTTGTCTAACCAAAACAAAGCATATATATTGTTGTCAGACACGAGGGCCGCCATTTTCGGAAATGATACCGGACCTCAGGAGATTTTTTTGGAAATGTCCGAGGTGCGACGTCTTTCGCAAGGATTAAATCTGTATGATAACCAAAATGATCGATTTATGTGCGAGTGTCAGACAATGAGCATACTTAACAATCCATGTCTGAATCGTAGCTGTATAAGCTGAATCGTGGCATACACTATTTGTGTTTATCTTATAATACATTCTGTAATACATTCTGTACTGTTATATTGTTTTTAGGCAATGGTTAATGTGTTTTGAATTTTTTTTGTAAATCAAATGCAAATTCTGCATCTTATAAGGTTAAGACTCACATTAAAACACAAATAAACAAACACGTTATTGTCAGTATGTGTCTGCTAAATATTTGTTGAATTATTGTGCGGATGACGATTGTTTTAATTGATTATTTTTACATTCAAGTGACGCTATTTGTAAAAGATAATACAGGCAGATGTATGCAAGTATGTGTGTGTTTTTTTGTAAAGAAATTGTCGATTACCTTTTCGAGATCCCGCCCCCAATTGTTATGATTCCCTCATTTTATGGGAATATTTGAAACTTGTGATAACCGAACAGTTATTAATTCACATCAATCACATCTTGTCTCCATGAGTATTTATCTTACTGACTGACATAATTGATGCATTTAACAGTTTACACGTCCTGTATTATTTAGAATGGTGATACATAATAGTAACAACACTATGTTATTGGCGTCGCTCTAGAGAGCGGCGACTAGTATGTAATGCATTTTTTTTCGCCTATGGGAGGAGAAGTTATTTTATGGATCAATGTATATATTTTTGTTTTTCAGAATATCTTGTATAGAGGTGATTTTTTGTGTAAATTAGTGTAAATAAGTACTGCATTTGTGCTTATTACATTTATTACAACATTTATTGCCAATAATGCAAAGCTAATTGTTTGAATTAATAACTGATCCACAACTGATCAAAGGGGAAAGATCACAGGGTCTGGGCAAATACGCGAAACTTTCTGGTTTTGTATAAAAACAAAACATAATCAAAATATATTTATTTTGTGGTTTTTCTAATTTGCTTATTTAGTGGAGAATCAATGTAGTACGATATTTGACGACCCATCGTGCAAGAAAGTTTATTGGAAGGCGTAGTGGTACGAAAACGTACAATGTATTAGTGTATTAATAGACATATAATAACGATCGCTATACACAACTTCACCAAATAGCAGTAAATCATCCAATAAATGACGTCAGCCGGAATAGCTCAGTTGGGAGAGCGTTAGACTGAAGTTCTTTACGCAACAGTCATCTAAAGGCCCCCGGTTCAATCCCGTGTTCCGGCACGAACGGAACAGTTCCGCGGCTGACAAATTTTTTCAGTCAGGTTAATAAATATAATAAAGCTTTATTTTATGTAGACATTTTAAAATCCATTTTACTACAATTGGACAATTTTATTAAAATTAATGGATGCCGCGTGGTGACAACGTTAATTAAAATTTCTTACATCACTTAAATATCTTATAAATATATTATCAAATTAATGCAAACAACACATCTATTATCCATGTATTTTTATAGTTGTCTATCATAGGCCCTAAGTACTATCCCTACCACATATAGCGCGCGAAGCGGGACACGTATTATTGATTGTAACAATGAGTTTCGATAAGGAAGCAGCCGCTTATCAAGGAGGAGCTGTGTCCCAGCAACCCGTTTCCCTAGAGTCAAGCACTCCTCGGATTTTTTTTAAAGAACCACATTTAGAGCGCGAAGCGCGACACGTATTACTATCCAGGTGGAATCGGCCCTTTAGCATTATCCGACCATTACGTCCATAGTTATCTTCCTTAGAATTTGAGAAATTTTTAAATCGTTGTTCGAAGTCCAAAATTTTCATCCGATTGTTCCCAAACTTGCACAGGTTTTTTTATCAATGAGGACCCAACCCAAACTCTATTTGAGCAATATCCGACTATAAGTCCAGAATTATGTCTCTTTGAATTTAAAAATAAAAGTGAAAAACTGCTTGGTTAGGTGATTATGTCAACATTTTTCATCAGATTCTTTCCAAATTTACAGTGTCTTCATATCAATGAGCATTTTTACCTCATTTAAAATGAGAAACATCGGGACAATAAGTCCAGATTTTTTTCTATTAAATTTGACAAAATAAACAATTTCCATTTGTTTAAACGATTTCACAACTTCCGTCTGAATCTTTCCAAACTTGTTAAGTGTGTTTTATCAGTATTACTCGAACCCTATCGAAAATGATGAATATCGGAGCAATACATATATTATGATCTTTTACTGAATTTTAAAGTATTGTGAAATGCAGCTTCTTTATGCAATTAACAGTTTTCTTTTTTTTTTTTTAATTTTACAGTGTTTTCATATCAATGAGTACTCAACCCCTATCGTAAATGAGCAACGTAAGAATAATTTCAGAATCATCTCCCTTTGAAGTTGAGAAAAATATGAAATTATGCTTACAAGATGAAGCATATTTTTTAAAATCTACACATTTCTGTTCCATTAATGAAAACTGCACACGGATGCCAGTAAAAAATAAGGAAACCAATGTCAATAAAATGAACTATGAAATATTTGGGGGTTACAACACAAAATCATAGATAATGGTTATTTGGGGGTTATAACACAATATAATAAATAATGGTTATTTGGGGGTTATAACACAAAATTATAGATACTGGTTATACCAGTATCTTTTTCTTTTTTGTTTAAAATAATCGGCCAATATATTTATATTTACAGTAGAAAAAAAATCGTTCCATGTTTCTTCATTGAGTGCCTTTTACACTGAAATTCCCGACGTCCTTTGATGCTTTGCAACAATACCTATCTTGTATTAAAGTTTACAAATAATGTTTTAACAAAATATACCTTTGTCTGTGCTAGAGGTGACACTCTTTTAAATGAATAATTTGTGCCTTCAATAACAATCACTTGTTCCAATGTCGCACCTACGTTCAAGGTTCTGTAATTTTCAATGGTGAATTCAAGTTTTTCGGCCTTACAGTATTTTACGATGATAACAAATCATTACCGGTCCAGATTGACAGTCCTCTTTAAAGGCGTTTAAACAGGTGACAACTTCGATTAAATGAATACTGCATTGTTATGTTACACATTGTTAAACGTGATGCTCGAAAGGCGGGCATGAATATTTGTAAAATAGCTCAAATTCTAGCTTATCCATATTAGCACCCACCCGTTCGTCCAAGAGACCAAATGCATATGCCGTACCAATGACTTTCAGCCGGCTGTAATTCAAATTCTTTGTATTGACCCTTCCAAAGCGATGACACCGACTTTAATCATTTAAACTTTAATGTTGCTTTGTATGTAATGTTCTCTATTATATAGCAATGATCACCAATCTTAAATAAAAGACGGGCGTATATAAGAATTTCTCGTCTTATAATTTTTCTGGAGTTGTAGTATTACTATATTGGATGTATTTGTACAAATCTGCATTACGTTACAAATAAAGCACATTGAATACTTTTATTTAACACTACGAAACCAGGCTTTTTAAGAAGCAATTTTATATAAATATTTAATTAACTTTACCTGCACTATTTCGTTACATGCACTTCACTGTCTGATATTCTCGCACAATGATACATATTTCTGTTTATTAATGTTCATGAAGTGCTTCGGGAAACAAACGTAATAATACCATCCTCGTTTAAATGTGCTGCAAAAGGTGCTTTGAATATAAAGGTTCATTTGAATAATATTCCAATAGTCATGTTCTGTGATTGTTAAGCCAAAGTGAAATGAATTTTAAATATTTCTATTATAGTAGCACAATTAAGTATTTACTAACGTGAACATTCTCGCAAACCCCTAAAACACACACAATAACAAACAAGCTTAAATACAATTTGTAAATTCATTTGTGCGATATTGCTATATTTTAATTGGATTTGCATTGGAGCTGTACATTCTAATTGGCACAAAGTTATATGTAGCGTTTTCAAGACGTAAGGAAGTAATTTCAGCATCAATGTCTCCCCCTTAATTCCTTTGTTTCCATAATGAAAAACAGTTTGCTATTAATTAATGGGCACATAAGGAAATTATTTATAACTAATAAAAAAAGGGACATTTTCACGTCTTGGTAAATCGACAAAATAAAAAAAAATATTTCATATTCGCAAATTTTCGTTGTAGATATGGTATTTGTGAGGAAACAGTAATTCCTAAAATTTGCCATGCTCTAAAATATCCATTATATGTATCTTTTAGCGAAAAAAAACCCCTGAATATTATAAAGCGTTGCAATGCGAAACGATTGAATAATTTGGAGAGTTCTGTTGTTGTGGGACACTACGAGGATTGCTTATAAAATATAAAATACACCACTCAATGTATGAGCACCTATGGCAGAGTGGTCTAAGCATTATTTTTCTTGTTTTTTACTGGAGCTTTTTAGATCCAATTTTTACATTTATCAATATAAAGCCTTTAATGACAAACTTCAATATATGCCAAAATCTGTCAAAAGGCCCCGTTAAAACCGCGATTAATTTCTTAGCAATGATTTCTAGTTAAGATAAAATCCTTTGTGTCTCTGAACGACGTGTATTAGTCATCCAATAGAACTGTTAGCTTTTTGACTACCCGCAGTCCGCGAAATATATGAAAACACAATGTTTATCAAATATACAAATTATGTACCAGATTGTATCCAAAGCTTCGTTTAAGATGGGTTATCTGTCTGTACTTGATGCGTCCTCAATATAATTGGAAAGATAGATCGTTATTTAAATGTGTAAGTTATGTTTACCCATTCAGCACTCGTCTGTCTGTAATAATTGGATGACTAAAGTAAAGGAAAGAGCATGGTCAATATCTGGAAGCAATTAATTGTCGCTATGAAAGCCTATGGATGCTCTGATAATGTTTCCACTAACGTCTAGTAAAAGTTATTCGGTCCAGATTCGCTTTAACTAACCAGGCAACCACAATTTGATAACATGAATACTAGGGTGCTTCCAAAAATATGAAGGCATCAGAATATTGTTCTCCAACCCTCTATAACAGGATATAACAGATAGAGAAAAGCGCTAAAAAATGGCTGAACATCACAACAGTTAGGACTTGCTCAACGCATTCGAAGTGTTTAATACAAGCTGCATTGAATATACATGTATAGGCTATGCTGATAGAGGCCATTACCCGATATTGCATATTGTAATGTTGCGAAAATGCTAGTACTTTACCCGTGATTTTTTTGTGGATTAGGAAAAAACAAGATTGGGTCATAAGGTTGCTCCAAAAATACGACCCTAATGTGTTTTTTTTTAAATATATCATGTGCATTTGGCATTTTAATACGACTGTTAGCCTGATACTTACAAACTATGTGCATATCGTTTTACCTAAGAGCAATTACTGGCCGTTTTGTTAAAGTTTTGAAATTAAATAGTATTGTAAAGTTTAACAGTATGCGAAAACATTAAACAGGTTGGGTCACACGTTTTAACGTTATTATTCAAACGTTCCATTTTCGGATTTATTTTTATGTGAATTTTGTTATGCTATTAGTTATCAAATCGGACCCAAAGCGTTGTTAAACATTCAGCATATGTTGTAGGAATTGCAAATTATATTACAATCAATATAAAAAGGAGACAAATTCGTGAATAAAATATAATGAAATGATAAAGTTAAGTTTCTCTGAAGGATATAAAGTAGGGAAAAAAGTTTCATCGTTTAAAAACAAAACGTCAAGCATGAAGTAAAATGCTATATGTATGTTAAGATGCACTCACACGTTCAAAGTGTCTGATTACACAAATATTTAATTACACATAAGTGTTATAAGTAGTTAAATGTGAAGCATTTGGATGCAATTAAAAACAACATATAATATGTCACAATCTGCTTGAGTGAGGCGTGTTTGGCGCATTTATCTGAGATTCTCCTGAACACAATCATTAATGTTGTTGTAATTTCTATTTGTGGAAATCATCATTTCAAGTTTTCTCATTAAAGCATTGCAAGTAAAGTGTTCGTTCCAAAATATTGATTCTGCTTATCAATGTCACGTAATTTTCATTAAATTGATGTCAAGATCAACATCAAAATAAGCATATTGATATGATCATCAGTTTGATATGAGTCGATTTATGTCGTTATTTACATCAGCCGATTACAAAGCCGCAATCGATTCCTTCGTTTTCTATAAGTTTCCATATCTCTTCACTGATGTGACTTTCTCATACACTAAAGAAGGGATCTAGAAAGCGTTGATTAATCTAGAAGAATATTTTTATAAAATAAATGTAACTGTAAATATTGATTAAACACTAGTAATGGTGTTCCGAAAGGGGGCTGCTAAACGAAAATTACGAATGCACATACAAAGGAATAATGTTTAAAATAGCTAGCAATTTAAACTGCTTTAGCGTGGTGATATCCAGGTGGAGGGTGTCCTTTTTTTTGGCCACAAATACTTTATAGGACAAAGCTACACGGGACGATGAATTTCCTTTAACAAAAATAAATATAAGGAATTTCCGATAAATGTTATGTTGTTTGATTCGATGCCGTGTTAATCCTAAGGCATGAGGATTTATTACTGTTAACAAATTAACTGTCACTATATGTTGAATTTCTTTGATTTTTTTATACGTTGGTTGGTACCTTAGAATTGTTAAATATTTTTTTTAAACTATATTAAAATAAGCAATGAAAGGGTATCATTAAGACCATCAGATAAGAAATAATACACACAGTTACACAGTTAATTGGTGCTCCAAAGTTCGCGAAATGTTAAATCTAATAGGATTTAAAGATGTGTGGTTATTACATGAGTCTGTTATAATTGATACCTTTATTTCTCTGTTAAAGAATCGACTCAGGAATCAGTATATATCTGAGGGGAGAAAAAATGTTGATTTATCAACATCATTTTTAGTTTACGGATACCTCAAACCTGTATCTGAAAGGTATCTTTATTTAGATGTTATTGGCAATACAAAACTTAGAAATATCATTGCTAAAATACGCCTATCGTCACATAATTAGTTACATGAAACTAGCAAACATGATTACATAAGCAGAAATGAAAGAATTCGAACTTGATATAATCTCAACGATTAAGAACACCAAAATAACTATATAGTTGTGCCCGTATGATTTAAAAGACAGATCCAGATACATATCAACACACTTCTTAGTAAGACCAAGTATGCGTACATGCTTGACACTTTTATAGTGGGTATATACGATTTTGTCACATATTTATGAATTGATATCAAATGTGTAAAAAACGTATTACATATATATTTCAATATAAATTAAAATAAAAGTTAAGAAGACCATGTGTCGAAAAATGCGAAATAAGCCAGATATTTAATTCTGAAATTGAAAACGGCTGTACAGCCGAATTCGCCAGAATTTATACCATACATGAACGATGTGAATCTAAACTTAGTTTAACGGTTTATTTGAGTTCTTGCAACGATATCTATTCATACGACACACGAACACTAACTCCAATCCTAATACAAAGACGAATGCTTCGGTTATTGTAAGAAAATATGTACGTCACAATCGGCTCGGGGCGCTCATGTGTCTTTGCTGCATTTTATGAAATTCGGCTTTAATGTATAATTTTTTCTTGCCTATTTTGTGTTATTGTAACATATTTTATCAATATATTACAATTAAACACATATAAAAAATCGTATATACCCGCTTTAAATAGTATTTATTAAGGGACCCTTAGGAAGTTAGCTATTTACTGTTTTACATCCTTTAAGACAATAGATAATTGTATTTATATTTAAATCAACGTTTATGATTGTGATTTATGAACCGCTTATTATGAAATGAATGCACTTTGTTGTACTTTTTGTCTGTTATAACTGATTTATGTTGATACGTTCAGTTAATTATGAAGTTAATGTACTTTGTTTTGTGCCTGTTTCCACTGATTTTTGTAAATATTTTGTTTATATACTCAACTTATTGGTTATATGAACAGACACCACTCTCACGAATACTGTATTAATATCTTCATTACTTTAATGTTACATGAATGTATAAATTTCTGATTATATGAATCACGATGAGCTAAAATATGATTGAGTATACAGACTAATGTTTATGTTCTTTTCTGATGAAAACGACTTACTTTAGCACAAACAACAGATACAATTACTCATACTTTTTTGTGCAATTGACGAACTTAAGGAGCGTTTATTCCAGAGTTTGCTTATGATGACATTATTTTTGTTGATAACTGGCGTAGAACACAGTAAATTACGGAATAATTAAAATATTGGTTATGTGGTTTAAGGAAGGGGTTTGTTATTTTTTTAAGGTAGAAATTAGGTTTTATGGTATAGTTTGTAACCTACTTAT